>NC_090922.1:1454879960-1455208210 GCF_040938575.1 Ambystoma mexicanum
GCTCCATGACGCATCTTCCCCATCCTTCTCCCTCCTCTATTTCTCTCTCCCTCCCCTCCCACTTGCCATTGCATCTAGACCTCCCCCTGCCCTCTCATTACGCATCTTCCCCATCTTCTCTCTCCCCTATTTCTCTCTCCCTCCCCTCCCACTTGCCATTGCATCTAGACTCTCCCCTCTGCTCCATGACGCATCTTCCCCATCCTTCTCCCTCCCCTATTTCTCTCTCTCCCCTCCTCTAGACTCTCTCCCTGCCGTCTGCTCCATGACGCATCTTCCCCATCCTTCTCCCTCCCTCTATTTCTCTCTCCCTCCCCTCCCACTTGCCATTGCATCTAGACTCTCTCCCCTGCCTCTGCTCCATGACGCATCTTCCCCATCCTTCTCTCTCCCTATTTCTCTCTCTCCCCCTTGCCATTGCATCTAGACTCTCTCCCTGCCTCTGCTCCATGACGCATCTTCCCCATCCTTCTCCCTCCCCTATTTCTCTCTCCCTCCCCTTCCCACTTGCCATTGCATCTAGACTCTCTCCTCTGCCTCTGCTCCATGACGCATCTTCCCCATCCTTCTCCCCTCCCCTATTTCTCTCTCTCCCCCTTGCCATTGCATCTAGACTCTCTCCCCTGCCTCTGCTCCATGACGCATCTTCCCCATCCTTCTCCCTCCCCTTTTCTCTCTCCCTCCCCTCCCACTTGCCATTGCATCTAGACTCTCTCCCCTGCCTCTGCTCCATGACGCATCTTCCCCATCCTTCTCTCTCCCCTATTTCTCTCTCCCTCCCCTCCCACTTGCCATTGCATCTAGACTCTCTCCCCTGCCTCTGCTCCATGATACATCTTCCCCATCCTTCTCCCTCCCCTATTTCTCTCTCTCCCCCCTTGCCATTGCATCTAGACTCTCTCCCCTGCCTCTGCTCCATGATGCATCTTCCCCATCCTTCTCCCTTCCCTATTTCTCTCTCCCTCCCCTCCCACTTGCCATTGCATCTAGACTCTCTCCCCTGCCTCTGCTCCATGACGCATCTTCCCCATCCTTGTCCCTCCCCTATTTCTCTCTCCCTCCCCCTCCCACTTGCCATTGCATCTAGACTCTCTCCCCTGCCTCTGCTCCATGACGCATCTTCCCCATCCTTCTCCCTCCCCTATTTCTCTCTCCCTCCCCTCCCACTTGCCATTGCATCTAGACTCTCTCCCCTGCCTCTGCTCCATGACGCATCTTCCCCATCCTTCTCCCTCCCCTATTTCTCTCTCCCTCAACTCCCACTTGCCATTGCATCTAGACTCTCTCCCCTGCCTCTGCTCCATGACGCATCTTCCCCATCCTTCTCCTCTCCTATTTCTCTCTCCCTCCCCTCCCACTTGCCATTGCATCTAGACTCTCTCCCTGCCTCTGCCCCATGACGCATCTTCCCCATCCTTGTCACTCCCCTATCTCTCTCTCTCCTCCCACTTGCCATTGCATCTAGACTCTCTCCCCTGCCTCTGCTCTATGACGCATCTTCCCCATCCTTCTCCCTCCCCTATTTCTCTCCCCCTCCCCTCCCACTTGCCATTGCATCTAGACTCTCTCCCCTGCCTCTGCTCCATGACGCATCTTCCCCATCCTTCTCCCTCCCCTATTTCTCTCCCCCTCCCCTCCCACTTGCCATTGCATTCTAGACTCTCTCCCCTGCCTCTGCCCCCATGACGCATCTTCCCCATCCTTCTCCCTCCCCTATTTCTCTCCTCCCTCCCCTCCCACTTGCCATTGCATCTAGACTCTCTCCCCTGCCTCTGCTCCATGACGCATCTTCCCCATCCTTCTCTCTCCCCTATTTCTCTCTCCCTCCCCTCCCACTTGCCATTGCATCTAGACTCTCTCCCCTGCCTCTGCTCCATGACGCATCTTCCCCATCCTTCTCCCTCCTCTATTTCTCTCTCCCTCCCCTCCCACTTGCCATTGCATCTAGACTCTCTCCCCTGCCTCTGCTCCATGACGCATCTTCCCCATCCTTCTCTCTCCCCTATTTCTCTCTCCCTCCCCTCCCACTTGCCATTGCATCTAGACTCTCTCCCCTGCCTCTGCTCCATGACGCATCTTCCCCATCCTTCTCCCTCCCTATTTCTCTCTCCCTCCCCTCCAACTTGCCATTGCATCTAGACTCTTCCCCTGCCTCTGCTCCATGACGCATCTTCTCCATCCTTCTCCCTCCCCTATTTCTCTCTCCCTCCCCTCGCACTTGCCATTGCATCTAGACTCTCTCCCCTCCCTCTGCTCCATGACGCATCTTCCCCATCCTTCTCCCTCCCCTATTTCTCTCTCTCCCCCCTTGCCATTGCATCTAGACTCTCTCCCTGCCTCTGCTCCATGACGCATCTTCCCCATCCTTCTCCTCCCCTATTTCTCTCTCCCTCCCCTCCCACTTGCCATTGCATCTAGACTCTCTCCCCTGCCTCTGCCCCATGACGCATCTTCCCCATCCTTGTCACTCCCCTATCTCTCTCTCTCCTCCCACTTGCCATTGCATCTAGACTCTCTCCCCTGCCTCTGCTCTATGACGCATCTTCCCCATCCTTCTCCCTCCCCTATTTCTCTCCCCCTCCCCTCCACTTGCCATTGCATCTAGACTCTCTCCCCTGCCTCTGCTCCATGACGCATCTTCCCCAGCCTTCTCCCTCCCCTATTTCTCTCCCCCCTCCCCTCCCACTTGCCATTGCATCTAGACTCTCTCCCCTGCCTCTGCCCCATGACGCATCTTCCCCATCCTTCTCCCTCCCCTATTTCTCTCTCCCTCCCCTCCCACTTGCCATTGCATCTAGACTCTCTCCCCTGCCTCTGCTCCATGACGCATCTTCCCCATCCTTCTCTCTCCCCTATTTCTCTCTCCCTCCCCTCCCACTTGCCATTGCATCTAGACTCTCTCCCCTGCCTCTGCTCCATGACGCATTTTCCCCATCCTTCTCCCTCCTCTATTTCTCTCTCCCTCCCCTCCCACTTGCCATTGCATCTAGACTCTCTCCCCTGCCTCTGCTCCATGACGCATCTTCCCCATCCTTCTCTCTCCCTATTTCTCTCTCCCTCCCTCCCACTTGCCATTGCATCTAGACTCTCTCCCCTGCCTCTGCTCCATGACGCATCTTCCCCATCCTTCTCCCTCCCCTATTTCTCTCTCCCTCCCCTCCAACTTGCCATTGCATCTAGACTCTCTCCCCTGCCTCTGCTCCATGACGCATCTTCCCCATCCTTCTCCCTCCCCTATTTCTCTCTCTCCCCCTTGCCATTACATCTAGACTCTCTCCCTGCCTCTGCTCCATGACGCATCTTCCCCATCCTTCTCCCTCCCCTATTTCTCTCTCCCTCCCCTCCCACTTGCCATTGCATCTAGACTCTCTCCCCTGCCTCTGCTCCATGACGCATCTTCCCCAGCCTTCTCTCTCCCCTATTTCTCTCTCCCCTCCCCTCCCACTTGCCATTGCATCTAGACTCTCTCCCCTGCCTCTGCTCCATGATACATCTTCCCCATCCTTCTCCCTCCCCTATATCTCTCTCTCCCCCTCCCACTTGCCATTGCATCTAGACTCTCTCCCCTGCCTCTGCCCCATGACGCATCTTCCCCATCCTTGTCACTCCCCTATTTCTCTCTCTCCTCCCACTTGCCATTGCATCTAGACTCTCTCCCCTGCCTCTGCTCCATGACGCATCTTCCCCATCCTTCTCCCTCCCCTATTTCTCTCCCCCTCCCTCCCACCTGCCATTGCATCTAGACTCTCTCCCCTGCCTCTGCTCCATGACGCATCTTCCCCATCCTTCTCCCTCCCCTATTACTCTCCCCCCCTCCCACTTGCCATTGCATCTAGACTCTCTCCCCTGCCTCTGCCCCATGACGCATCTTCCCCATCCTTGTCCCTCCCCTATTTCTCTCTCTCCTCCCACTTGCCATTGCATCTAGACTCTCTCCCCTGCCTCTACTCCATGACGCATCTTCCCCATCCTTCTCCCTCCCCTATTTCTCTCCCCTCCCCTCCCACTTGCCATTGCATCTAGACTCTCTCCCCTGCCTCTACTCCATGACGCATCTTCCCCATCCTTCTCTCTCCCTATTCTTCTCTCCTCCCCTCCCACTTGCCATTGCGTCTAGACTCTCTCCCCTGCCTCTACTCCATGATGCATCTTCCCCATCCTTCTCCCTCCTCTATTTCTCTCTCCCTCCCCTCCCACTTGCCATTGCGTCTAGACTCTCTCCCTGCCTCTGCTCCATGACGCATCTTCCCCATCCTTCTCCCTCCCCTATTTCTCTCTCCCTCCCTCCCACTTGCCATTGCGTCTAGACTCTCTCCCCTGCCTCTGCTCCATGACGCATCTTCCCCATCCTTCTCCCTCCCCTATTTCTCTCCCCTCCCCTCCCACTTGCCATTGCGTCTAGACTCTCTCCCCTGCCTCTGCTCCATGACGCATCTTCCCCATCCTTCTCCCTCCCCTATTTCTCTCCCTCCCTCCCACTTGCCATTGCATCTAGACTCTCTCCCCTGCCTCTGCTCCATGACGCATCTTCCCCATCCTTCTCCCTCCCCTATTTCTCTCTCTCCCCCCTTGCCATTGCATCTAGACTCTCTCCCCTGCCTCTGCTCCATGACGCATCTTCCCCATCCTTCTCCCTCCCCTATTTCTCTCTCTCCCCCCTTGCCATTGCATCTAGACTCTCTCTCCTGCCTCTGCTCCATGACGCATCTTCCCATCCTTCTCCCTCCCCTATTTCTCTCCCTCCCCTCCCACTTGCCATTGCATCTGGACTCTCTCCCCTGCCTCTGCTCCATGACGCATCTTCCCCATCCTTCTCTCTCCCCTATTTCTCTCTCCCTCCCCTCCCACTTGCCATTGCATCTAGACTCTCTCCCCTGCCTCTGCTCCATGACGCATCTTCCCCATCTTCTCTCTCCCCTATTTCTCTCTCCCTCCCCTCCCACTTGCCATTGCATCTAGACTCTCTCCCCTGCCTCTGCTCCATGACGCATCTTCCCCATCCTTCTCCCTCCTCTATTTCTCTCTCCCTCCCCTCCCACTTGCCATTGCATCTAGACTCTCTCCCCTGCCTCTGCTCCATGACGCATCTTCCCCATCCTTCTCTCTCCCCTATTTCTCTCTCCCTCCCTCCACTTGCCATTGCATCTAGACTCTCTCCCCTGCCTCTGCTCCATGACGCATCTTCCCCATCCTTCTCCCTCCCCTATTTCTCTCTCCCTCCCCTCCAACTTGCCATTGCATCTAGACTCTCTCCCCTGCCTCTGCTCCATGACGCATCTTCTCCATCCTTCTCCCTCCCCTATTTCTCTCTCCCTCCCCTCGCACTTGCCATTGCATCTAGACTCTCTCCCCTCCCTCTGCTCCATGACGCATCTTCCCCATCCTTCTCCCTCCCCTATTTCTCTCTCTCCCCCCTTGCCATTGCATCTAGACTCTCTCCCCTGCCTCTGCTCCATGACGCATCTTCCCCATCCTTCTCCCTCCCCTATTTCTCTCTCCCTCCCCTCCCACTTGCCATTGCATCTAGACTCTCTCCTCTGCCTCTGCTCCATGACGCATCTTCCCCATCCTTCTCCCTCCCCTATTTCTCTCTCTCCCCCCTTGCCATTGCATCTAGACTCTCTCCCCTGCCTCTGCTCCATGACGCATCTTCCCCATCCTTCTCCCTCCCCTATTTCTCTCTCCCTCCCCTCCCACTTGCCATTGCATCTAGACTCTCTCCCCTGCCTCTGCTCCATGACGCATCTTCCCCATCCTTCTCTCTCCCCTATTTCTCTCTCCCTCCCCTCCCACTTGCCATTGCATCTAGACTCTCTCCCCTGCCTCTGCTCCATGATACATCTTCCCCATCCTTCTCCCTCCCCTATTTCTCTCTCTCCCCCCTTGCCATTGCATCTAGACTCTCTCCCCTGCCTCTGCTCCATGATGCATCTTCCCCATCCTTCTCCCTTCCCTATTTCTCTCTCCCTCCCCTCCCACTTGCCATTGCATCTAGACTCTCTCCCCTGCCTCTGCTCCATGACGCATCTTCCCCATCCTTGTCCCTCCCCTATTTCTCTCTCCCTCCCCTCCCACTTGCCATTGCATCTAGACTCTCTCCCCTGCCTCTGCTCCATGACGCATCTTCCCCATCCTTCTCCCTCCCCTATTTCTCTCTCCCTCCCCTCCCACTTGCCATTGCATCTAGACTCTCTCCCCTGCCTCTGCTCCATGACGCATCTTCCCCATCCTTCTCCCTCCCCTATTTCTCTCTCCCTCAACTCCCACTTGCCATTGCATCTAGACTCTCTCCCCTGCCTCTGCTCCATGACGCATCTTCCCCATCCTTCTCCCTCTCCTATTTCTCTCTCCCTCCCCTCCCACTTGCCATTGCATCTAGACTCTCTCCCCTGCCTCTGCCCCATGACGCATCTTCCCCATCCTTGTCACTCCCCTATCTCTCTCTCTCCTCCCACTTGCCATTGCATCTAGACTCTCTCCCCTGCCTCTGCTCTATGACGCATCTTCCCCATCCTTCTCCCTCCCCTATTTCTCTCCCCCTCCCCTCCCACTTGCCATTGCATCTAGACTCTCTCCCCTGCCTCTGCTCCATGACGCATCTTCCCCATCCTTCTCCCTCCCCTATTTCTCTCCCCCTCCCCTCCCACTTGCCATTGCATCTAGACTCTCTCCCCTGCCTCTGCCCCATGACGCATCTTCCCCATCCTTCTCCCTCCCCTATTTCTCTCTCCCTCCCCTCCCACTTGCCATTGCATCTAGACTCTCTCCCCTGCCTCTGCTCCATGACGCATCTTCCCCATCCTTCTCTCTCCCCTATTTCTCTCTCCCTCCCCTCCCACTTGCCATTGCATCTAGACTCTCTCCCCTGCCTCTGCTCCATGACGCATCTTCCCCATCCTTCTCCCTCCTCTATTTCTCTCTCCCTCCCCTCCCACTTGCCATTGCATCTAGACTCTCTCCCCTGCCTCTGCTCCATGACGCATCTTCCCCATCCTTCTCTCTCCCCTATTTCTCTCTCCCTCCCCTCCCACTTGCCATTGCATCTAGACTCTCTCCCCTGCCTCTGCTCCATGACGCATCTTCCCCATCCTTCTCCCTCCCCTATTTCTCTCTCCCTCCCCTCCAACTTGCCATTGCATCTAGACTCTCTCCCCTGCCTCTGCTCCATGACGCATCTTCTCCATCCTTCTCCCTCCCCTATTTCTCTCTCCCTCCCCTCGCACTTGCCATTGCATCTAGACTCTCTCCCCTCCCTCTGCTCCATGACGCATCTTCCCCATCCTTCTCCCTCCCCTATTTCTCTCTCTCCCCCCTTGCCATTGCATCTAGACTCTCTCCCCTGCCTCTGCTCCATGACGCATCTTCCCCATCCTTCTCCCTCCCCTATTTCTCTCTCCCTCCCCTCCCACTTGCCATTGCATCTAGACTCTCTCCCCTGCCTCTGCCCCATGACGCATCTTCCCCATCCTTGTCACTCCCCTATCTCTCTCTCTCCTCCCACTTGCCATTGCATCTAGACTCTCTCCCCTGCCTCTGCTCTATGACGCATCTTCCCCATCCTTCTCCCTCCCCTATTTCTCTCCCCCTCCCCTCCCACTTGCCATTGCATCTAGACTCTCTCCCCTGCCTCTGCTCCATGACGCATCTTCCCCAGCCTTCTCCCTCCCCTATTTCTCTCCCCCTCCCCTCCCACTTGCCATTGCATCTAGACTCTCTCCCCTGCCTCTGCCCCATGACGCATCTTCCCCATCCTTCTCCCTCCCCTATTTCTCTCTCCCTCCCCTCCCACTTGCCATTGCATCTAGACTCTCTCCCCTGCCTCTGCTCCATGACGCATCTTCCCCATCCTTCTCTCTCCCCTATTTCTCTCTCCCTCCCCTCCCACTTGCCATTGCATCTAGACTCTCTCCCCTGCCTCTGCTCCATGACGCATCTTCCCCATCCTTCTCCCTCCTCTATTTCTCTCTCCCTCCCCTCCCACTTGCCATTGCATCTAGACTCTCTCCCCTGCCTCTGCTCCATGACGCATCTTCCCCATCCTTCTCTCTCCCCTATTTCTCTCTCCCTCCCCTCCCACTTGCCATTGCATCTAGACTCTCTCCCCTGCCTCTGCTCCATGACGCATCTTCCCCATCCTTCTCCCTCCCCTATTTCTCTCTCCCTCCCCTCCCACTTGCCATTGCATCTAGACTCTCTCCCCTGCCTCTGCTCCATGACGCATCTTCTCCATCCTTCTCCCTCCCCTATTTCTCTCTCCCTCCCCTCGCACTTGCCATTGCATCTAGACTCTCTCCCCTCCCTCTGCTCCATGACGCATCTTCCCCATCCTTCTCCCTCCCCTATTTCTCTCTCTCCCCCCTTGCCATTGCATCTAGACTCTCTCCCCTGCCTCTGCTCCATGACGCATCTTCCCCATCCTTCTCCCTCCCCTATTTCTCTCTCCCTCCCCTCCCACTTGCCATTGCATCTAGACTCTCTCCTCTGCCTCTGCTCCATGACGCATCTTCCCCATCCTTCTCCCTCCCCTATTTCTCTCTCTCCCCCCTTGCCATTGCATCTAGACTCTCTCCCCTGCCTCTGCTCCATGACGCATCTTCCCCATCCTTCTCCCTCCCCTATTTCTCTCTCCCTCCCCTCCCACTTGCCATTGCATCTAGACTCTCTCCCCTGCCTCTGCTCCATGACGCATCTTCCCCATCCTTCTCTCTCCCCTATTTCTCTCTCCCTCCCCTCCCACTTGCCATTGCATCTAGACTCTCTCCCCTGCCTCTGCTCCATGATACATCTTCCCCATCCTTCTCCCTCCCCTATTTCTCTCTCTCCCCCCTTGCCATTGCATCTAGACTCTCTCCCCTGCCTCTGCTCCATGATGCATCTTCCCCATCCTTCTCCCTTCCCTATTTCTCTCTCCCTCCCCTCCCACTTGCCATTGCATCTAGACTCTCTCCCCTGCCTCTGCTCCATGACGCATCTTCCCCATCCTTGTCCCTCCCCTATTTCTCTCTCCCTCCCCTCCCACTTGCCATTGCATCTAGACTCTCTCCCCTGCCTCTGCTCCATGACGCATCTTCCCCATCCTTCTCCCTCCCCTATTTCTCTCTCCCTCCCCTCCCACTTGCCATTGCATCTAGACTCTCTCCCCTGCCTCTGCTCCATGACGCATCTTCCCCATCCTTCTCCCTCCCTTATTTCTCTCTCCCTCAACTCCCACTTGCCATTGCATCTAGACTCTCTCCCCTGCCTCTGCTCCATGACGCATCTTCCCCATCCTTCTCCCTCTCCTATTTCTCTCTCCCTCCCCTCCCACTTGCCATTGCATCTAGACTCTCTCCCCTGCCTCTGCCCCATGACGCATCTTCCCCATCCTTGTCACTCCCCTATCTCTCTCTCTCCTCCCACTTGCCATTGCATCTAGACTCTCTCCCCTGCCTCTACTCTGACGCATCTTCCCCATCCTTCTCCCTCCCCTATTTCTCTCCCCCTCCCCTCCCACTTGCCATTGCATCTAGACTCTCTCCCCTGCCTCTGCTCCATGACGCATCTTCCCCATCCTTCTCCCTCCCCTATTTCTCTCCCCCCTCCCACTTGCCATTGCATCTAGACTCTCTCCCCTGCCTCTGCCCCATGACGCATCTTCCCCATCCTTCTCCCTCCCCTATTTCTCTCTCCCTCCCCTCCCCTCCCACTTGCCATTGCATCTAGACTCTCTCCCCTGCCTCTGCTCCATGACGCATCTTCCCCATCCTTCTCCCTCTCCTATTTCTCTCTCCCTCCCCTCCCACTTGCCATTGCATCTAGACTCTCTCCCCTGCCTCTGCCCCATGACGCATCTTCCCCATCCTTGTCACTCCCCTATTTCTCTCTCTCATCCCACTTGCCATTGCATCTAGACTCTCTCCCCGCCTCAATCTAGACTCTCTCCCCGCCTCTACTCTATGACGCATCTTCCCCATCCTTCTCCCTCCCCTATTTCTCTCCCCCTCCCCTCCCACTTGCCATTGCATCTAGACTCTCTCCCCTGCCTCTGCTCCATGACACATCTTCCCCATCCTTCTCCCTCCCCTATTTCTCTCCCCCCCTCCCACTTGCCATTGCATCTAGACTCTCTCCCCTGCCTCTGCCCCATGACGCATCTTCCCCATCCTTGTCCCTCCCCTATTTCTCTCTCTCCTCCCACTTGCCATTGCATCTAGACTCTCTCCCCTGCCTCTACTCCATGACGCATCTTCCCCATCCTTCTCCCTCCCCTATTTCTCTCCCCCTCCCCTCCCACTTGCCATTGCATCTAGACTCTCTCCCCTGCCTCTACTCCATGATGCATCTTCCCCATCCTTCTCCCTCCTCTATTTCTCTCTCCCTCCCCTCCCACTTGCCATTGCATCTAGACTCTCTCCCCTGCCTCTGCTCCATGATGCATCTTCCCCATCCTTCTCCCTCCCCTATTTCTCTCTCTCCCCCCTTGCCATTGCATCTAGACTCTCTCCCCTGCCTCTGCTCCATGACGCATCTTCCCCATCCTTCTCCCTCCCCTATTTCTCTCTCCCTCCCCTCCCACTTGCCATTGCATCTAGACTCTCTCCCCTGCCTCTGCTCCATGACGCATCTTCCCCATCCTTCTCCCTCCCCTATTTCTCTCCCCCTCCCCCTTGTCATTGCATCTAGACTCTCTCCCCTACCTCTATTCCATGACGCATCTAGCCCATCCTTCTCCCTCCCCTATTTCTCTCCCCCTCCCCTCCCACTTGCCATTGCATCTAGACTCTCTCCCCTGCCTCTGCTCCATGACGCATCTTCCCCATCCTTCTCCCTCCCCTATTTCTCTCTCTCCTCCCACTTGCCATTGCATCTAGACTCTCTCGCCTGCCTCTACTCCATGACGCATCTTCCCAATCTTCCTGGTGCAGAAGCTCATATTCTTCCTGCTGTAAAGGCTCCCACATTTCCTGGTGCAAAGGTTCCCTCTCTTCCTGGTGCAAAAGTTCCCTCTCTTCCTCGTGCAAAAGTTCCCACTCTTCCTCGTGCAAAAGTTCCCACTCTTCCTGGTGCAAACGTCCCTACTCCTCCTTTGGTAAAAGCTCCCGTCCTCCTAGTGCACATGCTCGCTCCATTTCTGGTACAGGAGCTCCCCCTCTTCCTGGTGTAAAAGTTCCCCCTCTTCCTGGTGCAAAAGCTCCTACTCTTCCTGCAGTAAAAGCTCACTTCCTGCTGGTGCAAACGCTCGCTCTCTTTCTGGTACAGGAGCTCCCACTCTTCCTGGTGCAATAGCTCCCTCTTAAGTGTCAAGTGTTGGACTTTATGCATCCCCTCAATGACCGGGCATGTTGGCAAGTATAATGTCCTCGGAGCTGTGTTGCTGCCTAGAGTGCTATGCTTTGTAAATGACATAGTAGTGAGTGATACATGAATATTGTTGTTTCTCGGTCACCCCGCAGGTCGCCCGCATCGCCGAGGCCTGGAAGTTCCATGCCCTGAGGAAGGGCAGTCGCGCCCAGACCCATCTGCTGCGCCGACGCCACGGCACGCTGCCCCGGGACCACCACCACCGTTACCTCGACCCCCCTCCCAAGTGAAAGGATGACGTGCAGAGGTCAAAGGCCGCCAGCTGGTACCCGGGCTCGACGGCACACTTCTGTCTCACACGTGCCGCCTTTCGTCTCTCCCCCCCCCCCCCCAAACCCCTGGGGATCCTTTCAACTGGGCCTCGAGAGGGGTTCAAAGCCGAGGCCTGGAAGGAGCAGCAGCTCGTGTGCCTCCGTCAATGCCCTCGGCTGCTTTTGTATTATTTAACTGCGACAAGCAGTCTGTGCACCTGTTAACCCGGCGCCACGAGCTGCCGAGCTCCCGGGACAAAAGGGGCCTGACAGGGCCGGGCCCACTCCTCGACTGCCCCGTGTCACCAACGGCATTAGTATTCCGGGCAGCCTTTCCTAAAACCCAAGGGAAACGGACTACCTCCCCTTTAAGACTTTATTAACACCAGGAACGATTGCCTGGCGTTGAGTGAGGCCTGCCAGGGCCAATTCACAGCAGCGCCAGAAACAAAATGGCCGCCGCGCTGCACAGAAACGAAATAGGCCTCACTGTTTGATGGCGGGTATTTAGGGTGTCAAGCTGCCCCCGTGGCTTTTGGGTCCATTCTACAGTCCATCGTAGAATCTACACTAGATTTGCTGCTTGTGCAGACTTTGATAAAAGTGCAGGGCGTTACGCCTGTTCATCCTACACAGGGCAAGAGAGAGGGACAGTATTTACAGCGCATTCGGGCTGAATGTACTTTGCCTTTTGCTGGCACGAATATGTGTCACTTTGGACCTGAGGGAATTTACAACACAGCATTCCAACATTTCCCAGGCAGTGATGGGAAAGTATAGCCAGCGTTCTTCAGAGCAAAAACTCTTATAGGAAAGCCACTGACATTTTGTGTGTGTTAAAGAAAAAACACACTGAATTGCGAACACGTGTTGAAAGCTGGCATGGGCGAAGTGAGCATTATCTCCTATTTTTACCAAGTGTTCCAATTGATTGATATTTTGCAGATTTTTATTTTTTGTTGGGGGTGTTACACAAATCAATCCACATTAAAAGAAATAAATGATTAAAATGACTTTATAAATTAGCTTTTGTCCTAAAAATGTAAACGGAAACACTACATAATGAGCCAAACGATACAAAACCAACATTCACTTGACGGGCGTTAGAGGCAGAAAGGGGGGTGTAGGGGAAATGGGAACACTGGTCTGCCAGTAGGATCAAGATTGGTGCACAAGAGCACGGGAGGGTCCATGGGGGGCTGGAATGGACATTAAGGACCTAGACAGGGCCCATGTGGACGGTAGAGGACGTGGTGTTAGATGGGTCATAAGAATTATGTACATCTTAGAAACACAGGCCTTCATGTGTCATGGTGAATCGAATATTGCTTGAGGGACTGCAAATCGTCTAAGCGCTGGGTGGCTCACAAAGTGAGTGAATGATTCAGAGGTGACTATGAGGTATAAGACTGGAAATGGGGGTCAGGAAATGAGATTTTGGGACTGGATGGGCCGTTGGCGACCTAATGACTCCCCTTTGCATAGGGGCCTTGATGGACATAGGTGACTCAATGAGCCATAGGCCATGGACTGCTTATGTGTGGGCTAGGGGTGGACTGGCCTATGGGGAACTCTGGAGATTTCCTCGTAGGGCTCTGCACGCGGGGCCTCTTTTGTGTGGTATATCCAAATTTTCCCATAGGAAAAGTGTTGGGCTTGCTGAAAATGTGTAATATGGGGCACTTTGAACATCATTTCCAGGGCCTCTTTTGGTTCCCAGTCCACCCCTGGTGTGGACTAGATGTGTTTCAGGTAACCAGTATTTTCACCGACCAACCAATTTTGACTGCCCATATTTTAATGCCCTTTTTAATTTTGTTTTACCGTTTTTGCAGCAAAATGTAGATGTAGGTTTGGGTCTGATCATATTGGAAGGTGGGGGACTGGCTGGGAGGAGTGGGGAGCGATGGCAGGAGGGTGGGGTGCTCAACCCCCGCATTTTTTTTAAAAAAAGCTACAACGTTTGTTAAAAACATGGTAAAAACACATTGCATGGAACCGTATTGCATAGCACACTGAGTTACTGGATGGGAATTGTTTTGGGGATGTACTTAGTGGCGCTGAAGGTTGTGCAACAGCGTTGCTGGGGGTCCTGATAGGATGGTGAATGCAGGAGGCTGGCCTACACAGTGGCTTGGGGTCAAGAATCATTGACGGATCGGGAATGCTGGTCGGGGTGTCTCAGACAGCTTTAGTGACTGCAGCGTGACAACAGTAGTTCAGCCGGTCATGGTTCGAGGGCTGGACTGCCTCAAAAATGTACTTAAAAGATGGACGCTGATTGATGCTTGTTGTGGCACAACCCCTAGCTTCTTCGCAGGGCTTGTGTCGTCCTTTAAGGCAGATGGGACAAAGCTGAGGAGAGTGTTTGCAGGCAACAGCCTTGTACTTTCTTCAGAGACTCTCTGGCACTTCCCACCTAGGAAGCTTGCAGGCCGAAACTAGCAGGGAATGAATGCTGTGTGCTGACTGGGTACCGGTTCTGGAGCTGCTGGTTGGGTCCTCTGAGTCCGGTTTCTCCCTCTGTTCCCTGGGAGATTTTTAGGGGAGGGTCTTGCTTCCCTCTTGGAAATTCTGACCTTACTTCACTGGCAGAAGCTGTAAGGCAGACTGTAACTTCAGCCAGGGTCCAAATGAGTCGTTATCCTTACTCCTTTCAAAGTCGTCGGATGATCTGCTAAGTGAGGGGCTCAGCCCTTTTTTAGAGCCAAATGACCCCCAGCGATTGGTGCAGGTTGAGCCTACCTTAATGAACCACTCCTGGGTCCCCACCAACAATCTTCTGTTATGCGTGAGGTCATACCCAGAGTACTTTGCAACAGGAAAGGTAAGGGGTGACAACATGTACTGCTAAGTCTCACCCATCTTCCTGTCTGTTGTGGATCAAACTGTATCTCTGGTTAATTGAGCTCTCTGTGACTCCTGATCAAAGCACAGGGCTTCCTTGAAGTTTGTGACGAGAACAGACTTTGTCTCCATCAAATCACATACTACTTCCATCTGAAAGGGGGTCTTGCTACTGGGGTTGCCTACTGTAAACAGTTGTCCCAGACATGCCATTCACTGCCCTTCATACAGAGGGGTGGGAGCTAGCTTAAAGTTAACACAATGCACATCAAAGAGGTGTTGGTGTTTCCTGTCCCTTGTCTTCTATGAACAAGCCCCTTCACAGGCCTGCTTCAATTGACAAATTCAGTATGCGCTGCCACCACAGAGAACTATAATAGAACAGGGTGGATCCATGGAGCCTTTGATATTTTAATAAGGCTTGCCATGGCCAGAGGAGGTGTTGCCTTTCCCCTTCCTGAGATGCTTTGATGTACCTGTGGCTGTCACATTCTAGCTAAATGTAACAGGGAGGACTGTGCCTGTAAGCTGTGCTCCCCTCCCCCTGGCGTACACTTGACTATGTGTTTGTTGTGCTGCGAGCTTAGGAAAATTGACACTTTTTCATTTTATTTTCATTTTTTATTTTCATTTTAAATTACATTTTAAATTACATACAAATAACAAACGCACAACGCATTTTCTGAGGTTGATCTCCCATCATTCATTTTAATTACATAACTAAAAAAAAGCACAGGCGGGCGCACACTGCGTGTGCGGATGGTCAAATTCCTCACAAATGGGCAGGGAAATATGGGGCATAAGGCGCTTTGTGCAGGCAAGGATTGGCTTATAGGACAATGCCCAAACCAAAAACAGACGATGCTATAGTGGGCCAGTACTTTGGTCGAAATGGGCCAGTTTTTTGGCCCATGTGGGCTAGTTTGATTAGTTACTTCACCATGCGGTTATTAGTTTTGACCATTATTGCTGAAACATATTCTTTAAATTGCACATTTGCATCACATTTTATCAAAAACCTCACCCTTGGGTACTATTCCAACAGTCTGTCACACAAGGAAAGAATTGGCTTTTGCAACTGTGGGCTACTTTTTCATTGGTGCCCGAGACAATGTTTTCCCCCAATCCCACACTGGCTGTGTGGGAGACATAGTTGTAGCTAAAGGGACAGTGTGTGTGTGTGTATGGGTGACATGCTTCATAGGGCTGCCACCGCGGGAGTAATTGCTCTTGTTCACATCTCGCTGTACAGGAAGGACTCTGCACTCTGAACTGCAGAAGGAACACCGCGTGCCGTACCCTCTCCTCTCACTAGATGGCAGTCTTGTATATACACGGACCCAGCGCATTCCCTGCAAGCCCCGCGGTGCCCCTCAGTATGGGATTCTCAAAACAGAACCCTGTGAGGAGAAAGGATGCGGAATACGGGAACATGGCTGCGTTGTAATAGCGGGATCCCTGCACCCAGGTTGCTGGAGATTAAACATAATGTCAATTTTAAGTCATTTACAAGCACAGCGCTGTTCACAATGCAGTCCTAGTGGTCAGTATCAGCCATCCACAGCCACTTTTGAATTGTTTATACCTGAGTGATGAATTGTGAGGCACAACGCAGGAAAGATATCTCAGCGGGTTGAGAGACTGTTGTTGAGATCTGTGCTTAACCGGCAATCCACTGAACCTGTTTCATTCTAACTCATCCCATTTCTTGTTTCCGAGTATGTGAATCTGGTTTTTGTACAAATTCGAACTTCTGTCAGATTTGCCACAATCAATTTTCTTGGTGCTTTACAGTTAAATTGATGCAGGTAGACCTTTGGCGACTTCACTTGACAACTTGGTTATTTTACTGTTTTATTCTGTATATGTTTGAAACTATATTATTTTTTTTTAAAGTGGAAGGAGAGAGAATTTTATGCAATTTCGAAATATGTACTCACTTTTGTGAATTGTAAAGCACTGTTTTATTTTTTGTTTATCTTTTGTATACTTATAAATTGAAAGGTTGATTGTAATTCTGCCAAATCAATAAAAAAAGAAAAATATTAATAACCATTTTCTGCTAAGATTTCTAATATCTTCCCCTAGTTCCTTTTCTTTCTTCCAGCAGACCAAGTCCTTGATACCCCTAGCTTGGTCACAGTACACTACTCCTTGGACAAGCCTAGGAGTCCTGATACTACAAAGCTGGGGTTTTCGTGCAGTATAAAAGCATATTAACAAAAAACAACATATACATTGTTAGGTTGATTTATCATGTGAGCTGCTGCTTTGCAAGTCAGATTGGCAAATCAGATTTATTGAAGAGGGCGCTAGTTTACTACTTTGGGTACAGCTATGTAGAAAGCATTCAATGATGTATTTTCTGGTCCATGGTGCATGTATTTTTAATGTATATATACTTCACAAATAGAGCCATATTCTACTCTATAGCAATAACACAACCCCTTAAACCCTGCCCCCTGACCTCATCCAGTGGTTTCACAGTTCCCACAGTCTTTACTGGGCCGTACCGCTCGGGTGATTATTGCTATTAGCCACCTGGTTTTTAAAAACTGGGCTGCCGGCAGCAATGTATTTGTTTCAAAGAACAGCCCACATGCTCGCCAGTCACCGCAACTCGTTGTTTGAAACACCCACTGACCCAACATGGCCACAATGGAATTCGGAAGGCAGAGCCCCTCTTCCATTTCCATGGCGGGCTAGGAGAATCTGAGGAGCATCACAACATCTCAGGGGGAGAGAGCGAGGCTTGGTGTTGAAGATGGCGAAGCGCCAGTAACGGTCGCAGTGGGCGGGAAAGAGGCGCGCCGTGTGAGGAGATAAACGCTTTGATATTTTTGGAAGTGGGCGGACCCAGGCAGGGCGGAGCGGTGTCTGGGTGGAGGGAGCTGGGATTAAGGAAATTGAGTGGACTCTCTAGGAGGGTGCATGGAGAAAGTGTTCTCAGAGAAAGTGGTAAGAATGGGAAAGGGGGGTGGGAAGGCTGAAATGAAGGGAGGGGTGGAGGAAGGGGAGAAAAGGGGCAGAACTCTGACTGTGAAGTCTACATTTGTGGAGGGGGGGAAGCGGGGAAATGAGGGGCAGCATCGCAGCAGGTCTCCACAAAAGAATGATGGTGGGGGGACGGTTAGGGATATTTCAGGGTTGGGGTCCCAGGAAAAGTGTATTTTGGAGGGGGTGGGGGCATCAGGAAGCGGTGTGCCTGAGGAGGAGCAGGTGCAGTATGAAAGTGTGTGGAAGGTGGTGTTGAAGCCAGATAGCCGTGGGAAAACGTTTCAGGGGGAGAATCCGATGGTGATTGCTGGATGGTTGAAAGAGGCTGTGGGGAATATCACTCGGGTGCAAGTGGTGTCTGGGGGTCGGTTGTTAGTGGAGGGGTTGGGTGCTGATAGTAAGGCTAAGATACTGGAGATGGGTTGTCTGGGTAGGCGCGCGGTGCGAGTGTTTGATCAGAGTGGTGTGTCGTTTAAGGGGGTGTTTTATGGGGTCCCGGTGACTGTGAATATGTCTGAGGTGGAGGAGCATCTGGCAGAGGTGGGGGTAGTGGAAGCGTGGAGGCTGGGGAGGAGAGATACACATGGGGATGTGGTTTCTACAACTGTGGCAGTGAGGTTTGCTAGAGCAGAGTGCCCGGAGGTGGTGAAGTTGGGATATCAGAGGTTTCGTGTGAAAGCTTATGTAGCATTGCCTTTGAGATGTTATAAGTGTCAGCAGTTTGGCCATGTGGCGAAAGTATGCAGGAATGAGAGGCATTGCGGGAGATGTGGTGGAGATCATGATATTAAAGAATGTAAGGTGGAAACTCCGGAGAAGTGTGTGAATTGTGGGGGGGTGCACTCTACTGCGTTTAGAGGGTGTGAGAGTCAAAGGGTGGCGAGAGAGGTGGTGCAGGTGAGGGCTGCGGAAGGTTTATTTTATGCGGAGGCTGTGGCTAAGGTGAAACCGGTTCGAGTAGCGAGTGAAATGTGTAGGAGAGAGTCGGTGGTGGATGAGGCTGCGGGAAGGAAGGGAGTGGTGAGAGAGGTGAAAGGCGTTGAAATGGTGGTTATTCCGAAAACTGAGTTTGTGTTTTATAATAAATGTGCTGGAGCTGGTTCAGGGGAATTTACCAGTCAGTGCGTCGAATCTTACGAAAGGAGTGGTGGAAGCAGGGAGGAGGTTTTTGAATGTTGTAGATGTGTCGGAAGAAGATGTGTTCAAGAAGGTTACTAAAGTGCGGAAACAGAGTGGGGCGTCGGCCTGCGAATTTTGCAGTGGAATGCGAGGAGTTTGTTGAGGAATGGGCAGGAGTTGAAAGCGGTGTTGTGTGGGGAATTGAATGTTGATGTGGTTTGTATTCAGGAAACGTGGTTAAGGGGTGATCTGAGTTTTGTGATTCCGGGTTTTGAGTTGTTTCGTAAGGATAGGACGGAGGGGAGAGTGGGGGTGTAGCTGTGGCAGTTCGGAAGGGGTTGGTTGCAAGGGAGATTGTGGTAGATGGAGCAGTGGAGGTTATCAGGGCGGGGATTGGAGGATCAGAAGTTTTAGTGTTGAATTATTATAATCCGTGTGAGGTGGTGGAGGTGGATGTACTGTCTGAAGTGATAAGGGGACATGTGGGACCTTGTGTTTTATGTGGTGATTTCAACAGTGCCAATACGTTGTGGGGCAGTGATCGGATGGATGCAAATGGAGAACTGTTGGAGGGAATGGCGGATGAATGGAGTCTGTTTTTGTTGAATGACGGTTCGGGCACACGATTGGATGTGAAGACTGGGAAGTTGTCGTGTTTGGATCTGACCTGGGTGTCTGCTGTGATTGCGGGCGAATGTGACTGGATGGTGCGTGAGGATGGGGATATGGGGAGTGATCACTCTGGCATTTTAGTGACTGTGAGGGGTGAGGTAGGGGTCAGATCCTGGATGATTGGGAGTCGGTTGAATTTTAGGAAGGCTGATTGGGAGTTATATAAGAAATTGTGTCAGGAATTGATTGTTTCTCGGGATCGGGATAGGGATGAGGGGTGGATGAATGGAATGAGCATTTGGTGCAGGGAATGAGAGCGGTGTCGATAGCGGCAGTTCCGGAGGTAGAGAAGGGGAAAGGGGGGGAAGGTTGAGGTTCCTTGGTGGTCGGTGGAATGTTCACGGGCTGTGGCAGTGCGTAAGAAGGCGAGGGCCAGGGCAGTGAGAACGGGAATGTTGGAGGATTTGTTGGCATATAAGAAGGCGGTGGTGCAGAGGGTGATTAGGGAAAGAAAGCGTGGATATTGGAGGAGATATTGTGGGTCTTTGGGGAGTAATTCTGATGTGGGAGAGGTTTGGAAGCAGTTCAAGAGGATGTCCGGGTTAATGAAGTCGCAGGGTAGCATGTCTGCGTTGTTGAAAGGGGTAGAGGTGATCAGTGAAGATGGGGAGAAAGGGAATTTGTTGGGGGAACATTTTGCGGGAGTACATAGTTCAGAGAACTTCCCGGAAGCAGTGAGACTAAGTATGGGAATGGTTGAGGAGGAGATGCAGGAGTCGTCGGTGAATGTTGGGCCTTGGGAAGAGCAGTATGAGGCTCTGTTTTCTATGGCGGAGTTGGATAGGGCGATTCGGAAGGGGAAGTGGTCAAGTCCAGGGGTGGATGGAGTCATGTATGTATTTTTGGAGAAGTTGTCGGTGGAATGTAAATTGGAGGTGTTGGCATTGTTCAATGAGATCTGGAAGAGTGGAGTTTTACCGAGTTTATGGAAGAGAGCGATTGTGGTAGCGATTTTGAAGAGTGGCAAGGTCCCGACGGAATGTAAGTCATATAGGCCGATTGCTTTGACTGTCGTGATGTGTAAGGTTAAGGAACCGATGATAGTTGAGCGCTTGGGGTTTTATTTGGAGTCGAATGGGTGTCTGAGCAATTTTCAGAGTGGGTTCAGAAAGAATCGTTCAGTGGCAGATCCATTAGTGAGGTTGGTGACTGGAGTGGAGGAGGCGTTGTGTGATGGGGAGATGGTGGTGGTGTTCTTTTTAGATTTGGAGAAGGCGTATGATATGGTGTGGAAGAATGGGTTGCTGGTGAGACTGTTGGAGATGGGTGTGAAGGGGAGGATGTTTTGGTGGATCAAGGCGTTTTTGGCTGACAGGACCTTTCAGGTAAGAGTGAGGAGGGTGTTGTCTGAGGTTTGGAAGATGGAGAATGGGACACCGCAGGGGAGTGTGATTAGTGCGATGCTGTTTAATGTGATGGTGGACGGTTTGATTCGAGCTTTGGAGGGTTTCGGATGTCAGGTGGATTTCTTTGCAGATGATGGTGTGGTATGGGGTAAGAGGGCAGAGTTTTTTGTTGATGCAGAATCGGTTGCAAGCTGCGATAGTACGTATGGAGGAGTGGTGTGGGAACTGGGGCTTTTCGATGTCTGTGGATAAAAGCGTGAGTATGGTTTTTTCAAGGAGAAGAGTGCAGCAAGGGTTGGACTTAGTTCTGAAAGGTGAGAGGGTGAAAAGCGTGGAAGAGTTTCGGTATTTAGTGGTGATTTTGGATAGGAAGTTACATTGGAATTTACAGGTGAATGGAATGGTGGATAAGAGCAAACGAAGGTTGAATTTATTGCGAGCTGTGACTGGGAAAAAGTGGGGTGCTCAACAGAAATGTCTACGAATGTTGTATAAGGGGTTAATTTTGAGTGTGATGGATTTCGGATGTCAAGTGTCAGTGGGTTTTACGGCAAGCCAGAAGTTGCGGTTGGACAGGGTTCAGGCAAGGGCTTTGAGGGTGTGTTCGGGTGTGATGAGGTCCTCTCCAGCGAATGCGGTTCAGGTGCTTGTGGGAGAGATGCCGTTGCGGTTGAGGAGAGATGCGTTGAATATGAGATGGTGGGTGAAGTGCAGTGCGAAGAGCGTGGCTCACCCGGTGCGTGAATGTTTGAAGTATAATTGGAGGTTTGATTATTATAGAGATCGATGGAGGAGGAAAGGGGGCACTTTTGGGTTTCACATGTGGGAAAAGGGAGTGCAGTGGGGTGTGGGCGATTTGATGACTGTAACTGATACGGATTTGGAGAGATGGCCGAGGTGGATGATGGGGTCTCCAAAGGTGTGTTTGGAGTTAGCAAATGTGGTGTCGAAGAAGAGAGGATTGCGGAGTGAGATCAAAGCTTTGGGTCAGGCGTATGTGGCAGGAAAGGAAGGATGCAAGGTGTTTACGGATGGTTCGAAGGATCTGTGTCTGGGAGAGTGGGTATGGCGTAATATCTGGAAAGCACTGGGGAGTATAAAGTGGGACGATTGACGAATGATGTGTCAATTTTTACGGCTGAGTTGGTGGCGATTGCTTCAGCAATTGATAGGGTGTGCGAGTTGGGGTTAGATAAGGTGGTGATATTTTCAGATTCATTGAGTAGGTTGCAGGCGATTATGGCGGGGGATGGTGATAGGAAGGATGTGATTATGGATATCAAGAAAAAGATTGATCGGTGCGTACATGGGAGAATGGATTTGGAGTTGGCATGGGTCCCCAGTCATAGTAGTATTTTGGGTAATGAGTTAGTGGATCTGGCGGTGGGTGAGGGTATGAGAAGGGGAGCGGTTGATGTGAGATTACCTTTAAGTGTGGATGAGGTGAAGGCGGTGGTGGTGAGATGGGTCATGGATGAGTGGCAGGAGAGGTGGGTGAGTGGGACGAAGGGCAGGTGGATGTTTGGTCTTGGTGGGAAAGTGTCAGTGAAGGTGGATGCGGGGAGTTTGGAATGGAGGAGGGGGGAGGAGGTGATGCTGAATCGATTGAGGATAGGGCATGTGGGGCTGAATGATTGTCTGTTTCGAGTGGGGAAGCGAGAGTCGAGGGATTGTGTGGTGTATGGGGTGCCTGAGACTGTGGGACATTTTCTACTTAGATGTGAGAAACATGTTGCAGAGAGAGAATTGATGAGGGTTCGGTTATCTGCGCTGGGCGTGGCTGAGTTGAGTGGGAAGGCTTTGTTGGGAGGTGATGGGGTGAGTGGCAGGAAGAAGAGCAGTGTGTTCTTGGATTTTGTGAGACAGACGGGGAGGTGGGAGGAACTGTGAGTTTGTGTGTGCTAAATAATGATTGGTGGGTCTGGTGCACATCATCCTTTAGGATGGGGAAGCGCCTGCGTGGGCCGCCCACGCCACCGATAATTTAGAAGAAGAACAACAACATCTCAGGGAAAACGACAGGTCAGTGGGAGGGGAGGGGGCAGTGGACAGGAGGGGGCGTGGGTTTGGTAGCTGACTGTGGAGGTGAGGAGTGGGTGATAAGATGGTGGGTGGGTGTTAGGAGCGTACAGCTTGCTCTGAATCCCTGGCTAAGATCGTTAGATTTTACCCGGTTCTACAGAGGTCGCTGATGGCGTCCATGCAGGGATTGCTTTCCTTTTACTTCATCCTTCTCAGCAACTTCACTGCCACTCTGGGCGTCTGAAGGATTGCTGTATCTCATGAATGCAGCCTTGACTGTAAATAGTGTTTTTTGTGATTACTATTGGAAAATCGTCTGCAAAATGCACCATTTTTGCCCATTATTTAAAAAAAATCTTAGCAGCCATGCCCCTCAAAACCCCCAAAATCTCCATAGTGCGGCTGTCGTCCCTCAATCTGCTTGGTACGTTGTTTACATTCGGGCGCAGATTCCTCGTAATGAAAGTGAAAGGCTGGACCCCACTCGTCAGATTCTGGGGTGTCTTGCACTTTGTGCGACTCTGCTGATCATCACTCTAATGTTTTATTGTTGTATTGGGATCTTGCTGTGCGTATTAACTCGCAATGATATATGATCTGCAACTCTGCTCGGAGACCAAGTTCGCTTTTAAAGGAACCCCCGCCCTGCATAAAGATGTCACTTTGTACCAGTACATGCCGGAAAATGCAATAGTATGTCTGTGATGCATGTTGCACAACATCTTGCTCAGCTGAAAATACCCAATGCCCTCTGATAAGAACATGCCACCATCAGGAGACGAAAAAGACACAATACCCCCAGGTGCAGTGCTGACAGAGAGTGATTTTGAGTAGGAAAGGGATGGATGGTTGGTGTGACAAAATCTGTAATGCAATCATTGTAGGTCACATCGATGTACACATGCTGCTCGCCTTCGTGCATTGGCACGTATAGTAGGAATCACGTGCACACAAGAAGTGACGTCCACGCGTAGCTCCAAGCCAATTACCATTTATTGCTCAACTGTAAAACACCTGTAGAGGAGAAGCCAAGTACCCCCACCTCAACCACTTCACCTATATCACCTATAGACTTTGTGCCGAAATACGAGACATATACGGAGCGGTTAAATCGACAACGGGCAGAGTATGGACTCTGGTATTCGCAATCTCACTGGTACTGCACAAAGAGAATCTGGGAGACGAGGTTCCCATAGAGAAAACCATATCTGCAAATAAAGGAGAATGACAACCAGTTAAAGGAGACTTCTGAAGAAACAAAGCAGATAAACGTTCAAGGGTGAATGGTGACGTCATACAGAGTCGAGCTGACGTGTATAGAAGAGATGCAGAGATCAGAGAATGCAGATATTCTATAAGGCATCAAGAAAGTATTGAGGATAAGTGACAACTTGGGATCAAGGTGAAGAAGTTTATGCCATGGAAATGATGAAAATATCAAGTTAGTTTACACATGTACAGATGCAAGAAACGCAATTAGCTAAGTAATCATGCAGCTATCTTATGCTTTATAATCAGTAGAATGCGGCAAGCGCCAATATATACATCTATGTAGACGAATTAGTAAAGGATGGATGTTTCCCCTACGCATTATAGCAGTGCTGAACAGTAACAAGAAGGCCCCATTTCAATTGTGTCTTAGTTAAAAGGCAGTTGAATTAAGAAGGTGAATCTCAGAAGGCAGACAGAGTGGATGAGCCAAAGAAGCCAAGGTCTTATCAAACTGGAGTAAACTGACATTGGATACGAATCATGTGAAAGAACAGAGCTCTTGTTCTGACGGCATGGACAAAAACAAAAGACGTCAGAGGTCTATTAGATTTAATATTTAAATGCACCAGAAGCTTGATTCCATGGTGTCTAGTCACGTGGAAGGATGGAGTTGGAGGAACGAGGTGGTCACACCTACGCACGAGGGCAGACTCTACTTTCACTCCCTAAAATTCCTAGAGTTAAGAACACCCTTGAAAATGAACTTCAAAGCCCTAATTGGCACTGGACCCCTGAGGTGATGATGGATTGATATGCTAATTGGTGGGAAGCTAGTGCCAAGGCGAGCTCACTAGCACCTGGTTGTTCAGCCGCCCACTGTCAGACATAGGTGAAAAAGCACTGGCGAAGGTTAGAAACCATTATGAACAAAAATGGTATCAAGAGAACAAGAGAGACTGAAGAAGGTGGACAGACAAGTAAGAACTTAAATCGGTATATTCATTTTATTAAGATTTATCTAAAAAACACTTTAACACATATTAATTTAATTAATTCTAAAAGACATTTTGCTAATCATACAACCTTACATACACACTCTAATACAATGTTTAAATAATGTACAGTGTAGAAAAATTAAAGAAGCTGATCAATTCATTAAACCACTTCTTTTCATTGAGTTTATAAAACATTCACAATGTTATAAACCACAGTTCATTCCTAAATATAATATCATGTAATATCGACTATTGGTGCTTAAGACTATTGGTGCCTAACAGTATCAATCTTCTTTACAAAAAAAGCTTCCCATTTATTTAATAGTTTCGACTTCGACAAGTTGTGTGTGTCTTCATCAGGATTGGATGAACAGTAGCAACATTCTGCGAACCCCATTAGGTTCGCCTAGTGACTTGTCTCCCAGTGGCTTTTAGTATAAGTCTAGTCAGTTTGGTTTTTTCACGAAAAACGAAACCTAAACTGATTCGTTCACAGCACAGGTCAGAAACACTTCTTGTGCCAACAGAATGGAAGCAAGATGGCTCTTCTCAAAGTTTTCAAAGAAACCGCCTTTGTTATGGTGACGCTGTCCAAAATGGAATAGCACTCATCTCCCTTCTATCCCGCAGCATAGTTTAAACGCTCACGGTCACAAAATGGATAATGGCACACCTCTCCGCTGACGGGCGTGTACGCTGATGGGTGACTCTTATTTGCCGCAGTAGTAACTAGCAGTTTAGTACCGTGTGCCTCTGAGGAGCGGAAGGAAACCAACCAATTGTAAAGGACCGTGTGATTAGGGGTCCTATAGTTTTGTAGCCAATGGGACGTCGTACATTTAGTGACATTCATAGTTGTCATTTTGAGGGGAGGGCTTAGTTGCCCCACCTGATGTTAAGTACCCAATTGCTTTCATTCACTAACTCATGCTAATATAGAATGTATACTTAGGCACTCACTGAGAGCCTATCACTACGATAGGTTTTTGTAGTTTGCCACGTAGTATGACGTTGGTAGTACGTAGGTTAACGTCATTGATGTCTAATTTTGGGTATAAGAAAACAGTTTAAAAAAAATGCTTTGAGTTAGAGGATCGAGCGAGTGCACTGTTCAGTTGTACTCCCTGTTTTAGACAATTGATATTAAAACAGTTTACCTTTTGCCAAATTACCTGAGTCGTTTTAATTATTGATGTATGAATAAAATCTGAATCCCCATTCATCTCCACGGTACTGCTATTCGTCTTAAAGATCTGGAGAGTTACTCGAGCTCACTTGGTAGCACATCCCCAACATGATGCCCTCCCCCACCCTCATCCCCAACATGATATCCTCCTCAACCCTCATCCCCAACATGATACCCTCCCCAGCCCTCATCCCCAACATGATGCCCTCCCTGACCCTCATCCCCAACATGATACCCTCCCCAACCCTCATCCCCAACATGATATCCTCCCCACCCTCATCCCCAACATGATACCCTCCCCATGATACCCTTGCATTCTGTATAACATGTCATTTACCGTCTCCTCTTGGCACCCATTGTTACGGGAGTACCATCACGTGAGGTGTGGCACTGACACCCCTTTGGTGGCTTGCTCACCACAGATCCCTCTGTAGGGGTGTCCGACATGGAATGGCCCGGTTCACTGCACCAGGCATGCTGCAGTGATAGGGTGATGGCCCTGGAGATCTTCTCATTGGTGGCTGACATTTGAGTACACAACTCACGTACCCTTCTGCTCATGAGGGTAGTGCTTGTAGTTCCTGCAGCAGCACAGTGACACAGCCAGTTCAGGGCACTGGACACCCCCTGGAGGCATTGAGCACCACCTCATGCAGTGCCTGTGCATCAGATTGGTGCCACACCACTAATCGCTCAATTGCATTCTGATGCCGCTCCATCGGCCTGAGCCCCTCCCAAATGTCATTCATGGCGTGTTGTTGCATTGACCTTGGTGATGCATGGTGGTCCCATCCCTGGCAGCTAGATGCCTACTCACTACGCATGTCGTCATCGTCTGCCCGTGGATCTGTGTCCTCAGTGTTGGGCCAATTGAGGACACAGCGACGACAAGGGGGAGGGAGAGGACTGCATGGTCAAGTGACCAGACAGGGGGCATGACCTCTGGGACATCTCTCTTACAGGGGCAGCTGGAGAGGAGGAGCCAAGGACGCCAGTGTCAGGTGCCACTGTAACCGCGGGTGTGGTGCCTGTGTCCACGATGGCTTGCTGTTCCACTGACACGACTATGGCTCGTGTGCCTGTATCCCCAGATGTGAGGCATCCTGGAGGTCTCCTTCTGGGGAATGTCCTCTATGGCTGTGGCATGTCTTGCTGCTTTACCTGCATTTGTTTCTCCCAGGGGTGTTTCTAGGTCTGGAAAAGACCCGGGGCTACACTGATGTCGGAACCGTCAGGACTCTGGGCTAGCTGGCCTTTTGGTTGTAGCTCCTGAGATTCTATCCGGGGCTGCAACCTAAAGATCAGGGGCTTTAGCCCCCCCCCCCTAGCAACGCCTCTGGTTTCTCCATGTGTGCTGGTCCCACTGGTGTCCTCCATGGGGTCCTGGGTGTCTTGCGTGCCTTCTGGGAGACACTAAACAGTGCATCAATAGAACTTGTTGGTTGGTTGTAGGGTGTGTTCACATGCAGTGTACGCAATGTGCAGAGGGGTCACAGTGACACACCACCCCAGCGTGGCCTGCTTCATGTGACCGAAAGTTTGATGAAATCAGTGACGACATGTTTCTGTATGTTCCTCACATGTTGGGTATGTATGCCTGCCTGGGCCATGTTGGCATATACTTGGTGACTGTGCAAGGGAATGTGTGCCAATGTAGGGCTGTGTAAGAGGATTCAATTCAACACTACAGCTAAGTCAACGCCTAGTCTAGAATACTGAATGAAAACCCTTATTGATATATCTTTATGTCCAGTTCATGCGTTCTGGATGACTACCCCTATATAACACCCCTCTCTTGGAATCCTCCTGACCCCACTGAGCCAAGAAGTAGTTCTGTTTTGCAAGTTAAAAGGTTTATTTGATAATTTAAACAATAGATATATATATCACACTTTATAATAAATTAATAATTGAATAGCACACTTAATCTGATATGATAAAGATTAACAACAGAGAATCTGGCACCAACACGCTTCTCTATAATCAATAAGGAGTTGACATGAAATGGATAAGGTAGCACACAGGTGAATAGGAACAAAAGAAGAAGGTGGTACAGAATGCTTTATGTAAGCTCAGGTGGATGCAATATTCAATGAATGCAGTACAGAAAATACTCAACATGATTTCAACCAAACAATGTAATCACTTTTCTCTGGCTATTCACTCCCCCCCTCTTTATGCAATGCAAGGAAATGGGAGGAAAGCACACAGTTCTCAGAAATGCAATCAATGTAATTCAGTTCAATCCCCCCCAAGCACGCTTAAAGAAAACAGATAGGAGTTTTGAAAACACAGGCCCAAATGCTTTTATATGTGCTAGCAATGGATGAGAAATATGCTGGAAATGCTTTTAATTCCCTTTCAGAGGTTCAGGGTGAGTGGTATCTAGTTAATATTAGTCCAGGCTCACACTAGCAATGATGCAGGGATGGTTTTTATAAGGCAAACGAATTTCTTTCAGAGGAAAGCAAAAGCAGCTATCTCTTTGCAAGTGGAGAAATTTGCAAATCGCGGTAAAATTCGCGAATGCGTCTGGTGCGATTACAGAGGAAATACAAGGGCTATCACTATCGTTTTGGGGTCCTAGGAAAGCCTAGGATCCCAGCTTCCAGATGAAAGTTACTGCAAGTCTCTAAGACAAACGGTCACGGAGATATGAGCGATTAAATAAAGGTCGTTTTTCAGATTTGAAATTTTAAAGTTCAAAAAGACAAGTGCAGCTTGCAACTAGAAAATGACAAGTGACAGCTTTACAAATGACAGGTGACAGTTAGGAGGCAGTTCTACTTAGATTAAAATAGCTTGGATTATATTATTTTAACTAAGAGATTGGTTCTGCACAGTTGTCTAGGTACTCACACTATAATCTTGAGTTAAATGGGCCTTGCCACGGATCTGGTCAGGTTTTGGACTGCACTCCGGTTCAGCTCTCTCTGGTTTTGGATACTGCTCTGCTTTCTCTGGGTCTTTCTGCACAGCTTTCTCTGGAGATTTGATAGATTTGAAGTCTCTATGTCTGCTCTCTGAAGGTTGAGGGAGGTAAAGTATGGATTTTCCGGCAGAGCTTCCAGCGGCAGATGGAATTGAAGGTCCCTATCTGTCCTGACTGTCTGCTTTTATGTGTTTTGAAATGGGTGTGTGTGAGCATCACTAGACCCTACCCCTCTCACTTGTCATTGGTCCAGCTTTCATTTCTCCCCTGATTGGGGGTGCTAAGTTGTGTCAGAGTGATGTCAGCCATTTATGATCTCTTGAAAAAACTCCCCTGTCATCTGTGCACCCAAATCTATATATGATCAAAACACATATTTCACAGTTACACAGTTGTTTGAAATTACATACCCATGTCACAGATCACATGAGGTATACTCTGTCCCAAATCTGCTGTTTCTAAGAGCTTGCATTGAGAAATGGCACATATTTCACTTTTTAACGGATTTTGCAATTTCTGACATTGACCCAAATTGACACACATGTGCGCAAGGAGTATGGACATTAATTGATGAAGTTTCAGATTTTGCACATGCATACATTTTGAGTAATATCCTCTTTTCCGCTAAAACCCCCCTGAACATGCCACCGGTTCTAAAAACCTCTTAAAATGTGGGCAGAAAAATCACAAGAATTATGGTGTCATTTATACAATTTTCACATGTCCGCACTATGAGTTATTCATCTTTTTCTAAAACCATATTCTGGCTATAGAGGTGTGTCTTTTCATGTCACATGGTACAGAAACCAGTCTTTCCAGTTTCTGGCAAGCTCAGAGACCCTGCCCCTCCCAGCTTCTGCCAAGAGGAAGCTCCATTTACGACTCCCGCCAATAAAACATTTGCCTGAGTCAGGACAGGGCTTTGTTCAATTTCCTGCAGAGCCCAGGTAATTCAATCAGGGAAGTGTCATATCCCTTTTGGTGTGAGCAGCAAAAGGGCAGCTAGGCCTGGGAACACAGCTGTGACTCAAGTTTCACTCCTGATGGGGGTAGTTGCCAGGCAGAATTCAGTTCCTTAAGCCAGGTTTCAGATAAAATGTCACTTTTTGTTTCCCAGTTTAAGTCAAGACAATTTTTTTACATATGCAGCTAGAATGCTGATTCTAAGTTCAAAACTATGACATTTAAACAATTGCAACCTATGTGACACTCAAAGTAGGTCACTCATTTCTCTTAAACCTTGAGATTTTTAATGTCTTTCAGTCCAAATTTACTTAAACTGCTGAAATCCCCAGCTCAGCCAGTCTTGTTATAAACCTTCAAGTCACTTCAGAATATAACTTTACATTGGATCCACCTCTCAGTAAGTCTTTCTTTGGCCTGTTTTGGGTTCATTTATTCAGTTTTGCAAAAAGTAAAATCTGGTGTTGTTTTAAAATGCCGGCTTTTGGATAGTGGTGAGTACTGGTACTGCACCCATTTTTGGGATTTAAGGAAATGAATTCCCAACAGTTATGGGTTTGCTTTTGGCAATCAGCATTGCCATTCCCAATGGTTTCAGACTACTGTGTGGGTAGTCCAATGGTGGTTTTAGGCAGTGCCCTTCTGTGCCCATAACATCGGCAAAAATGGGTGGCAGCCTATTCTTCATGCACTTCGCTGGGCATTTCCTGGGAAGCTCTGGCCATCATGATGTTTTCAATACTGCACAGTTTTGAGGTAGGGCTCGGATGCATGGGTAAATACATCCCACAGCTGGTACATTGATCCAAGCTGGTATTGTTCTCCTGTCACACGAGGGATGCCCAGCTAGCCATGGTAGTGTTTGTGTGACTTTCATTGGGTGCACTCTTTACCGAGGCCTTTGTGCTAATGCATTGTAGTGTTTCATGGGTGTTTCATCCCGAAATCTGCAGTTGCTACATGTATGCCATTTGTGCAGTGTGTGGCAGGTCTTTTGTGGATGTTATGTTACAAGGGTTTTGGACATGTTTCCACAAGATGTCTGCTGTATACTTTGTACATGGGTGAACGTCCATGGGGCTTACAGTGCCATGGCTGTTGTGTATGTCCTACATGTGGGCCACATGATGGCAATCTGTCAGGGTACTGCAAGCGGGCACTTGCACTGGAGAATCAGCCCTGGGTTTCTGGGGCGGCCGTAAACTCCCTTGGAGTCCTCTGCAGCTGGCATGTAGATGGCAGCTTCAATCCAATGTTTGATTGAGATTTGTGTGGTGTACCTTTTCCAGGTAGCTGCTGCTTTTTAGAAGGTTGCTTGGATAGAGATTAGATGGCTGAAAAGGATCCTAAGTCATACCTGCCTAGACTCCGGGTTTATCCAAGAGACTCTGGGTTTATACGCTCTTCTTTGGTTCTACGGGGAAGAGCGCAGAGTCTCTGGGATTTCTGGCCCTTTTAGGAACTCTGCCCACACCCCGATGTGATTGGCTACATACAGAACAATAGTAGCCAATCACATCGAGGTATGGGCGGGCAGATGAGCGTAAATCTTGCTCAGATTGGCATCATTTGACATCGATTTTGGTTCTAAATGTGGACAGCACGGGTGGGCGGATTCTCTGGGAAAAGGGGGCGTAACGCCTGATTACCTCATTCTACAGGTTTTTCTGTAGCAAATGTAGTCGGGTATGTCCCAAGTCATCCTGGCAACATATAAGGGTGATGGTAAGTAGCTCTTTCTGTTTCTTCTCCTCCATGTTTGTTTTGCTGTATTATCTGTTGTTGGCACTGATGGATCAGGCCTTTCATTGGCTGACTATAGGTTCTCTGAGCACTGCAGAATTTTTCTGCTTTTTTCTCTTCTGTTTGGATCTGGCCCCTGTGTCACTCCGCATAACTGTGTGTTTGGTTTACAGGTGATGTAGTGACATCAGGAAAGGTTTGCCCGTTTCCTTCACCAAGAAGGACCAACGATCAGGTTGGCCTCTCTTTCCACACAGGGCACTAGTGATTGCCCCACCCTGCGGGACTGGCGATCTAGAATCTCTGTGCTATCTGCTTTGGAGATGGGGAAGGAGGGGGCACCACAGCAGGACTCCACCATATGCAGAATCATAGCAAAAACCTTCAGTACATAATTTACACTATTCTTTGCTCTACGTCAGGGACTGCAAAGTTTGTGATGGGGACAGGAAGCAGGATGTGCCCTCATCCACATATTGCCTGGTGGCCTTCACTACTTCCTCCCTCCTGGATTCTCTCCTTCGCCATCTTCAGACCTTCTCAATGCACTGAAATACATGGGTTAGCAGTGGGAATCAAAAACTCTCCTCCGCCACTTCCTCAGATCTGACCCCTCATCATTGACTCTCCCCTTCAGAGAGGCACCTCTTACTCAACCTGGTGATCTCGAGAGCCGTACCTCATTGAATCTGGACTCTTGGTGGATCTAAATTGCCTGTGATCTGATCCAGCGAGTGCCGGACTGGGGAACAGAGCCACTTCTACAATAGCCTCAAAATCCAGCAGCCTGCACAGTGAGGCCAGCATAAGGAGGCTGGAGGGCTCGGTCTAAGACCCCTTTACAGTGATGTATACTTCTATCTATTCTATCTCCAAGACAGAGTCCATCCTTTAAACCTTGGCGTTGCATGGGTGGGCCATCAATCTTCACTTATAGTCAACCCTAGTACTTAAGTGCTCAAAGTGCATACCTGCAAAATGCCACGAGAATGAATAGGGGCAGCACCTGGTGTTGTAACCAGCATTGCCTCCCATGGGCACCTTATTTCAAGCCTCAGAAAAGGTGTGATCTTTTCAGGTGCGAAGTAAAATCGCTTCTTCACAAAATAAACCTGCCCTGGTTTGCAAGCTTAAAAGCCCCAGGATATGTTTTTTTTAAAGTTGCCCCAAGAGTTTACATGGATTCTCACAGAGGTCCAGACACCTTTCAGTAGCGCATGTTAATAATGTAGGTGTAGCCGAGACCAGTGCTGTTAAATGCTTTAAGCTGGAAGGAGGTCATTCATGGTCATTGTCGCCCATAATTTGCCTCAGGCTTTTATCTAATGAACATATTTCTTTTCGAGTTTACTTTCGCCTCTGCGGGGAAAGCGCTGCAAATATTCAAAGTTTTTAGGGACTTTCTAATCAGGACCAAGAACATCAGACTAACAAAATAACTATTTATGCCCACAGTAGTGTACAGCGGTTTATCAAAGAGGAGATTCCACCAAACAAAGTGGCTGTCGCGGGTAACACATTGTCATTGATTTTCAGACCACCTTTATCCCGCCACCACAGTGCTAATTTAATTAGATGCAAGAAGATATGGAATAGCTTCCTAGATTTAGAGGCCGCTGCGTGCACTTCACCCTACAAACACCTACTGTCTGGAGTTTAATTTGATGGTTGATGCCCACCTGGGTCAGTCCGCTTTGTAACTCTTGAAATCCGCTGCTTTAAAAAGGAAAAAAGACCACAAAACAAGCCTTCTCTGCCTACACCCAAGACTATGGAACCTCCTCCCCGTCAGCATCAGACTCGACCACACGCTCCTACAATTCAGAAAAGAACTCAAGACCCACCTCTTCAAGGAGTCTCTCCTCCTCAACACCTAGTCCTTCACGTCACCCCCCACAACACCTGACGTGGTAGATGCCACCCGCCCCTCTCCTCCCTGCCACACAGTACAGCTACGCTCCTCCACTGTGCACATCTGTATCCCACGCCACGCTGTATATCTATTCTTTTGTTGCCTCCGTAAATTGCTCCGTTTCTTCTTGATGCTAGGTCCGTGCTCAATAAATACCATAATAATAATGGTTATAATAAATAAAATAATAACTCTTTATGCTTCCGCATCTTGGAAGTACAAAAGAGCATTTGATCCTGGTCTTTCTCTAACAAGGAATCTTAGATGGGACTTACTGGAGTGTGAGGGGCACATTTCTTGTGGGCAAAATTCACTACTTATATTTCTGGCCGCCCTCTTCAGTCAAGCAGTGACTGTCTGGTCATTGACCCCCGATTTCGTCTTCAAAGAGTGGTGGTTGAGCGTTTTTCGGTGGTCACTAGTAAGTTATGGAATGGCCTCCCTTTAACTTTGAGACTGACCACGAACCACCTGCACATCCGTCGCTTGTTAAAAACTCTGCTCTTTCATTAGTCCCCTAGATTGATGATGTACTACTGTGACTATCCTCGCGCCAAGATGCCTTCTGGTGTACGTGCGTGTTATAAATCTGAGTAACACACCATAACATAAGAGCTTCTTGCACCCCAAAAGCCCTTGGAATTAAAATGGAGGGCTTTGACGTATCCAGCAGCTACAGCTGGGATGCCCATTAAATGGCCATTCTTACATAGGTAACGTGTAGTCAGTACTTCTTAAGGAAACTCCAATGCTCAGACACAGTGCCCCTGATGCCAGCTTTCCTTCAACTGGGCATGGACGATGTATACCATGATGTCTACCGCCGGCCGGCCGGGCTGCCGCTGTTGGGCCAAGAGTCACAGGAGCGTGTCCTGTACGTTTGTGGTCACTTGGCAACTTTTCATGTTGACGCACTTGGGGACACACATGGCTCCTTCAGTTAAACGGCTTCCTTGGTGTTTGTGGTTTCATGTGTCTTGTGTACGGTGAACCATGTCTCTTTGCTGGAGAGAGGGTTGATGGTGTGATGCCGAGGCATTAACAACACAGATATTTGAGCAAGCATCATGTGCACGTGGTATGGGGAGCGAGATGCACCTCATTAGCAGTGAGCATGCTGGTGCCTAGAAGCAGAGAATTTGGTTTATAAATCATAAAATGTGTGGTTGTTTTTCCGCCCCCTTCTGCCTCTCCTGTGTGACATCTGGCTTGTCTCTCTGTGGTCTGATGCCTTTATGTTAAGAGCTGGAGATGTCAAACCTCTTGAGGTCTGCTGCTGTAATCAAAATAAAAGGCCTTCTCAAGCATTGGCTAAGTAAGCAAACTGCATCAAAATACTTTATTTAAGCATTTCCTAAGCTCTACCCAGGCTCTACCCAGGCATGCGTATGTCGTGAAATAATTGAAATTTGCTAAATAAACAGCCAGGCAACATTTTCTGAGAAGGTTGACTATAGACCATATGAACTCCTTGCAGAAGAGAAATGCTCATCACTGCTTGAGACCTGTTGGTTAAACATTCCAACAGCTTGATAAGTGCTTGAGAAATGTTAAGCAAGCAGGAAGCAGACCTAATCAACATTGTTTATTCTGACCCCTTCACAGATCCTTTAGGAGCTTCATAAAAGGTCTGATTTCCTTTGTAGGATTAGATAGAAACGCCTTCATCACAGGCCTAGCTCTGCACAATTGTTTGGCTCGTGAAGATTTAAACTCTGTGGATCAGAATGTACCCCAATGCATTCTGGGAAAGACTAGCAGCCCGTCCAATAGGGCATGCTGCATGGTAGGCGTTTGGCATATTTTGATAGGGATGCACCCTCTAAATGGGGGAACAGTTCTTATGGCTCAGTACCCTTTGCACCTTGGCAAATCGGTTTTGCAGCATCGACCAGTCATTGTTTACTTGCTAGCTATGATCAGCTACCAAAACCAACAGAGGGACAACAAAGCAGACATCTTAAACGAAATATGGAAATCAGACTAATCGCGGTTTTGGGGTTGCATATTTCCTTGTCTAAATTCATGCTTCTGTCTTTTGAGTTCATGTGCAGGTAATTTAACATTTCCAACATAGTAAGTGGCATTATAGTCCTCCTGCATGGGCTAATTTAGTTCCTAATGGCCCGGAAGACCCAGTTAACACCTCCTAGAGGAGCAGCTGTACACATCTACAGGAGATCCTGCTACACATAAGACCTGAGACAGTGCCATGTTTGACACCAGCCGTTGTACCAATACCGCAGCGAGTATTCGGAGGAAGATACCCATTGAGAGAGCACTATCGAATGTACCCACAGAGTGAGGTTATTTGCAGGAGGAACTCCCTGTAGTAATATGAGAAAGTGCATAGAAGATGAGCCAGTGCCGTCATGAGAAGAGTGCTCGGCGTCTCGAGACATTGGCACCATGAATTTAGTAAGCCAGAACCATGAAGCAGGAATGGAAAACTATGTCACAGTGTGAAAGCAAAAGAAGATATCGAGGCTGAGTACCTTCAAAAGGAAATACACCAAACGCAGGTTATAAAGATACATAGATCTTTATTCAAAGTAACTGAACAGTTTTCAAAGAAATAGAGTATCGGATAGCTATCAGGTCCTCAGTTCACTACAGCGAATACCAGCCCGTTCGGTGTGGGAAGTGAGTGGGACTGTACATCAGAATAGTCGTACCTTTTATACACTCCAAAACATGATGTCCAACCCACTTGCAGGTTAATGAATCTAGGATCTAGGGTTCGTTCCCTGATTTATACAGCTATACATTTAGGGGTTATCCTTAATATATTCGCAAACAAGTTACAATAGCAACAGTGTGTCTTTGGATTTCATGTTGAGCCTCTGCACATAACTTTGTACAATATAGTAAAACAAGTGTTCACATAAGATGCTCAAACAGTATTGTGTACGAAATATGTTCATGGATTAATCTCGTTGGTACAGGTAATCCTTTATACACAGGTCAATGAAGGACAAGGTCTCAGTACATGACCCTAACATTTGGCCTGCAGGCAGTTTAGACATTAACTTGCACACAGAGGTCAAGACGGCTATGTTACATTCAAAACGACACTGTCCACCATCTTGGAACACAGGGTGACTTTAGAGAGAGAATCTAAAATGGCGGATGAACTTGAAATGGTGGCTTACACGGATCTAAGGTGAGGACCTTGCAACATGGATTTCCTCGCAGAGCGACTTGGCCTAGGCCAATATATATACACATGATCTAGAGGGTATAATATGTTTTCCAATTCGACAAACCCTCCTTTTGGCCTATGCCAAGCGCTAAACTACTTCTAATCACTTTACGAACAATTCCACATCTCAATGTCCACACACCCTGAATCAACATTAGATCGGTTACCAGAATTTCTTTCAGAACATATTCATTGGAATTTTTGTCTGGGGCGTATACCTTGCATCCCAACGTACCCATTGCCTGTGCGCAACATTCCCCTAGCATCGAACATATACCAGGAAGACACTGTATACAGCAACAAAGGAACAACAGAATTCCCAAAATGATCAGCAAGACCGAAAGTACCTTCCAACCCCAAGATCGCAAGAAGTCCCAGAACCAAGCGCTGAGATCCCAGTTTCCCTCGGGAACATGCACTTCTGAACTTAGGACATGCAGATTCTGTATTGCCTTGATGATAGTTGGGGAGGAATCTGGCACGAAAAGCAGCAAGCGGACCCCACTAATTTACATACCCCTCCACGTTCAGCCAGGATGACATCTAATGCCATCCGGTTCTGAAGTGCTACTAACCTTATTGCTTTCTGTTCTAGAGTCATATTATAGAGTATGTCAGTGGTCCGGTTGATGGTTCTCTACAGTACTCTCGCTAGTCTCCTGATATCCTCCGAGTTCAGTAGTTGTCCCCAAAATGGTACAAAGGACTTCGATACGTCTCCCAGAACTTGTGCTGGAATGTCACCATTCTCGTCCCGCCGTGGATCAGCCTTTGAAACCTCTACAGTACTGGCTATGAATACCCCGGGTTACAGGATCCCTAAATAAATAACAAGTTCCCTGCCAATCCCTGGGTAACCATGGAAATGCTACATTACCGCAAACAAAATAGACAGGTTCGCCTACATACAAAGGTCTGTCTTCCCCAGTCAAATTTGCAACATTGGCGCAACCTTTAAAATCACCCATTGACTGAGTACCATTCCTCTGTATGCAGAAAGAAACTGAATCGGGGCTATGGTTAAAAGTGTATAGGAGCCATTTTAAAGGAAATCAAAGATTAGAAAGGACGAGACAGTCTATTAGAAGGCCTAATGGAAGCAACGTTGAGCTTACTCCTATTTACAAAAAGCGAGCATCCCAAGGGAGTCAAAACACGTTTCTCAAACTGATTCAAATTAGTCCCATCAAAGTTCCCTGAGATGCTATTGTTCCAGCGACCAAAGAATAGTGCTCTAAGAGAAGCATAACATGCAGTTGTTAAAGGATAAATATACCAACCTAGCCCCTTATCCCCATGTTACGGTAAATGCGAGCAAACCCAACAGTTGGACCTATTAAAGATGGCATGTGTAGCATTCATGATGAGTAATAGCGTGTTGTTGTGATATCTCTGTCTATGCTCAGAATCCCTAGTAGATAGAGTATGCAGATGCACGAAAGGAGTAGAAACAGTAGGTACATTTTCAGTCTGTAACAAATTCTCGAGCGGATGTACTTCTTCTAGATACCAGAAGCCTAAAACAATGACTATTATAAAACCAATTAACATTATCAAAAAACAGCAGTACGTTTTCAGGACCCATGTTACAAACTGTCCTTTTTCGCAGCTGGTCACACGTTCACTTATCAGTCCTGTGCAAGCGGTAGCGGTGGCAGGCATTGTAATCTTCAAACGAACACGCCAATGTTTTAGCTGGCGACCTCCAGGCCGAGCGTCGTCTTAGTCCTTCCACAAACCCTAGCCAACAGAATCCCCGTATAGACAATAGATCGGGCCAAAAAGGCAAGCCCTTTCTGATTTTCCTCGATCGCACAGCCGAACCGTGCGTGGTCTATTTCCTAGGTCGCAGATCGTACCTCGTGCTTCCTGGTACTGAGTGATCTGACAACAACGTGTCGTCACTTCCCGTTGGAAGCGACGTATCAAGAACAAGAGAAGATCCGGAACAACAGCTTCCGGAAACAAAACTGTTGGAGAGTGTGGAGGCAAAATGGCTGTTTCCCCAGGTCCCACAGGCTCAGGGAGAGTCTCCAACGCACTCTCGATGCTGTTTACTGCTTCAGGATCGTTGGTTGCAGTACTGATGAGGGGTTCTGTTTCTTCTGTATCGTATGGCACTGGGTGTGGAATCTTCTTGGTGTGCGTAGCATGGATCCAATTTTTCCGGCTAGCCAACCGCACCACCGTCTGCGTGACCAGCAGGACTTGGAAGGTGCTCCACCACCGAGGACCCAGTCACCTGGCCGTATGCTGTGACCAGTTCCCTCGTATCGTACAGGTAAAGCATCTCGCACTTTGTTGATAAATCAAATAAAAGTTTTTAGTCAACTGGCGACAGTAATCTGAAAGAAGTACATTTTCTACATTTCGCAGCGAACGACTTTTCGGAAGGTTCCAGATATTAGCAGGCCTCCCCATAACCACCTCAAAGGGAGAGAGCCCAGTCTTAGTTTGAGGGGTTGTACGCATGGATAACAACACGATCGGTAAGGCGTCCGGCCATTTTAGTTTGGTTCCGGCACACATCTTAGCGAGCTTGTTTTTGATGATGCCGTTGTGTCTTTCTACTAGTCCGGCACTCTGAGCTTGTCTGGCCGAATGGAACCGTTTTTCGATCTGTAATGCTGCACATATCTGCAGAACTACAGCAGCGATAAAATGTGGACCATTGTCCGACCATTTCACTCTTGGTAGCCCGAACCTTGGGAAATATTCTTTTAACATAGTCTTTGCAATAGTCATGGCTGTAGCGTCTTTAACAGGAAAAGCCTCAACCCATTTGCTAAAAGCACAAATGACAACTAACACGTATTTCAAGTTATTACATCGTTCCATTTCAATAAAATCAAAGTGTATAACCTCGAAGGGGACAGAAGGTGGACCAAAACATGCCCTAGGAGTTGGCGTTCCCTTTCCCACATTATGCTGTAAACAGATCATGCAGTTTTGGACAGAACGTTCAGCTACCTTAGAGATTACAACATATATGTAATTTGTAATTTTGCGGGCACATATACGTGTGGGACCATGAGCCATAACAACCATCATCATAATGTATGTGTCAGGAAGTAGCCATTTCCCTTCGACTCTGTCAACCCAACACCCATCATCGTCAAGTTTCCCCAAGCCCTCAGCCCATTTATTAGACTCTTCTAATGTGGCTTCAGCTTGGATATCCCTCACGGAATCGATACCCTCATCCATAGTACAAGCATTTGGGGCTTCCCTTGAAGTATACATGTCTGAAGAGAGATCAGTGGCAGTCTGTTTAGCTATCTGGTCAGCAAAAGCATTCCCTTTCCCTATATCATCTACAATCTTTTGATGCCCTGCGCATTTTAAAATAGCTAACTGAGTAGGGAGTGCAAGCGCTGAGAGTAGCCGTACTATCAGGGAGCCATGCTGGATCTTTGTACCATGTGAAGTTAAGAACCCTCTTTCTGACCGAAGTCTCCCAAAGTTGTGAACCACCCAAAAGGCATACTGACTGTCGGTGTATATATTCATGGTAAGCCCTTCGGAAAGTTACAAGCTCGGTTTGATGCTATAATCTCTGCGCCCTGCGCGGAGTTATGTGTGATTCTCTTGGTTTCCACGACCGTGCTCAACGTAGTGAGAAGTAGCTGTGGATGTACCATCCGGAAGTTTGAAGCAAGAGCCATCGCAAAACAGCTCCCCTTGTGGATTGTTCAAAGAAGTATCTTTTAGATCAATTCTACCCTGTTTGCTTCCTGCGTCGCCGAGGAAGGGCAGGAGCCCATCCCCCATGCTCCAGCTTTCTTCAGGAGCACCGCCGCTGGAGAATCCCTCCCCGAGGTAGCCACTTCTAAATCTGGTATCCTGTGCCCATGCCCACGTGCATTTAGAGCCTGGGGCTATCCGATGTAATTGCACTATCTATCTGTGCAATATACTCATTTTTCTCCACCCAAAGCAATATCGACGACGCGAGGCCTGCCCTTAAGATGGCTGCCGTGTAAATGTGTCCTGGTTGCCAAGCAACCTTACAGAGCTGCTGCTACTCCGTTGTAAGAGTTCCCCATCTACTTCTTCCGGCGCTCATCGCCGGATAGGCGTCAGCCGGACCGCCCACCCAAGGACCCACACCAAGGATCACCTCCTGTCTTGGCCTGTCCTGACCGCACGGGGCCGTCCACGCTGCCCTAACTGTATGGCACCCATCAGAGGTAAGATCCAGCACACTGTACTGCGCCCAGACCCCCAGCGTCCATACTAAACTCCCACTGTCACACAATAACTCTTATTGACACTGCCCCATGCCTCAAGCGTGACAGATATGTGCACCCTCTTCATCTTTGACACACAAATATCGATGTCCTAGTATTCTGGTACACTACAGCATTTCAGGACTCGCAATCATCCTTACCTGACTTTATCGATGCTACCCGTATGACAGCTTGCCTCCGCCTTTGTTATCGAACCTAGGTATCCCTCTGCATGCATTTACTGTGTGTCTTTAGTGTACCTTGCTGCATTTATTAATTCTTACATCTAGGGGTCCTACTGCATCATAACAAATGTGCACTCATTGTGTAAAAATAGTGCATTTATGCCTCTGGCTGCGATTTGAATTTAGGTGCCCCTTGGTATCCTATCCATTATGACCTCAGTGTATTCCGGCCTCAACTAGCGTTCTAAATCTAGGTGTCCATTGTATCATCGTATGTGCATCCTACTCAATGTGTGTCACCAATGTATTTCTGCCTCTGTCTATGACCTAGAACTTAGGTGCCCTATTGCATCTTGTCAATGTGTGACTTCTGCACATGGTTGCCTACATGTTGCCTAGACTGCATAACCCAACTTCTGCCTGGTGCTTTCTGCACTGTTTTACCTGTTGTGCCTGATATCTGAATTTAGCTACGCTGTGTTTTGCACTGCATTCCCTGATGTGCCTGATATTTGAATTTAGCTACGCTGTATTTTGCACTGTATTCCCTGATGTGCATGATACTTGAATCTAGATGCACTCAGACTGCTGTATACTGTGAAACGACACCTAGCCAATCGATATCCTGCTGCCTAAAACTAGTCAAAGCTTGATAGTCGCATCTAGCCTGCCAGTACTTAGCCTTTTTAAAACATACTGAGATATCTCAAAACTGTTCCTAGCCGGTCAGTCGCATCTAGCCTGCCCGCACTAAGCAACCTTTAAGTGCACTTGTTATCTAAACTGCACCTAGCTTGCTAGTCGTATCCAGTCTGCTTGTATTTAGCCAGTTAGCATGTACTCTCTAAACCCAGGTAAGCAAACTATCGCTGCCCACTATAGGATAGCTAAGCTACCTCTCTACATCACCTCCTCCATCATATTAGTAGCATTATCACTTAGCATGGCTACCAAAGCTAATATAATGTTCCACGGCACCAGGTCCCACCCTACTCGCCTCTCTTACCTCATCATGCCTATCACACAACAAATCACAGGACCTATAGTGAACCAATATCAAGAAGATACTATTATACAAAGGCCATGTAGTACTGCAGACAGAAACCTGAAACTACGCGCGCGCTTATCTACACTGCATGAGCTACCAGCAAAGAAAATTGAACAACTTAAGCTCCTAAAAAACACCTACCGTTGAAGGCTACTGTAGAGTATACTAGGAAATATTGCAATCCCAAAAGACCCATACAAAACTGCACCAAACCTACCGCTATAGCTAGACTCAGTACCGCGCACCCCAACTTTGAAAGCCACAAACATCATCTCAAAGGTGCGCTTATAAACGCTAGGTCTCTAGTCGCACACGCAACAGAGATCTCAGATATCATTCTCGCAGACAACCTCGATTTCCTGGCTATCTCAGAATCTTGGCTTCATGATGCGGCAGGCGCTGCCCCATCATTAGCAGTTCCTGACAACTATACCATTTTACGAGCAGACAGACACACCTCTCGAGGTGGAGGTCTAGCTATCATAGCCAAGATCAGTCTAGACATGAGAATTACCACAACCCCCACTATGAAATCCTGTGAATGCCTCACGGTCAAAATTGCCACCGCTAGCTCTCAAACATTAAACCTCTTCCTTATCTATAGACCTCTAGGTCCTATTGGAACCCTTCGCTCAGGATCTCTCTACAACCCTGTCCAATAACTTAAAAAACACCTCCCAAACAATAGTGCTAGGGGACTTCAATCTAGGCTACAATGACGTTAAGGATATCCAGTCTACCGCTACTGCCTTGATCCCAAAAGAACTGGGATTCTCCCAGAAAGTTAACCTTCCCACTCATAACAAAGGTCGAATCCTTGACTGGATAGCGGAACACAACTGTGAAGTAACCATCACAGACACTGTACCCCAAAACTGGACTAACCACCATCTACTATTATTTACAGTAGCAACGAACTCGGCCACGGCCCAGTCCTCACTTGCCCCTCCTATGCTCACGAGGAACAAAAAACTTATGACAGCGGAAAAATTGCTGTCCATCATACTACCACAACTGAATTCGCTCCCAGTCAATATGGATCCCAATGTGCTAGTTGAACAATTTAATGAAACTATTAATACAGCCCTTGACCACATAGCTCCGCTCAAACTACGGAACAGTAAACCGAAAAAACATCTTAACTCATGGTTCACTCCTCATCTAAAAAATCTCAGGCTAATTAAAAGAAAACTTGAAACTATTTGGAGACTCTCTCCTTCAGCCGAAAATAACTCAATCTCGCCAAGGCATCTTCCCAATACAAGAAAGACATCCTACTTGCCAAACAGGAAACGTATAATACCAGAATATCTCAATCTAAATCTAGTGTCAGAGAATTGTTCAGCATTCTGAAAGAACTGGAAACACCTATTGCTCCCCAAGGAAATTGCACCAAGGATAACAAATGGTGCTCTAGCATACAGTCTGCCCTAACCAACAAAGTAGCCAACCTACAAACTAGAATTGCCCTCAAAAAAGCATCTCTTACGCCTCATATCCCGCAGACTATAGCACCACCACCTAAACCCAAACAAGAATCACGCTTCTGCTTCTCCAAGTTATCGACTATTGAGGGAGAAAAAGTTACCCTGGGACTTAAACCGTCCAACTGTAAAGGCGATCAATGCCCTGCCCATCTGATTAAGGATGCTGCGAGAGAACTATCGCCATTCATAACTAAACTCATTAACTCATCCTTTACCACAGGTACTGTACCGAATAACTTAAGAGTCTTGGGTACTGCCACTTTGAAAGAAGCAAACCCTTGACCCGGCCATTCCCACTAACTTCAGGCCCATCACGACGTGCCCTTTCTTCTAAAAATATTAGACAAAGTGGCATACATACAAATACAAAACTTCCTTGAATCCAACCACCTACTCGGAACACAGCATGGGACTGAGACAGCCTTAATCGATCTCAAGGCCCAAATAGATCAATGCAGAGACAATGGCCAAGCAGCCCTACTCCTCCTGTTAGACCTCTCAGCCGCATTTGATTTAGTCGACCATACAGTCTTATGTAGCCACCTAGACTCTGCAGCCCACTTCTCTAAAGAGGCCATAATATGGATCAAGTCTTTCTTGAGTAACCGAACTATGAGAGTCTTCTCTCCATCAGCCTTAGCAGATCCGATCCCCATAACATGTGGTGTACCTCAAGGATCTTGTGTGTCACCCACCCTCTACAATGTATTCACAAAGCCGCTCTTTGACTAAATGGATCATCTGGGTATCGCCTACACCAATTACGGAGACGATACCCAGATCCTCCTTCCGCTTTCAGGAGATTACGTCAAGGATCTGGCCTTGGTGAATAAAATCTACAGCATCGTTCAGGCATGGATGGCCACACACGGCTTATGCCTGAACGATGACAAAACTGAGCTCATTATCCTAGGCACCCCGACATACATATCCAAACTCAGCCCCGACTATGCCAACTTCATTATCGATGGTAATAACATAAAAGTAGCGAAGGAAGTGAAGACCCTAGGCTTCTACCTAGATGCCACCTTGAACTTTGCTAAACAAGTTAACTCTCTAGCCTCAGCTACTTGATACACATGCAAACTCATCAGAGCCAGCAAACAATTCCTCTCTACAGACAGTTGCATCACGCTTGCCAGAGCCCTTATACTATCCAAATTGGATTATTGTAATGGACTATACATTGGGGCTAATAAACAGACCATCCATAAAATCCAGGTCCTCCAGAGCAATGCCCTGAGAGCAGGTCTCAAGATTAACAGAAAGGAGCATATATCTTTGGTAAGAAGAGAATATAAATGGCTATCCACTTCTGATAAAATTCAACTCAAAATTGCCTCCCTTACACACAAGTGCCTCAACAACAAAGCACCACCCTACCTCAAGGACAGGCTACATCTACGAACCTGGACCAGACCGACAAGAACAGCGAACGCTAACTGCCTACAAGTCCCGCGATTTAAACTTACTACTATAGGAGGGCACAGCTTCCCAGTCAAGGCTGCGCAGCTGTGGAACTCACTACCCCATGGCATTAGAGAACCCCAGCCCTTTGCGAAATTCAGGCAGAACTTGACCAATTGGTTGAGAGCAAATGACAGCTAACTACCCTGACTTGCTTGACTTGACTGTATCCACTGGCAAACTAACCTGAAGTTCTACTAGCACCCCTTTACCAGGATATTTGAATCCGCCTCTCTCTTCCTGCACTGGAATGTTCCTGGTGCCTGTTTATTATTATTGTATATATTATTATTTTATATTCCCCTCAAGAATACCTGCACCTGTAAAACTTTGTTTCTGGACTTAGATCCGGCCTTGTATATATCCGCCTACTGTAAATTGTATGATAACCCTGTACTGTTCCTACTTAACATGTACCTGTAACTAAGTTGAGCATATTCCTGTCTTGTGCGCCCTGATGCCCCAGTGTATGGTGTGCCCTTTAAATAATAAACTAAACTAAACTTTGTCTCTTGTTCAGTAGTGTAAAGACAGTCATGTGACTCTTCGTCACTGCAAGAAGTACCTAGCGGGAAAGGTTCAGCCGGATTAAGAACACAACACTTCTTAATTTGGATGTGTGGTGCAAATAAGATCAATTCATATCTTGTCAACCGTGCGGAAGTGAGGTGTTGTGTTTGAGTTTTATTCAGTAGAACATCTACAGAGTGAGGTACCATCAGGGTTAGAACATGGCCTAGGACCATTCCCTCACTCTGTTTTACAGACGCAGCAGCAGCAGCGACAGCTCACAAACATCTTGGCAAAGCGCATGCTACAGGATCAAGGGCGGAAGAAAAGTAACCGCACAGCCTATTCTTCCCTCCATGTTCCTGCGTTAACACAGCCAAAGCACAGACATCACATTCATGCACAAACAACACAAAGGCCTTTTCATAATTTGGTGTGCCCAAAACCGGTGCCGAGCACAATGCAGTCTTGAGCAGATCAAATGCACGCTGGTACTCCATGTTCCACGGCAATGGCGAAGAAATGCCCTTCTTCGTCCGAGCCAACATTGGCTTAATCGTTAACGAGAAATTGGGGATCCACTGCCTCCAGTAAGAAGCCATTCCTATCAAGGCTCTAACTTCTTTCTGTGTATTTGGGACAGACATGCTAGAAATTATTTTTATCCGTTCAGGCGTCAATCTTCTTCCCTCCTTTGACAGGAGATATCCTAAATAGGCGACCTCCTGGCAACAATATTGACATTTCTTAAGCGAAGCTTTATGTCCATGTTTATCCAGGTGAATAAGCAACAACACAGTGCCCTCCTTACAAGCACTCTCTGAGTCAGCAGCTAAAAGCAAGTCATCAACATATTGAAGCAGTGTACACGTAGAAGGCAACTCAAGTGTATCGAGTTGTTCTTTCAGAGCCCTACTGTAGATGCTAGGACTTTCCGTGTAACCCTGTGGTGCACGGGTAAATGTGAAGGAGCGTCACCCTAGGGTGAACGCGAACAAAAATCTACTGTCCTTGTGTATAGGAATACTAAAGAAAGCATTCTTTAGATCTACAACACTAAAGTGAGTAGCTGAAGCCGGGATCATAGTTAATATCGTCGTCACATCGGGCACATTGGAAATTTTGGAGCGACGATCTTATTGATGGCACGTAAATCAATTATGAAACTAAAAGGAATTGCATTATCGCCTTTTTTGTACACGGGCAAAATCGGACTATTGCACAAACTACCTGCAATTTCCTCAATCACCCCTCGATCTACGAAATCGGAGGCGATGCATTTCAAAGCTTGCTCCCCATCAACTGAAATCTTATAATGCGGAATGCGTGGCAGCTTCACTCCATGTTTCAAAACAATTTTAACAGGCTCAGTTTGCAAAACACTGACATCATTGTCGTCTACTGCCCATAAACACTCCGGAACATCACTAAATTCCGACGGCAAAGGTCTAGTCAAGAATTGAGAGACAAAGTTGCTGCGGTGAAATCGTCAAACGCACTCCATCAGAGGAACAATGAATTACCCCATTTAACTCCTTCAGCAGATTCAACCCCAGCAAATTCTCTCCACAATTCGAAGTCAAAAGGAATGGACAATGGATAGATAGATAGATAGATAGATAGATAGATAGATAGATAGATAGATAGATAGATGGGTTTTGTGCCCCTGTATCTATCAAGAATAGATGTTTCCTATTTCCCACTAACATTTCAATGTAGGGACCTTTCTGATTAACGGGAATAGGCGTAGGTTCCAAACCCTGCTTCAGGCAATCCTAACGAAACAGAATATCGTCAAAAGGAAGTTCCTCAGAGAGGTAAGCAGCAGAAGGATGGTCGAATATGTTTCTAGTATCCACACTTGGTGCCTGATTATCCTGTGAAAAAGGTTGCTGTGAATCTTGTGAAAACTGACCTCTACTAGGGCCCCCTACACCTAAGCAACCTCTGGGTCATCTACCCATATTCCCAAATGTGTTATTTGACCTCTGTCGGAGGATCGGGTATTGTGCACGCCAATGACCCTCTTGCCTACAATAGGCACACTGGCACTGGTTAATATTTACAGGACCCAAGGGCACCTTTCCTTGTGGAACATACTGACCACTTTTTGTGAATTACCCCCTCTAGGGCCTCTAACGATTTGCTGTAATAATACTTTTGTCTTCAAATCACCTTTTCTCTTTTTGACTTTCTTTTTCATTATTGACACGATTCTCATAGTCCTGAGCCATGTGCAGTTCTTCTGATTGAGACTTCGCTTGCCAAGCGCTCTCAGAAGACATAATTTGCGACTGGATGTCAGGCAGCAATCCACACACAAATTTGTCTACAAATAATCTTTTCCCAGACTCTGTGCCTAAATCTTGTCCACTGAAATCCGAGAATACCTGTTCGAACCGATTAAAGAACTCGGTAGCACCCTCAGACTTCCCTTGGACACAGGCAGTAAGCTTGTCCCAAATAATTCTCTTCTCAGGAATTATAGTTTTCAATTTCGCAACTATTCTGTCAGGCAAAGTTAGTATCACCTGAGGCGGTCGTTTGCCAGCTGGTCTTTCTCCATAGTTATGCTAATTATGTTAGCCCATGTATCTCCTAGCCCTGGTACGTCATCTATTGATTGATTGATTGATATTTTATTTATAACGCGCTCATACGCATGTGTTTCACAGCGCGACAAGGCAAGGGAGTGGAACGGGGGAGAAAACAAAACAACGATCTTACTAGGCCCAGTGACATTGAGAATGCGCAAGTGCTTGGGAGAGGGTGCAGGGAAAAAGTGCAAGTGAGGGGGGAGAAGTGGAAAGTGCAGAGCAAGGGGAGAGCAGAAATAAATACTGATAAATACATGATAAGAACAGCAAACACAGCAATAGTAGTGCATCCAGCAAGTGCTAAGTTGAGGGAAGTAGACAGGGTAGGTCTGGTAAGTGCAAGGGACGAGGAGGGGGGCCTGTGTGGGTACAGATACAGACCCTACTGCAAAGGGTGGCCAGAAGGCAGTGCAGGAGGGTGGAAAAGATGAGCAGGAGCCTGGGCCCGGTGGACAGAGGGTGGCCAGGTGCACAGTACCAAGAGAGACCAGAATCAGTGGAGGAGAGGGGGGGTGAAAGCAGAAGCAAAGAGGATGGTCTTAAGGTGCTTCCGGAACCGGAGATGGTTATCGTCAAGTTTTAGGGTTGTGGGGAGGCTGTTCCAGAGGGAGGCCCCAGCCGAAGAAAGAGATCGGCCCCCAGCTCATTTCTTAGAAAAACGACTGACCTTGAGGGAATTAGAGGTAGAGGAGCGGAGAGCTCGAGAGGGGAGGTATTTGTAGAGGGATAGTTGAAGTTATTTTGGACCCAGGCCACAGTAAGCCTTGTGGATAATGCAGAGGGTTTTGAATTTAATCCTTGAATCCACTGGGAGCCAATGAAGAGATTTCAAGGCTGGAGAGATACGATCCCAGGGCTTACGGTCAAGGACAAGTCTCGCAGTCCTGTTCTGAATTAGTTGCAGAGGGCGGAGAGTAGAGGAAGGTAGATTTAGAAAGAGGCTGTTGCTGTAGTCCAACCTAGAGAGAACCAGAGCTTGGGATACCATGAGCCTCTGGGGGAAGGAGAGGAAAGGTAGAGTACCTCTGAGGAGATGCAGTAGGAAGTTTGACTTTTTAGAGACCTCAGAGTTGTGGGCGGAGAAGGAAAGGGTGGAGTCAAAGATGAACCCGAGGTTCTTAGCCACACAGGTGGGGGTGGGAGGAGGGCCCAGGGAAGCAGGCCAGAGAGTGAGGAAAGGATGGTGGAGGTGTGCCGGTGAGGGGGATCTCCGTCTGGCTGACATTCAGACAAAGATCATTGGCGGCACACCAATCTTGAATGGCAGTTAGGCATTCAGAGATAAGAGAGGGAGAAGAGGTGGCCGAGGGCAGCCTGAAAATTAGCTGAGTGTCGTCGGCGTAGCACTGGAAATTTGAGCAGAAGATGGCAATGCAATGGGCGAGAGTTGCCAGGTATTGGTTGAAGAGCCAGGGTGAGAGGTTAGAGACCTGAGGGACACCACAGGTAGAGAGGAAGATAGATGATAGGAAGGACCCAAGTTGGACCTGGGAGGGTCGGTCAGAGAGGAAAGAGGTCAGCCAAGCCAGAGCCTGATCAGTGATACCCAGGTTATCACGGAGACGGTTGAGCAAGATGGTATGGTTGACTGTGTCGAATGCAGAAGAGAGATCAAGAAGGATGAGAACAGAGGGAATGTTAGAGTCAAGGTTGGAGAGCAGATGTTCACGGATGTTCAGGAGAGCAGTTTCCGTGCTTCTGGCTGCTCTGAAGCCAGACTGGTGGTCGTGGAGATAGCCAACAGAATCGGAGGGAAGGTTAAGCTGGGAGATGGCCAGCTTTTCCAGGAGTTTGCATAGAAAGGAGTGATGGAAATTGGGCGATAGTTAGCAGGATCGGAAGGATCTGCTGTGGGTTTCTTGAGAATAGGATGCACAAGGGAGTGCTTCAGCAAGGAGGGGGAAGGATCCGGAGGCAAAGTAGAGGTTGCAGAAGTCGGCAAGGGCCGGAGCAAGGGTGTCAATATGGTCCTTGATGGTTTTGGAGGAACAGAGATGAACCTGTTTTGATGAGGCTTTCATACATCGGACTTGTCTAGCGACCTCATCAGGGGAGAAAAGAGGAAAGGACGAGAAGGTGGGTGGGGGGGTGTCTGAAGGAGGGTCGGAAAGTACAGATGTAGAAGGGGGCAGAGGGGATAGGGAGGAGAGAGTGGATAGGATGTCTTGTGTTTTTGAGATAAAGTGAGAGGCAAGGGCATGGCAGAGAACCTGGGAGGCAATAGGGGGGGGTAGAGACTGCCTATAGTCCTAACCTGTTTCCACAAATCAATAGGCAGGAGTACGGGAAACAACAAATCAATATCGCTTAAGGTAAATACTGATGATTGCAAGACAGACCCTATCTATTTGTAGAACCCTGTCGGATTCTTCCTAATATCGGGAACATATTATTTAATGGTGTTCTTTTCCTGTCTGGAAAACGGGACGTGAACGAACTGTGACACATAATATGCAGGAATATCTCGAGCAGGTGTACCTGCTGCAGCATCAGCGGGAATCTCAACTTTTGGGACAAATGTCAGAGGAACCTCTCTCATAGGCAACTGAGAAGTGATCAACTCAAAACGCTTACTGAGCAACAGAGCTAAATCGAACGCTAAAGCAGCTGGAGAAGTGTCAAACGAAAAAGCCCTCTTATAAATATTTAATAATTCTGTGGGACAACAGATCTTTCTTTTTATACATTCACCCTGCAGGTACTCTACCATTATCTGTATCACTTTCCTCTGTATTTCTGGCGTATACTGACTATACGTATCAAATACTTCAACTGGAGTTATCGACCAGTCTGAGATCCATCTATCACGTCCTTCATGCAAATTCGCATTTCCTCAGATATCAATTTGCGACAAGGAAGGGACCGTTTCTGCACATACATACTATCTCCATCTTCATCCTCATTCTGTAACCTTTCCAACTCCTTTCTATACTCAAATACCCTCTCAACATGCTCTTGTACCTTCTCTGCAGTGTCTCTAGTGAATGCTAAGGTGTTCAGATCCCTCAACCCTTGTGGGAGATCTGTATTGTTTAATCTGTCCCACATTACACACAAATGTATCCCTAATCCTTCAATGAAAACCTTTTTCTCAGGAGAATTGCCCATATTAGAAAGTGTGGCAAAAACATTAGCATGATCATCCTTCTCCATACAATACTTAGCCCACTCAATCAACTCACGCTTCTTCTCTGGAGGTACAGTATTGCGAGTGACAACCCTCGATCCCGCTCCCTGATCTACTACAAGTGGTGCAGGACCACTTGGAAGAGAGAGAGTAGGCATGTTCAACTGAGGTGTTATCACTGGTACAACAGGAAAGAGCGGAGGAACAGGTGGAGGAGCAGCAACAAAAGGAGGACCAACGACTGGAGGAAGAGGAACGACAGGAGGAACAATAGGAGCAGGAGGAGGAATAACAGCAGGAAGAGGCAAAGCAGCAGGAAGAGGAAAATACGGAGGTGGCGCACTGGCACCAGGCCTTCGTTCATTTAACTATTTATCGATAAGTTTGTCGGAAACATGAAAGTCTTTAGAAGGATAGATTTTCTGGATACCAAGGGAGAAAGCCCTATCCATATTCCTAGCCGACTCAGACTGTTTATCTTGGTCATACAACAATGCTTTTTCGGCATTCGTCTTTCGACGACGCGCATGTTTTTCTCTACTGTTAAGCTGCTGCAACGCTTCTTTCTTCCATTTCTGTAATACGTCAAATGCTGCAGGTCTAGCCTTTTTCTTTAATAATATAGATTCTAAGTATTCAATATGAGGAATTTCAAAACTACCATTGATTGGCCACTGAAGTTCGGAAGCATGTCTAGTTTGTCTATGCCAAATATCATTAAACACTATACTACCAATGCCATGCTTACAGTACATAGTACAAGCCGGAGACCCCTCCTATGGCGCCAGACGGATAAATTCCAAAGATTGTCTGTCGCTGTGGAATAATGCCCTAAAGCAGGCAGACAATTTCCCAGGCATGTCAGAATACTGGTGTTACCTGGTCAATAATTGTACTCGCGAGTGCAATGCTCCAAAACAAATGATCAGAATACTTAAGAATCGGGTCACGACTCACCTGATTAAGCCTAAGGAGGTCCGATCGGATTTCAAAGTTTTTCTAACAAATTTTACTTTGTGTTTGGTGATTTCGGCAAATCTGCCCACCTCGATATGTGGACCCTCGTCAAGATGCCGACTCGGACCGCATGCTCACCGTCCAGGGATCGGGCCGTGCAGCGCTGCTGAGGTGTCGCTTCTCATTCAGAAAGCGGCCCCTTTTGTCACCGTCCGATCCCGGTCCGATAGCCACGTCAACCTTCAACGAGCTGGCATCAATCTTGAGGGTCCCTATTCGGGCGCCATCTGTGAAAGCAAAAGAAGATATCGAGGCTGAGTACCTTCAAAAGGAAATACACCAAACGCAGGTTATAAAGATACACAGATCTTTATTCAAAGTAACTGAACAGTTTTCAAAGAAACAGAGTATCGGATAGCTATCAGGCCCTCAGTTCACCAAAGCGAATACCAGCCCGTTCGGTGTGGGAAGTGAGTGGGACTGTACATCAGAATAGTCGTACCTTTTATACACTCCAAAACATGATGACCAACCCACTTGCAGGTTAATGAATCTAGGATCTAGGGTTCGTGCCGAGTTCCTTCCCTAATTTATGCAGCTATACATTTAGGGGTTATGCTTAACATATTCGCAAACAAGTTACAATAGAAACAGTGTCTCTTTGGATTTCGCGTTGAGCCTCTGCACATAACTTTGTACAATATAGTAAAACAAGTGTTCACATAAGATGCTCAAACAGTATTGTGTACGATATATGTTCATGGATTAATCTCGTTGGTGCAGGTAATCCTTTATACACAGGTCAACGAAGGACAAGGTCTCAGTACATGACCCTAACATTTGGCCTGCAGGCAGTTTAGACATTTATTTGTACACAGAGGTCAAGACGGCCATGTTACATTCAAAACGACACTGTCCACCATCTTAGAACACAGGGTGAATTTAGAGAGAGAATCTAAAATGGCGGATGGACCTAAAATGGCAGCTTAGACAGATCTACGGTCAGGACCTTGCAACGCGGGTTTCCTCGCAGAGCAACTTGGCCTAGGCCAATATATATACACACGATCCAGAGGGTATAATATGTTTTCCCGTTCGACAACAGAAAGAAAAGCGGGCTTGTGGAGCTGCGCGTTGAGGCTGACTGGCCTGAAGTGAAGATTCTAGGAAACAAGGTCCGCTATCTGCAATGAAGAAGAAAAAGTGTGCGGAGGATGAATCTTCTCACAGCAAGGTGCAATCAAAGATACATAAGATGCCAAGTTTTAATTCATTTAGAGCATTTAAAAGCTGCAAAATGGACCAGATCATGGTCTCATGTCACGTGAGCAAAGGATGGAAATAGAGTTGAACTTGAAGTTCCAGACACAATAAGTGAGTGCCCTCACTCTCGTACATTCTCAAAGATAAGGATACTTTGCAAGGCCAAGTACAGAGACAATTTAATGGCAGAAGGGAGAAGAGTGATGTTGGGCTAATTGGCTGGTGAGGCAGCTTCATGACCTACCTCCCTGCACCTGGGTCTTGGCTTACATGCTGCTAAGTGAAGCGAATGTTCCAGACATGGCACAAGCGTGCCAACCAATTATATTAGTCCATGTAATGCAGGACCTTATAGTTTGAAAACCAATGAGAAACTGTGTATCTAATGTTTCCAAAATGACATGTTTGTTAGAGGTAGGCATAGGTTGTCCACCTGATAATGGGCAGCCAATAACAATCCTAGCTCCTATAGAAAAATATACTCTGATGTTTCCCTTAACCAATCTCAAACCTTGATCGTTTTTTCATTATTGCCACGTAGTATGACCTCACGCTGACGCATTCTTCTTATTAAAAGTTTGTTTTTGCGGAGATCGTTGAGAGTCTGTATGTACGTCAGTTTATATGATGATTTGATATGATATGATAGGTTATTTATAATGCACTTAATACCCATAGGTTTCTAAGTGCGATCCCGGGGATGGAACCTGTGTTGCTCCCTGCCGTCTTGCTTCCAAGGCGAGCACGTCGCCCCTGAGCTATCCTCCAGAAGAAATGTTCATTGTAACCTCCCTGTTTTAGATAAGTGTTAATAAAACAGTACTTTGCCATCTTCCTGAGTTGGTTCTGTTATTTGGATTCAGAAATAAACTTGTAAGAAAAATCGAGACAGTGGGCAGGTCCCCCTTCGAAGAAATCCCTGCTCGGTTTCCATGGGCACTCTGCGGATGGAAGGAGAAGTGGTCGGATTGAAGGAAGAGTCGATACTGAAGGCCTCGATTCAATTAACGAACGTAAGTAGACTAACTGAAATGGCAAAATAAAGGGGTGGGATTGCAATGCTTTTAAGGAACGGGAAGTAGTGAATAGATGAAAGTAACGCCTAAAAAGTAATCGCACTTCAAGGGAAGTGCAAGAAGACGTCTCACACTGCAACAGGAGTATTGTAGAGAGAAATCGCACAGTCAGGACCGTGAAAGGTGACTTCTTAAACCTTGTATAGGGTAAAATAAGTAAAGGCGGGAGAAGTGTACCCCTTCTTATAGAGGATTAATAATAGGGGGAGATGATCATGGGTGTTATTAATTTGTAGTGTTTGATTAGATTAAATATTGTATTTTGTGTAAAGTATTAAGGAGTAATAGAACTGTGAAAGATTGACAAATATCAGTGTTTGAAGTTAAGGTGCAGTTAGCGATTGGCGCCAATCAAATGACAGATAGGTTAGTGAAACAAGGGAGGATTGAGCGGCGATTGATGGTGCATGCTCATATTTGTTGTTTTAAAACCATAGAAAGTGTCGATTTGAGGTAAGTATTGACTGTCAATTGAGACACGTCATTATGAAGGACACTCCTCTCATACACCTTTGTAAAACACTGCCAAAACATGAGCAGCGCAGAATGGGTAAAAGCCACAGCTTATAAAATGTTAATGCCATGGCCGCAAGGGGGGGGTCATTTTCAAAAAATCGTATTACAACACATGACCACATATGTGCACGCCGCATACACAGGAAAGAAATTAGAAAAAAGACTGCAATTCTAGAACTTTGGAAGATGTGTCAAGCGGAAAAAGAGGACCTGCCACCCGAGGAGTGGGTCCTTAATCAGCAAAAGGGAGAGGGCGTTGAGCCATCAGCTCCTCTTATATTGCCCGAAAGCAAAAGTGTAAATCTAAAAGAGATAGGAATGTACCCTTTAAAGGAATTGAAGGCAGCGGCAGGGTATATTAATCTGACATATGAACCCCCCGCTTACAGTAGTGATGACAGGCCAGAAGATGGTGAAAGAAAGGAGGACGCTTGTAAGTTTGTACAAGACAAGGAAGAAAGAGGTGACAGGTCAAACTTAACGACAGATATAGAACTAGAAATCAAGCGAAGGAAGGGAGAAAAGGACAGGGCTGACGAGGTTATGCTTGAATGGATGGGAGGACAAATACTACTCAAGTTAGATGGGAAAAGCATTGAGGAAGTTAAACAAAGAGAGGATAAGGACGAATAAGAAAGGAAGGACAGAGAACGAGAAAAGAGATTGAGAGAGGATGAACAAGGAAGGAAGAGCAGGGAGCGACGGGAACAGATATACAGGGAGGAACAAGAGAACGATGAAAAACGGGCAGAGGAACAAAGGAAGTAGGACAATAGACAAAGGACAATAGCAGAAAGGCACAGGAAGGACAGAAAGAGAGAGGAGTAAGAAGCACAAGATTAAGGGACAAAAGGTTACAGAGAAGAAGAGGGCAACTTATTTCAAGCTTCACAAAAGGTCAAATCCATCTTCACAAAAAAAAACTCACCTGGTTTGCAAGCTTGAAAGCCTTAGAATATAACCTTTTTTAAAGTTGCACCAAGAGTTTACCTGGATTCTCACAGAAGTTCAGACACCTTCCAGTAACGCATGTGAATAATGTAGGTGTAATCGTGACCAATGCTGTTAAATGCTTTTAGCCGAAAGGAAGTCATTCACAGAACCCCTCTGTGGGGAAAGCGCTGGAAATATTAGATGTTTTTAGGGACTTTCTAATCAGGACCAAAACCATCAGACTTATGAAGCAACTATTTGTGGCAGCAGTAGTGTACGACGGTTTATCAAAGAGGAGATTCCAAACAAAGTAACTAGAAAACCCCATTCCTGTCCAAGATAATTGTGACAAAAATAAAATATGGTGCTCGAACATCCAAAAAGCACTAAATGACAAAATTGCCACACTCCAAACAAAAATTGAGATAAAAAAACAGAATATTCCACCCTCAACTAACCCAAGAGGCAAACCACCAATCAGCACTAAACTAGACTATAAATTTAACTTCTCGAAAGTAACTATACTCGAAACTGAAAAGATAATACTTTCACTTAAACCATCCAATTGCCGAGGCGACCTATGCCCAGCCCAACTAATAAAGGACGCGGCCAGAGACCTCTCCCCTTTCATTTCTAAGCTTATTAATGCCTCCTTTGCTTCAGGCACCATACCAGATAACCTCAAGCAATCCTGGGTCCTCCCTCTCCTAAAAAAACAAACACTGGACCCATCCATCCCGACTAACTACAGGCCTATCACAACGGTACCCTTCCTATTAAAAATCCTAGACAGGGTAGCCTACCTACAGATCCAAAAACATTTGGAGTTGCACCACCTCTTAGGCACAAGACAATCAGGCTTCAGACCCCAGCACGGAACTGAAACCGCGCTCATCGATCTTAAAACTCAGGTTGATGAGCTGAGAGACTCTGGAAAGATGGCCCTACTCCTCTTACTGGACCTCTCTGCAGCCTTCGACCTGGTGGATCATGATGTGCTCTGCACCCACCTTGAAACAGCTGCCCATTTCTCCACACATGCCATCGCATGGATTAAATCATTCCTAACCGGTAGAACTATGAGAGTCTTCTCTACTTCTGCTGCTGCTGACCCTGTATCCATCAAATGTGGAGTCCCACAAGGTTCTTGTGTCTCCCCCACTATGTACAACGTCTTCACGAAGCCCTTGTTCGATGATCTAGATGATCTGGGTGTTACCTACACTAACTATGCGGATGACACTCAGATTCTCATACCACTTTCAGGGGATTATGAACAAGATTTGGCCTTGGTGAACAAGACTTATCTCATCATTCAGGCATGGATGGCCACCCACGGGCTATGCCTGAATGATGACAAAACTGAACTTATCATACTGGGGAACAAACAAAACATCAATAGATTAAAAGAAGAATACTCCTCCTTCGTCATAGACGGCAATATTATCAAGGTTGCAAAAGAAGTAAAAACATTAGGGTTTTACCTTGATTCCCACCTCTCCCTAACCAAACAGGTGAGCGCAATGGCATCCAGTACCGCATATACCTGCAAGCTGATTAGAGCCGCAAAACCATACCTATCCACTGCCAACTGCCTAACCCTTGCTCGAGCATTAGTGCTGTCGAAATTGGACTATTGCAACGTACTATACTTAGGGGCCAATAAACATACGTTGCAAAAAATTCAAACACTTCAGAACAATGCTCTTAGAGCTGCCTTAGGAATTCCAAGAAGGGAGCATATTTCAGAAGCTAGAAGACAATCCAACTGGCTCTCCACAGTAGACAAAATCAAACTCAAGACAGCTTCTCTAACTTTCAAAAGTATCAACCATCTAGCACCCAAATACCTAGCCGCTAGATTCAACAGAAAAATCTCCACCAGACCCACCAGAGAAGCATACTCCAACCAGTTAGTGATCCCCCCATTTAAACTAAGTACGGCTGGAGGAAACAGCTTCCCGGTCAAAGCTGCCCAGCTTTGGAACTCCCTCCCGCCCGGCCTGAGATCTACCCAATCCTACGCCCTCTTCAGATCTAACTGCATCAACTGGATCAAAGAAAATGACCGATAGTCCCGCCCTACACCAATATAACTACTGTCCTACAGTCGTACTATGTACATAATTAAATACTCTCTATCTTCCTACTGCATATTTCCTGTATATATTATGCTATATGTCTATATTATGCACAATGTATATTCTCCCTATTGTCCTGCATTATGTAATTTCTACTATGCATAACTACCATCTGTAAGCATGCGTAACCTGTAAAGTTCCTACTGCATATTTCCTGTATATATTATGCTATATGTCTATATTATGCACAATGTATATTCTCCCTATTGTCCTGCATTATGTAATTTCTACTATGTATAACTACCATCTGTAAGCATGCGTAACCTGTAAAGTTTAAAGTATCCTTGAACAACGCGCCCGGTTACCCTCAGGTTTGGTGCGCGCTATAAATAATAAACAAACAAACAAACAAACAAAGTGATAGTCATGGATAACATATTGTCATTACTTTTCAGACAACCATTTTCCAGCCACCATAGTACTAATAAAACTGGAATAGTAACCTAGATTCAGAGGCTGCCACTTAGACATCACCCTATAAACACTACTGTCTGGAGTGTCAGGTTGGGGTCAGGTCGTTTAGTAACTCTTGAAATCCGCTGCTGCAAGAAGGAAAAAAGACCAGAAAACAAGCCTTCTCTGCCTACGCCCCAAGACTTTGGATCCTCCTCCCCGTCAGCATCAGACTCGCCCAAACGAAACTACAATTCGGAAAAGAACTCAAGACCCACCGCTTCAAGGAGTCTCTGCTCCTCAAAACCTAGGCCTCAAAATCAAGTCGCCCCTCGAACCACCTGAATAGCTACTTGCCGTCCAACCCTCTCCTCCCCCTTTCACTCGGTACAGCTGCACCCCTCCTCTGTGACCCACGCCACGCTGTATATCTGTTCTGTTGTTACCTCGGTAAAGCGCTCCGTTGCTTCTTGAAGCTAAGTGCGTGCTCAATAAATACCATAATAATAATAGTTATAATAATTAAAATAATAACTCTTTATGCTCCCGCATCTTGAAGTGCAAAGGAGCATTTGATCCTGTTCTTTCGCTTTTTTTAAAAACTGTTTTATTGGCTTTTATACAACACAAACAGATGACAATCATAAACTGGGGCGGTGTGCCCGAACCCCCCCTAGACACCCCCTGCACCTCCCTACCAAACCATCTTAGAGTAAACCGAGAATGTGTAGGTGAAACAGAAACCGAATATACAAGGTACATTCAACAGTCCACGATGCTATAGATCGACCTTATTGATATGGTCCACATTGTAACAAATGGGTGTCCAGCTGGCACGCACAGCGTTTGATGAATATCACATGCAGCATCTCACGTGCACAGTCAGACATAAGTTGTGAACAGGGGAAAACAACAAAATCACTCCTGGATTCAATCTTGTGGGGTGGGCAGGGCCGAGGAGGCTTCCGCCCCCTCTCAGAGATGTATAATAAATGGGGACCAAATGTCCTTGGGTCTGCCACTGAGTGGGAGCGTCTCATTATATTGTGTTTCCCTCGCCTCCCACCTTGGCATCGTTTTTAGCCATTCCTGGAAGTTGGGAGCCCTATTCGCTCCCCATGTTTTAGCAATAAGTGATCTTGCCACTACGGATGCCATTCCCACGAGGCGTTTCTCGCTTCGGGTACACCCTCTACTAGAGCTAGCAGTCATATTTCTGGGGATTGCAGCACCGGAGTGCCTAGCATCTTGGATACTCCCTTTATGATTTTATTCCAGAGGGACTGCATCAAGGGACATGACCATGCCACGTGATAGAAATCTGACAGGCTGTGGACACATATTTTGCAATTCAGGGATCTATCTGGGTAAAACCTATTCAGGTGGGACATGGAGTAATACATCTGGTGTAAGAATTTGAAGTGTATCAGGCAAAACCTGTTATTTATGGATATTTGTAGTATAAACAATCCAGCTAAAGACCACAGAGCTTGTGACCGGGCAAGCACGAGAGGTGATCCATTGAAGCACGTCATAGTGCAGAGGACGCATCGAGTGTGAGCGAGCGGAGGCGACTTTGAAATACCAACGGAAAGGGTCGTCAGCCGGTGGAGCCTGTTACCACATAACTATTGATCCCCTCCATAATATATATATAATAAATACATAACTTACCTTACCGCGCCTCCGTGTGAAATATACTTCAAGTGGCGACGAGGATTCGGGCTCCACCGCCTCCTTCCGCCCGTGCATTCAGCTCCCGGAGAACATTTCCAGGGGAACCGGGCCGCTCCGCTCTGTTTCCCGAGCGTGGCAGTGGCCCAGCGATGAGTGTGGACGCTCCGTTCCCGTGAACGTAGCAGCGGCCACCTTATAACTCTATCGCCTGCGGAGACCACATCATCAAGTAAGTGCTTTCGTTGTTCAAACTGGAAACAGTCCAGGAGAATACCCCGCCCACTCAACCAGCCCACAGTTGGGTACACGGAAATTTTATACCGTAGACCACGTTATAGATGAGCAAGTGAACTCCGGTTAGCAAACTACTTTTAATAGCAGGGCAAGAGTGATATTTAGACGGCGTGAAATGCATTGTAATGGGAAACACTGATATTGAAAAGTGAATGTGAACCGGATTTTGAGTTACCACAGAAGTACACTGCCAATATTGTGCGCACTATTAATTAGGCTAAGTCTTAAAAGGACATTCAAAATGGCATTCAGTGGTGTTCCACCTCCCATGTTCTTTTTGACGGATGTAGGGGAACCCTCAATACCGTGGAAGAGATGGATCAAGGCCTTTGAACACTATGCAGGAGTAGTGTGCGGTCCAAATTGTAGTATAGAGAAAAGAAAATCTCTCCTGTTACACTGCTTAGGACCGGCTGGGCAAGACAAATTTGAAGATCTACCAGAACTATTGCCAGAAGAGAGTGCGGATTTAAACGACTATGAATGTTCTGTGAATAAAATGGGTAAACATTATGAAAAGAAATTAAGCACTATACTAGAACGGTACAAATTCGGAAAGAAAATTCAAGAGGAGGGCGAAACTGTTGAACAATACATAACTAATCTAAGAAAATTAGCCAGAACATGTAAATTCAATGCACAATTGGATGAGAGACTACGTGACCAATTCATGTTAGAGTGCAGAAGCGGCAAGGTGAGAGAAAAATTGTGGGCTGAAGATGACCCACCCCTTGACACAGTTCTGAGGATAGCCAAAGAAGTTGAACATACGGAAAAATGTGTTCAGGAACTAGAAAACAGGATGCAGTCTGTGGAGATTAGACAGGAAACTCCAAAGAGTAATAACACTATGAACACAAATAAAAGCAATGAATCAATAACCCAAGTGATGGATGTAACTAGCAGCAGAGACAAATCAGGAAGACTTCGTAATTCATCGTGGAATGGAAATAGAAGGGGCAGAGGTGCAACCAATGTAAATGAGAAGAGAAGAAGTCCACGTAGACAAGGTGGCAGCCCACGAAGAAGAAATGAGGGAATATGTTTTAGGTGTGACAGCACTGACCATTGGGCCGATAATCCTGAATGCCCTGCTTTGAAAATTATATGTGGCAAATGCAAGGGCAAGGGCCACTATGCCAGATGTTGCAAAGCATCAAATACTTCCATGAATTGGATTGGCAGTGATAATGACAGTAATATTGATGATGATGAATGTGTTTTTGCTATATCTGATGAAGAACAGGAAGAAGAAATAGAAAGCCCTAAAGCCATGGTGTGTATAGATGGAGTGAATATGCACATGATGGTTGATTCTGGTGCTAAATATACACTAATACCACAAGAGATGTGGGACAGAAAGAAACATGAATATTTGTATGAACCTGACATTCGACCCAGAGCCTATGGTGGTATTAAAATAGATATCATTGGATGGTTTTGGGGTTCACTCAAATTTAAAAACAGAAAGGCGAATGGGAAGATTTACATTACAAAATCTGGGAGAATTCCTTTATTAAGATGGACCCATCAGAGCAAACTCAGAGTGAGATTGGATGCCAATGCTGATGAGTCAGTGATGAATATTGAAAATGATGAAACAAGAAAACATATAACACATGAGAAAATGGAAGAAATAATGAAGAAGGTGTTCAAGAATGAAATTGGGTGTTTACGTGGATATTCACATAAAATCAGAATGAAACCAGGATGTATTCCGGTGGCGCAGAAATTACGGAATATTCCTCTTTCTATTAGAGAAGAAGTCAAGAATGAAATAAAAAATTTAGTTGAGCAAGGAGTCATAGAAAGTATTGATGCCAGCGAATGGGTGTCCCCGTTGGTTGTTTTAAGGAAGAAATCTGGGAAGTTCAGAATATGTGTTGACATGCGTGAACTGAATAAATGTGTAATTCCTGATAGACACCCACTTCCAAACATTCATGAAATAGTTTCCACGATTGGTCCATCGAAGCATTTCTCCACCCTTGATTTAACTTCGGCATACCATCAGGTGAATCTACACAAAGAATCCAGATGCATGACAGCGTTTATTACGCCGGATGGTCTATATCAGTATAGGAGACTACCGTTTGGGCTTATATCAGCTGCATCTGTTTTCCAGAAGGTCATGCATAAACTGTTTGAAGGAGATCATGGTGTTATATGCTTCCAGGATGATATTTTGATACATGCTACTGACCAGGAAACACATGATGAGAAAATACGACAGGTATTCAAGAAACTGTACGAAGCTGGAATGACTCTTAGTAAGGAAAAATGCAAGATAAATTGTGGTGAAATTGAATATTTAGGACATACTATATCGGCAGAGGGAGTAAGACCCAAGAAACAACTGTTAGAAGCAATAGAAAATATGCCAAGGCCTAAATCTAAAGAGGAAGTACGTACATTCATCGGCATGGCTGAATACTATTCAAAATTCATGCGTGATTTTGCTACACATACCGTTCCTCTACGTGAATTATTGAAGAAGAAAACATTTGCATGGGAAACAGAATGTGAAGAAGAATTTAAGTGGATAAAACACGAACTGAATAAAGCGCCATCATTGAGGAATTTCAAGAGTGGTAAGAAAACCGTTATCACGACAGATGCCAGCAATGTAGGTCTTGGTGCAGTTATCACACAAGAAAGCGATGGTTAAGAGAGATTGATAGCCTTTGCATCCAGATTGCTGAAGGGAGCTGAAAAAACATATGCAGCCATTGAAAAAGAGATGTTGGCCATTAAATGGGCGGCAGAGAAATTTCATTTGGGGAACAGAAGTGGAGTTTCGCACAGATCACAAACCATTAGTCCATGTCATAATGAGTAAGGGTTTGGACAATGTCTCAAATCGTATGAAAAGATGGGTCATACTTCTGCAAGAGTACAATGGTATAGTGAAATATGTACCAGGCATGAAAAATCGTGCTGCTGATTGTTTATCAAGACTCTCTAATGTCTTGGAAGTAGATGACGTTGAAGATATGGAATCCGAGGTTGTGTTAAATATTGAAGAACTATCTATATTGGAAAAGGAATGGAACGAACCAGAGGAGTTGGATGACACATTCAATAAGTTGAAACACATCATTTTAAGTGGTGATGCTTGGACCAAGGCCAAATATGAAGAAAATGGACTGTTGGAATTTTGGAAAGTTGCGAATGAACTGAAGGTGGAAAATAACAGAATTATGAGGAGTGACAGAATTGTTCCACCTGTAAGCCTACGTCGGAAGATCATTGAGTTAGGTCATGAAGGCCACCAAGGAATTGTAAAGACGAAGAGAAGAATACAAGATGAATTCTGGTGGCCAGGATATGATCTACAGGCTGAGAGAGTCATACGTGACTGTATCCTTTGCAAAGAGAGTGATAGAGGATGTGTGAGTGAGAAATACCCCATGGTGATTACTGAACTTCCAGGTAACATTTGGGAAGACCTGGGTATGGACATAATAGGTCCAATTTACAGTGAGGGAAAACAACAGTATTGTATAGTAATTATTGATCTTTTGACTAGATGGGTTGAAGTCATGGTTGAAGTCATGATTAAACCATGCATGACTGCAAAAATGGTAGTTGATTTCTTAAAAGAAGTATGTGGAAGGGAAGGTTTACCCAAGAGCATACTAACAGACAATGGAGTTCAATTCCGTTCAAGAGAAATGGAAAAATTTTGTGTGGAAAATTCCATTGTACATAAAAGAAGCGCCATATATCACCCACAGACTAACGGGATGGTCGAGCGTTTTAACAGAGTGCTTAAAGATGCTGTGAGATGGGCTTGGGCAAACGGTATGAAATGGGAAGAAGCTGTTAAACCAAAGATTAATGCACACCGTTTCACAACACACTGTACGACTGGCCTGTCGCCATTTGAAATGAGTAGAGGTAGGAAAGCTAACACCATCCTGGTTAAAAAGAATGACCGTGATAAGGAAGGATTTCGGAGATGCATGTCAGAACATCAGAACTATGCAGTTAAGAAACAAGAGAACTCATGATGTGTCTGTAAGTACTAAAAAAAAAATGGGTCCACCGTTGACGGTTGGAGGACGAGTGAGAATCAAACTTCCACCTGTATTGAGAAATGGTCCATGTAAATGGTCCAAGCCAGTTGGGGTCATTGAAGTGTTTAAACATGCAGTGAGGGTTGAAGATGGAAGAGTCTGGAATATGAAGAGTGTGTGTGTGGGGTACTCCTGTAGAGAATGCACCTATGCATAGTAGTCGAGGGAAGTCAAGTGAGGGAACGAATGCAAATGGTACCAGTGAGGTTGAGAGATGTCAGAGAGATGTAACACAAGAGAAAGACCCATCAATGATTTCCTTGCCAAAACCTATAACAGATATCTCACGCACATCAAGAAGAGGGAGAGTCATTCATCATCCCTGCAGATTGAAAGACTTCGTGTGTGAACAGTGAGCTCAATACAATTAGTAAAGAGACAGTTTTGTTGAGACAGTTTTGTTGTGTTTTCGAATGTTAAGAAAGGGAGATGTGTAGTATAAACAATCCAGCTAAAGACCACAGAGCTCGTGACCGGGCAAGCACGAGAGGTGATCCATTGAAGCACGTCATAGTGCAGAGGACGCATCGAGTGTGAGCGAGCGGAGGCGACTTTGAAATACCAACGGAAAGGGTCGTCAGCCGGTGGAGCCTGTTACCACATAACTATTGATCCCCTCCATAATATATATATAATAAATACAGAACTTACCTTACCGCGCCTCCGTGTGAAATATACTTCAATATTGTTCTAGTTTGCGTGCATATTATATCCCACTTTTCCTCGGAGAGTGTATTCATCAAACTGTCCTTCCATTTATCCCTGTAGGGGCTCGCCTGGTTGGGTCTGTGTGGCCAGACTATTTTGTATAACGAGGAGACCAGCTTGCTGCAGTTGGAGGAGTGGTGACATAGACCATTACAGGGGAGGTCGCGGGAGCAATTGGGAAATCCGGCCATTTGGAGCGTATTAACTTGCGCAATCGTTAATACAAGAGCATCGTTATAGCGGTCAACTCTCCCCTTTCCTTTAATTCCACCCAGGAGATAAACTTGCCGCCTGGTGCCATGTCTCCCATGGTGTTGATGTGTAGTTTAGCAAAGTGTTGACAGAATATTTCCTTGTGAGTGAGTGGGATACCCCTAAGGTAATAGATAGCCATAAGGGGGGAGTACCACTGCTTTAAGCCAACTTGTTGTGCAAAGCGGTCCCACACCTTCAGCATGACCTCCAAGGGCTGCACCTCAGATTTAACGTGCCCCTCCAGGGTGCCCCACAGCAGCCTCTTCATGTCGTTGGGCTGTATTGTCACTTTTTCTAATTGGGTATGTGGCAGGTCACCCGTGAGGGTCAACCACCAAGCAGTGTATTGGCCTTGTGCCACCAGAAAATACAGAGGGAGGTCTGGTATGACTAGCCCTCCTTGTGAACACAGTCGGCACATTATATCGATTGATACTCTGGCTTGTCTGCCGGCCCATATCAGCCTATTCATCATGTCCCTAAATCGAGCCCAGAATCCCTCGGGTGGCCATATCGTGACATTGTTAAAAATATATAATATTTTTGGTAGAATCACCATCTTCGATAGCGAGATCCTGGCCGCCTGGGAGATGGGCAGGCATTTCCACGTGTCTACTTTGTGCTCCAGGCACTCTAGTACAGCCACATAATTGTCTTATACAATGTCCCTGGGGATGTGGACACCTGTATGCCCAGGAAACAAATTCCCTGTGGGCGCCAGGCAAAGGCATCCCCAATATCTTGTTGGGTCACACAGGAGGTGAGTGGGAGAACCTCTGATTTAGACCAATTGATCAGCAAGCCCAAAAGAGCTCCGAAATCAGTGATTTCCTCGACCATTGGGTGCAAATTATTTTTGGATGTTTAGCATACATCAACATATCATCTGTATATAGGGACATTATGGAGTTATGCAAGTGTATTCTCATCCCTCTGTGATCATAGTACTCGCATAGTGCACATGCCAAGGGTTCGATTGCCAGAGCAAACAATATAGGGGGAAAGGGGCAGCCCTGACGAGTGCCATGGACGGTAGATCGCCTCAGATTGTATCCACTTGGTATAGCCTTAGGAGCTCTACATATGAGGTATACCATTGTAAAAATGTGGTACCCAGGCCACCACGGCGGACGACTTCAAACAAGAACGGCCTCTCGACCAAATCAAAAGTCTTTTCGGCATCTAAGGCGGCCACCAAAATCGGGATTTCCAGATTCACATTGTGAATCAACATAAACAGTCTCCGTAGATTATTTTGTTTAGAGTGGCCAGGTATGAATCCTGCCTGGTCAGGGAGGACCAGACTGGGCATGTAACGGAGGAGTGTGTCCACCAAGAGCTTTGCCAGGATCTTGTTGTCGGTGTTTATCAAGGAAAGGGTCCTATAGGAGGAGCACCTATTGGGGTATTTTTCGGGTTTTAGCAGTACTGTCACCAGGGCTGTCCTGGTGGAGTCTGGAGTGAGCCCGCAGAACTGGCCGCTTCGAACATATCAGGCAGATGGGGAATAAGCAGGTCCGGATAGGCCTTGTACAGTTCAGAAGTGATTCCATTGGTACCAGGGGCCTTACCATTAGGAAGAGAGCGGATCACTCCGAGGAACTCCTCATCCGAGGGATGGTCGTTCCGCACTGCTCCCTGCTCAGGTTCCAACCACCCCAGAGCCATTCTATCTAGGTACTGTATGATTGCATCATGGCTTGTAGTGGTCTGGGTGGTGTATAATTGCGTGTACATTTCCCGAAAAGTCGCATTAATCCTCCCGTTATCTCTGGTACTCTCCCCACTGTCCTCCTTGACCTCCATTATCCAGGTACCCAGTGGTGTCGCCGGAGATCACGGTAGCCCGGGGCCAGCTTCAGAGCGACTGTCAGGAGGGAGAGTAGGGGGAGAGCCCCTCCACAGGCACCCAAGATTCCAGGCCCCCTCCTCTGGGCGCCGGCTAAGAGGCACAGTGCCTCAAGCGGGCCATCACAGCAGAGGGGCGAGCGGACGTGCCCCGAGGCTGTTTCCACTTACGTCGTCCTCTATGGCCCCACCGCGTCACGGCCCCAGGATGAGACTCAGTGGCGCGGGGCAGCCCCGCCTCCCCTAGCGCAGTGGGCTGTGTGTCAGGGTCCCCCACAGCGGACTGGCAATTCGGGGTAGGAAACATTGTCGGCGTGCGGGCAGCCAAGCTTTGAGGTGGTGGAAGCTTGCTGCAACAGGATGGGGTCCCGTCTGGACTTAGGTTGCGCCGACTTGGGGTAAGGGTCACTGCGTATTCTGGCGGAGCTGCGACGCAGGAGGCCCCAGTGTGACTGCCTTGGGTTGGTGTTCGGAGAGGGTCTTCAGGCTTGTGGTTGTCCACGGGCGGTCTCGGGATGTTCCTGCATCCAGGGCACTGCTACTAGACCATATTAACGCAGCGACAGGCAGGCTATGGTTGCATGATATCTAAGCTTCCGACTGAGCGCTCCCAGGCAGTGCCCATTACCCAGTCATGCAACAGTGGCCACAGCCCTGTTCCTTATCTAAAAAAAAGAAATCAACAAAAAACTAAAATCAAGCAATCTTAGGTCGGACTTACTGGAGTTTGAGGGGCACATAGGAGCTTCTGCCCCCCAAAAGCCCTTGGAATCAAAATGGAGGGTTTTGACGTATCCAGCGGGGATGCTCATCAAATGGCCATTCTAACATATATAACATGTAGTGTGTACTTCTTAAGGAAACTCCAGTGCTCAGACAGTGCCCCTGATGCCAGTTTCCTCAACTGGCCATGGGCGATGTATACCATGATGTCTACCACTGGTCGGCCGGCCGGGCTGCCGCTTTTGGGTGAAGAGTCAAAGAAGCGTGGGCGGTACGTTTGTGGTCACTTGGCAACTTTTCATGTTGACACACATGGCTCCTTCTTTCCTTGGTGTTTGTGGTTTTATGTGTCCTGTGAACCACGTCTCTTTGCGGGGGGGAGAGGGTTGAGGGGGTGATGCCGAGGCTTAAATAATGACACAGATTTTTCAAAAAGCAGCATGTCTACGTGGTGTGGGGAGAGAGTTGCAGCTCATTAGCAGTGATCATGTTGGTGCCTAGAAGCGCAGACTTTGGTTTATAAAGCATAACATATGTGGTTGATTTGCCGCCCCCTTCTGCTTCTCCTTCTGTGTGGCATCTGGGCTTGTCTCTCTGAGGTCTGACGCCTTTATGTCAAGAGCTGGAGATGTCACACCTCTTGAGGTCTGCTTCCGTACTCAAAATGAAAGGCATTCCCAAGCATCAAAAATGCCTTATTGAAGCATTTCCTAAGCTCTACCCAGGCTCTACCCAGGCATGCGTATGGCGTGAAAAAAATTGAAATTTGCTAAATAAACAGCCAGGCAACATTTTCTGAGCGGGTGACTATAGAACATATGAACTCCTTGCAGAAGAGAAATGCTCATCACTGCTTGAGACCTGCTGGTTAAACATTCCAACAGCTTGATAAGTGCTTGAGAAATGTTAAGCGAGCAGGAAGCAGAGCTAATCAACATTGTTTATTCTGACCCCTTCACAGATCCTTTAGGAGCTTCATAAAAGGTCTGATTTCCTTTGTAGGATTAGATAGAAACGCCTTCATCACAGGCCCAGCTCTGAACAATTGTTTGGCTCCTGAAGATGTAAACTCTGTGGATTAGAATGTGCCCCAATGCATTCTGGGAAAGACTAGCAGACCGCCCAATAGGGCATGCTGCATGCTAGGCGTTTGGCATATTTTGATAGGGATGCACCCTCTAAATGGGGGAACAGTTCTCATGGCTCAGCACCCTTTGCACCTTGGCAAAGCAGCTTTGCCGCATCGACCAATCAGTGTTTATTTGCTAGCTACGATCAGCTACCAAAACAAACAGAGGGACATCAACGCAGACATCTTAAAAAAGAATATTGAAATCAGACTAATCGCGGTTTTGGGGTTACATAATTCCTTGCCAGAGCTCATGCTTCTCTCTTTTGAGTTCATGTGCAGGTAATTTAACATTTCCAAAATAGAAAGTGGCATTTTAATGAAGCTGTATAGTCCTCCCGCATGGGCTATTTGAGTTCCTAATGGCCCGGAAGACCCAGTTAACACCTGTAGAGGAGCAGCTGTACACATCTGCAGGAGATCCTGCCCCTCGCCTCCCATATACTGGAGACCTGAGACTGTGCCATGTTTGACACCAACCGTCAGGTCAATACTGTAGCCAGTTTTCAGAGGAAGATACCCATTGAGAGAGCCCCATCGAATGTACCCATGGAGTAAGGGTATCCTGCAGGAGGAACTCCCTGAAGGAATATGAGAAAGAGCAAAGAAGATGAGCCTGTCATGAGAAGAGTGCTCGGCGTCCCGAGATATTGGCTAAAAATAATGTATGAATCCTAAGAATACTAATGGTGAGGTAAATGATTGAGTGAACTCTTAAATATAATAGAAGAAGATCACACATACACAAGCTGCTGCTGGAAACAAATCGTTCACATGAATGTAGAGATGCTGAAATGCAAGGTAGATTAAGTCATCGTAGAAGGTGGCTGTAAGAAGTAAATAGCATGTAGGCGAAGCCGCCATTATACAGAACCTGGACTTCGTATCATGAATTTAGTAAGCCAGAACCATGGAGCAGGAATGGAAAACTATTGCAGCAAGAAAAGCAGGCTCGTTGAGCTGCATGGCGAGGCTGCCTGCCCTGAAGTCAAGATTCTGGGAAACAATGTCAGCTATCTACAATGAGGAAGAACAAGTGAGCGGAGGATGAATCTGCTCACAGCAAGATGCTTTCAAAGATACATGAGATGCTTTGTTTTAATTAATTTAGAGCATTTAAAAGCTGCAAAATGGACCAGATTGTGGTCGCATGTCACGCGAGCAAAGGATGGAAATAGCTTTGAACTTGAAGTTCCAGACACGATGAGCGAGTGCCCTCACTCCTGTACATTCTCAAAGACAAAGATACTTTGCAAGGCCAAGTACAAAGACAATTTCATGGCAGAAGGGAGACGAGTGATGTTGGGCTAATTGGCTGGTGAGGCAGCTTCATGACCTACCTCCCTGCAGCTGGGTCTTGGCTTGTATGCTGAAGCGAATGTCCCAGACATGGCACAAGCGTGCCAACCACTTACATTAGCCATATAACGAAGGACCTTATAGTTTGAAAACCAATGAGAAACTGTGTATCTAATGTTTGCAAAATGACATGTTTGTTAGAGGTAGGCATAAGCTGTCCACCTGATAATGGGCAGCCAATACCAATACTACCTCTCATAGAAAAATATACTTAGATGTTTCACTTAACTAATCACAACCCCGATAGGTTTTTCATTATTGCCATGTAGTATGACGTCCCTATGACACATTATTGTTATAAAAAAGTATGTTTTTTCAGAGATTGTTGAGAGGCTGAGTCTACGTCCGTTGATGTTCATTGTAACCTCCCTGTTTTAAATAATTGTTAATAAAACAGCACTTTGCCATCTTCCTGAGTTGGTTCAGTTATTTGGATTCAGAATTATTCTGGTGTGATCCCATCCATTACATATGCACGTTCCTAAAGGGCCTTAAGCTCACATGGTAGCGTTGTGGATGGTTTAACCCCTTAACTACCAGCCTGTTATGCAAGTCTGTGCAACAAGCACAGGCATACTTGTCCTTGGCACTTAAGGTCTTAAAGATCTAAACTAGTTTTGCTCCAGAATTTCAGAGGATCAGGCATCCTCCGTCATTAGCCGGAAGATCACAAAGCTTCCTGTGGAGAGCAGCTGATAGAAATAAACTTGAAAGAAAAATGGAGACTGTGGGCAGGACCCCCTTTGAAGAAATCCCTGCTCGATTTCCATAGGCGCTCTGCAGACGGAAGGTGAAGTGGTAGGATTGAAGGAAGAGTCAATACTGAAGGCCTCGATTAACAACCGTAAGTAGACTAAGGGAAATGACAATATAAAGGGGTGGGATTGTAATGCTTTTAAGTAACGGGAAGTAGTGAATAGATCAAAGTAATGCCTAAAAAGTAATTGCATTTCAAGGGAAGTGCAAGAAGACGTCTCACACTCCAATGGGAGTATTGTAGAGAGAGATCACACGGTCAGGAACGTGAAAGATGACGTCTTAAACCCTGCATAGGGTAAAATAAGTAAAGGCAGAAGAAGTGTACTCCTTTTTATAGAGGATTAACAATAGGGGAAGATGATCATGGGGGCTTTTAAAGGGTAGTGTGTGATTAGTTTAAATATTGTTTTTTGTGTAAAGTATTAAGGAGTATTAGAACTGTGAAAGATTGACAAATAACAGTGTTTGAAGTTAAGGAGCAGTTAGTGATTGGCGCCAATCAAAAGACACATACGTTATTGAAACAAAGGAGGATTGAGCGGCAATTGATGGTGCATGCTCATATTTGTTGTTTTAAAACGATAGAAAGTGGGGATTTGAGTTAAAATAAAAAGTTTATTTAACGATTTGGTAACTATTGACAGTCATTTCAGACTTGGTATTATGGAAGACACGCCTCTCATGCACTCATGCTCAACCAGTACAGCACAGAATGTTCATGCCATGGCCGCAAGGGGGATCATTGTCAAAAGTCATATTACAATACATGACCACATATGTGAACGCTGCATACACAGGAAAGAAATTTGAAAAAAGACTGCAATTCTAGAACTTTGGAAGATGTATCAAGAGGAAAAAGAGGACCCCCCACTGGAGGAGTGGATCCTTAATCAGTATAAGGGAGAGGGTGTTGAGCCCTCAGCTCTTCTTACATTACCCGAAAGCAAAAGTGTAAATCTAGAAGAGATCGAAAGGTATCCTTTAAAGGAATTGAAGCCAGCGGCAGTGTATAGTAATCTGACATATGAACCCCCTGCTTACAGTAGTGCCGACAGTCCAGAAGAGAATAAAAGAAAGGAAGACACTTGTAAGTTTGTACGAGACAAGGAACAAAGAAGTGACAGGTCAAACTTATCGACAGATGTAGATTGAGAAATCAAGCGATGGAAGGGAGAAAAGGACAGGACTGACGAGGTTACGCTCGAACAGAACGAATGGATGGGAGGACAAATGCTACTCGAGTTAGACAGGAAAAACATCAAAGAAGTTAGGCAAAGAGAGGATAAGGATGAGCAATAAATGAAGGACAGAGAATAAGAAAAGAGATTGAGAGAGGATGAACAAGGAAGGACGAGCAGGGAGCGACGGGAACAGATAAACAGGGAGGAACAAGAGAAAGATGAAAAACGGGCAGAGGAACAAAGGAAGTATGACAATAGACAAAAGACAATAGAAGAAAGGGATGAGAAGGAAAGAGAGAGGAGGATGAAGCACAAAGATTAAGGGACAAAAGGTTACAGAGAAGAAGAGGAACGAAGAGAAAGAGTAAGGAGGGAAGAACAAAGGCAGGAGGAAGAGAAAGCTAGAAAGGATGCAAGAAAGTGAATTAGATGAAGAAATAGAGCCCAGAAATACAATGGGATAGAGTGGAAAAGATTCTCCTGATAAATGAAGTAATGCCAGCAGCATGTAGAGTGGTGTTAGAAGAAAAAAAGATAGGATGCAGAATGCATTGGAGAAAGAATCAATAAGGCTTATCAACAATTAAGATGAGATAGCAAGTGTGAAACTCAAGGGAGCGGTAATCGATCTCTGATAGAAGAAAATATGCTTACTAGTGAACACCAAGCATTGTACTTGAGTAGACTAGATTTAAACCGAAAGGAGGATGATAGTTATACTAGTTGGGGTCTGGAAATGTCAGGCGAGGACAGAGAGTCAGGTCGTGAGGCAGATATAGAGCGTGGTTTTGGCCCACCCCCCGATAACCCAACAAATGGATAAAGTGAGATGGTCGGATCTGGAACATCCTAAAGAAAGAACGCCCAATCCCATAGCATATCCTGAGCATCCCAAGGACGATCACATAGTGAGAGGTGAGAGTCTCTGTCATGTGTAAGTAGGTTAAGGTCACTACCATCAAGAAGGTAAATAAGGACAATTACCCCAACCATAAATAGACTAACAGTGGGATCCAACTGTGGGATGGGGTTCACACAGTTCCCTTTGCTAGAAAAAGGTGGAGCGATACCACAATACATTTCATGGCAACAGATGGATAAGGATAATTTAAAGTAAAGTTCCCTAGTTTGATTTCGGGGGCTGGGAAATAGATATGAGTTAGAACAAATGACAGGAAGAAATATGCTAGCCATAGGAGACATAAAGGGTCTCTTAGCCGCCATTCTTGGGGAGCTGGCTGATGACATTTGGAGGAGACCGGGGTATTCAAGTGTGACTGCACAAAACACAGAGCACAATGGAGCGCCATTCAATAATTGTAGGACAGGTGTTTGGAGGGCTCCCAGGGTACGGTATCCTGACACATTAGATATGGGTGCGATTATGACACAAAGAATGAAGGAAGATGAAGACCCCATTGCTTAAATTCATGATATTCAAGATAAATGTCAACTTAAAAACTGCGAGCCATGGGAAAAGACAGTGGCATTATGTTATCATATTTTATGTCGAGGGTTAACAGAACCGGTACAAAGACAGATGAAAAAACAAGTGGGGATGGAAGCAAAGCCATGGGCTGAGATATAGCTGACCATAGTACATCCCTGCCGATTATTACAAGAGAAGAATAAAAAGAATGTTAAAAATAGAAAAATTGAGGAAGCCAAATTAGTTCAGAAAAAATTGTCACAATTGCCATAGAAGGGGTGGTGTTGACAAGTGGAGAAGGATTGGGAACTCAGGAAGCAATAGGTACATCGCAGGCGAATAAATCACCACCGAGGTATGAAAGTGGGTATGGGTTTGTGCCACGAGGCAGAGGTATGGGTTTCAGGGGAGGAGGAGGTGGATTTCAGAATAATCAAGCTGCATTTGCAAAACACTCAGAATGAGAACCAGCTGAAGGGGCATATAATCAAGGAGGGTTTGTCGGAGGGCCACCCCCAGTTTATTGGTCTTGCGGAATGACAAGACATATTGCGTGTTTAGGTGGGAGCTGAGGGGATGTACAAAACAGTCAGTTTTCAAGAGAGGGAACCGCTTATCCACCGCCATATAGCACACAAACCAGAGAGGGTTTTGCCCAGGATCATACATCCTACCAGGCACAGATGTCGCAAATACAGCAAGTTCAACAGCAGGGACAAGTGCATATGCACCCACCACAAGGGCAATCACAACAAGCACCTACACAGACACAACAATATGCAAATACAGGGCAAGTATTGATGCCTAGAATAGGAGGTGTCACTGTGGTAAGAGGAAACCTTTTCACGGGGACAGGGATGAGCTTGTACCCTCAATAGGACTGCTCACAGGGTGACTTGATGAGTTTAGTACTGTCTGTGACACCAGACACCCAAGAGTAACCAACAGTCGATGTGACAATTGGGGGCAAATCCTTTTCTTTTCTTGTAGACAATAGCGCAACTCGTTTGTGTATACGGGAAGGAAAATACCCAATGTCGGGTATTGCCATGAATGATCAAGAGTTCTCTGGAGCTACTAATTGTGTTCCATTTATTGATAAATTACGAAATGTTCAAAACTCAAGAAGGGGAACAGCTTATCCTCCAGCATGTAGCTCACTAGCTTGGGATGGGTTCCCCCCAGATCAGACAGTGTTTCAGGCACAAGCACCACAAGCACAACAGGTACAGCAACCACAGCAATCACAGCAAGTACCATAGAATCCACTGCAAGAGCAGTCACAACATGTCCCCTTGCAGATACAGCAGAATGCAAACACAGAACAGCTACTGACACCTAGAATAGGGGGTGTCACAGTGGTAGGAGGGAATCCTTTTACAGGTACAGGGGAAAGTATGTATCCACAATAGGACAGCTCACAGGGCGACTTGATGAGTTCAGTACTATCTGTGACACCAGACCCCCAAGAGGAACTAAGGGATGATGTGACAATAGGAGGCAAATCCTTTTCATTTTTAGTTGACACTGGGTCCACTCGTTCATGTATACAAGAGGGAAAATACCCGATGTCGAGAAATGCCATAAATGCTCAGGGATTCTCTAAAGCTACAAGTCGAGTTCCTTTATGAAGTGCCAGTCTCCAAATGGGGAATGTGACATGTCCGTTCCCTTGTTATATTCATGGCAGACACCAGTTAACATTTTGTGAAGAAATTTAATGACAAAACGTATCATGATGATTTCATTTACTGATTAAGGAATAGTGTAGTGTGCTTCACTCCAGTAATGCACTATTTAAATGTGGGAGAGTAGATACTGGTGTTGACAGGGGAAGTAGCTCTGCGAGGCATCCCGGTAGATCCAGAAATCCTTTTATATGGGCTAAGCATTTTCTTAACATGGCTACCCGGTCTGGTAGGGAACATTGTGATACCTGATGAATGTTTGTTTATACCACAAATACCTATGGATAAGGAAGATGGACAGACTATCCCTATAGAATTGGAAACAGCTATAGTTTGAGGCGAGATAGCCATGCTTGAAGGGGTGGATGACAAAGGTAGGTCATGGAGAACAGTGATAGCTCTTGATGAAGGATACAGATTGACTGACATAACAGATGAAGATATGTTCGGAAACAAATGTACCGATGACAAAGTAGTGTTCTTTTTGAGCATTACTTACTGGATAAGGATCAAGAAGAGAGAGGTCCCACAGTGAATGGCGATAGTGCGGCAATGACCAGCATTTTTTCAGGAAGATCTAGAAAAGGTGCCAAGTGTCCTATGGAGCACAGGCCCCCATGACATAGGTTTATTGAAGGGAATAGGGGAGTTTAAAATAAAACACAAACCAGGAACAATTTTACCCAGAGCAAAGCAGTACCCCATGTCCCGAGAACCTAATGAAGGTATATTCCAAACAATGTCAGCACTGATGAATCAGGGGATCCTCATACCATTGGAGTAATCGTGCAATCCCTGTGCACCTGATTGAAACATTTACAGGGGGACGTGGAGATTCATCGAGGATTTGCAACCTCTTAACCAGATTGTAGAGGCAGAGTTTCCTTTAGTTCCTAATCTTGCAACAATATTGTGCAGCATCCGAGTTGAGGCTCAGTATTTAACAGTGGTCAATTTGAAAAAGGCATTATTCTCGATCCCGCTGCACAAAGACTCACAAGTCCTGACTTCTTTTACATTTAGACAAACAAGACTAAAATATACTTGTTTGCCTCAAGGATACTGTGAATCCCCATCAATCTTTAACAGGGTCCTACAGATGGATCTAATCAATATTGATTTTAAGAGTGTGATGATACCGTACGTAGATGACATATTGATTTGCAGTAAACAAAGGATGAATGTAGGCAAGATTCTGTTGAATTTATGGCTATTTTAGCAGACAAAAGATATAAGGTGGGCAAGAAGAAATTACAGTATCATCCGGAGGAAGTGTTGTACATAGATCAGTTAATTTCGCATGAAGGAAAGAAAGTGACGCCTGAAAGGGCTGAGGCAATTATGAAAACACCAAAACTGACACAGTGAAACAAATGCAACAATTTCTGGGTTTGTGGAATTATATTAGAGCCTGGGTGTTTGATTAGAGCATGTACACAAAGCCACTTCTGCAAGCATTAAAGAAGGCACAAGTTGTTAAGACAAAGATAGAATGGACTGACAAAATGGAGGAATGATTTGAGGAGTTAAAAAGGCTCCAGTTTTAGGGATTCCCACTATAGTGAAGAATTTTATTTATTTTCACACACAAATGGGTCAGTAATGACAGCAGTACTTACACAAAGGACAATATAGGGATACACATCTATGGCATATTACAGCAGGATTTTACACCCAGTTATGAGAAGATACTTCCCTTGCCAATAATCTTTGCCGGCTGCCACATTTGCAATTAAGAAGTCCACAAGTATTGTCATACGCTGTTCTATGACCCTTTACATGGAGCATGCTCTATATTCCATTCTAGAGAAACCCAAGAGCACTTTAACATCCCAAAGTGCTTCAGCTTATGAGGTAATGATTTCTAATACAATCTTCAAAATTGTAAGATATAAAATAGTGAACCCAGCCTCTTTTGTAGCTGGGACAGTAGAAGAAGGTGACCATGTGCAGGACTGGCAATCTATGTTGAATTCTATGATGATATACCCTGTGTGAAAGAGAATGCTTTTGCGGGTGGGGAGATTCTTTTAATTGATGGTTCTTCAAAAATTGACAAAACTAGTGGGGAGTGGCATTCACACTCCGCAGTAGTAAGACACAGATTAAGTGGTGAATTTGAAGTAGTGGCAAGTGCAAGACTACTGTCTCACATTTCAACACAAGCAGCATAATTAGTAGTGCTTATTGTCATGCTCGAGAAACATGAAGGGCAGGAAGTAACTGTCTACAGTGACTCTGCCTATGTGACGTCAATCGTACATGCAGGGCTGTCACATTGGGAAAGGAGTGGCTATTTCTGTGCAGACGGCTCTCCAGTACAGCATGCGTTCTTATTAGAGAGACTCATCAAGTCACTACAACTCACAGTGGCCATAGCGGTCGTAAAATGTGCAGCACATACTAAACAAACAGTCTTTGCGGAAACAAAGATGCAGACATAGAAGCCAAAAGAGTTGCATATTCCCCAGATATTGCAAGTTCCGATACTGAAGATACTAAGGAGGGTTTAACTAGAACCATGTTAGTATGAAAAGGCTTTAACATGCTATCAATTACACAACTAATAGAGATTCAGGGGAGAGTCCTACAGGAAAAGCATGAGCAATGGAAACACAGGGGGTGTTCTTTATCCCCCACGGAAGCATTATGGTGACAGGAAATCACAGGAAAACCAGTAATGCCGACAGCATTATTGAAAGTTGCCCTTAAGCAACTACATTAACCTGAGTATATACCCAGAGAAAGTCTTGCTGCCACTATTATTGGTTTGTTCCCAATTTGATGAAACACGCTGCACAGTTCGTGGTGAATTACATCGTTTGGCAAATGTTTACTGCTGGGCATACACTAAGAACAATCAGAGGAGTAATACCTCGTCCAAATGGTTAATTTCAGCATCTACATATCGACTATGTGAACATGCTGCAGACATGTAATGGATATAGGTATCTATCCCTTTTCCAGGTGGATCGAATCCATCAATGCGCACACACTGGTGGTACTTGGCAGCAACATTTATAGTGCACAAAGTTTGGCCAAGATGGGGTGTGTGCGAAGTCCTAATATCCGATAATGGGCCGCATTTTGTCAATGAGTTATTTGAACAGACAGGTCTTCTATTAAACATAAAACACAAGTTCTCTTCTGCTTATCACCCGCAAGCAAACGGATTATGTGAGAGACTCAACAGCCTCCTCAAGGAAAGGATTGCCAAGATGAAATTGACTTTAAAGAAGGGATGGCTATATTGTCTATCCCTAGCCTTATATGCCCTACAGAATCAGCCAGGTTCTGACCACCTCACCCTGCATGAACAAGTTATGTTATGTTACTTTGCATTTATATAGCGCCTTATGTACCATTGGTATGGTCTAAAGGCGCTGGTAGGTTGAACGCCCTTGGGAACCGGAGTTCAGGTCAGTAGAGAGAGTAGAGAGAGTCAAAGGTGCGTGTGAGCACCGGATATGTGTGAGGCTGGTGTGGCATTTGTGTAATAGCTGCTTCTTATTATCCACTTCACTGCTTTGATCTACTTTACTCATTCTATTCTATTTGTCCTCTTATTTTGTATTAGCGGTTATTAGATGCCAATTTCTCGCAGGTAGTAGTTTGTTGGATTGGTGTTGTTGAGATGCTGTTCAGTTTGGGTTAGTTAGCGTACGGGTTGGTTTTAGGGGAAGAGCCAAGTTTTCAGTAGTTTGCGGAAAGACATTAGGTCTTCAGTTAGGCGGATGTGGGGTGGGAGTGCATTCCACAGCGCGGGGGCTAAGGCTGAGAATGATGATCCGCCAAACTTGACTGAGTTTGTTTTAGGTATGATTAGGAGGCCGGCTGAGCTTGATCTTAGAGTGCGTGGAGGATGATAGGGTTTAAGCTTGTCTTGAAGATATTGAGGTCCGGTTTTATGCACTGCTCGATGAGAAATGCATAAGGTTTTGAAAGCCACCCTTCGGGCCACTGGAAGCCAGTGCAGAGTTTTAAGGGCTGGGGAGATGTGGTCTCTCGGGCCGAGCACTAGTAGCAATTTGGCTGCAGCATTTTGTGCTCTTTGAAGTTTATTCAGTTGGTAAGCGTGGACTCTGAGGTAGAGGGGGTTAGCGTAGTTAAGTCTCGATATAACAATTGATTGGACCGCAGAGAGTCTGTTGGGAAAAGAGAGATATGAAAAGATGTGCCTAAGAGTTTTAAGGTGGTAGTGGCAGGACTTTGAGGCGTTGTTGACTTGATGCAAGAGTGTTAGGTCGGAGTCAAGGGTGCATCCAAGGTTTTTTACTGAGTTAGAGGGAGTCGGTGAGTTGCCCATGGCAGATGGCCAGGGTAGTGGGTGTGGAAGAATTTCGGAGTTGCCACATACCATGATTTCGGTTTTGGAGGGGTTTAACAAGAGGTGGCTTCGGGCCATCCAGAATGTCGAGGAGGCAGGAGGCGAGGTCAGGTCGGCGGTTGGGTTTTGAGTTCAGGAGTTTTAGAATCAGTTGAGTGTCAACAGAGTAGTTGTAACACAGGATGTTGTGTGAACGTATTATTGGTGGGAGAGTGATCAAGTAGAGATTGAACAGGAGGGCAGATAGGCATGCTCCTTGTGGAACACCTGTGTCGACTGGTCGGGATTGGGAGGAATAGGTGGAGAGTATCGTTATTTGGTACCAATCTTTGAGGAATGAGGCTATCCATTTGAGAGCGTTACCACAAATTCCTAGGGAGTGGAGGCGGTTAAGGAGGATTGAGTGATTGATTGTGTTGAAGGCGGCGGATAGGTCGAGAAGGATTAATTCGGTGCACCCCGCGAGTCTGCCGTGATTTTAAAGTCATCCCAGATTGAGGTTAGGGTGGTTTCAGTTCCGTGCCGGTCTCTGAAACCTGATTGTGCGGGGTCAAGGAGATTGTTGGCTTTGACAAAGGCATTTAGTTGGGTGTAGGTGGTTCGGTCAATGAGTTTGGCAAGGAACCTGGTGTTTGAGATGGGGCGGTAGTTTTTGGGCTCTAGAGGGTCGAGGGAAGTGTTTTTTATTAGAGGTTTGACATGAACCGTTTTGAATGCATCGGGAAAAATACCTGAGGAAAGGGAGTCATTTATGATGGATCTTGCGTGTTCTCCTGCGCACCTGCGCATGTAGAAGCGAATATTATTAGGAAACTGTGTGAGAACGACAGGGAAGAGGGATAGTTTAACGAGGAGTGATTCGCAGGAAGGAATGGAAGCTTGATTGTTGATGATTGATGCGTGGAAGTGAGACTTGAAGACGAATGCTATTCCCCCTCCTCTAGAGGGTCGGTTCAGTGTGATGAGGGAGTAGTCAGGGGGGAAGGCTTCATTGGTGTTTGGGGCAAAGTCGTCAGAGAGCCATGTTTCGGTGATGAAAACCAGGTCAGGTTTGTCAGAGGCGAGGAGGTCAAAGATGCTGTGTCTGTTTTTTGCTACGGATCGGGCATTGGATAGGATGCATGTCACTTTGGTAGGTGAGGTTGGTGTCGGAGCTGCAGCCAAGGTGGGTTGAGGGGAAGAGGGTGGAAACTAGAGAGGGAGAGGGGAGGGGTGGTTGATGATCCTGTCTCCTGTCTCCTGGAAGTGATGCCGCGTCATATGAGAATGCCTCTCACACCTCCATCTAGGGTTAGGAGTGATGCCCAGAGTGTAGCAAAAATTCTAGGTGATGGAATGCACAATTATTTGACATGTATGACTACTAGTATTTCTTTCATTTCAGATCAAGTCAAGAATCGAGGGGAGAGGTCTAAGAACATGGAAGAGGACGGTACAGTGACCAATCCAAATGAACTATAGCCTCCACCAAAGTTATATGTTGGAGATTTAATATTAATAAAAAACCTCACTTGGCTGTGGCACAAACCTAGATTCAATGGCCCCTTCAGTTGAGGAAGCTTCCCCTTCAGCAGTCAAGATATCGGGAAGACGAACTTGGCTGCATCTGAGCAATGTAAACGTTTATAAAGGTGAGACCCCCCTCCAACGGTTGCAGACCTAGAAGCAAGTCAAGAAGAAGATTTTTTGCATGTGCAGACTCAATCGATGACCAAGAAGGAGGACTATTAAGCAGCAAGTGATTAATGCGTGCTTTAATTGCACTGCAATAGAATGGACACTCCTTATACATTTTAGCACGAAGTGCAAAGACTTGCAGAAGAATTCCAGAGGTTAAAAGAAACTTTTAGAAATATATTGAAGAAACGAATAATGCATCAATACTATGCCTAAACGTGCTTCAGTTTTTGATTAGAAATTGGAAAAGGGATCTGTTGAATATAAGCTTTGCATTTTCTGTATAATATGACTGCAAGCAATTGTTATGTTAGTTCCTTTCTGTTGCCATGTGTGAGGTCAGATGATTCCAGTTCATGGAATCCTCAGCATTGTTATCATTTGAGAACAGCAGTTGGTTGAGGGCTGCAGAGCTGGGTGGAGGTCTTCACCTGTGTGTCTTATACTTTAACAAGACAAACAATAAATCTTTCTTATAACTTACCTGGTGTGGTCTGTGGCACAACAATGGCGATGAGGATGGGATTCTGAAGCAACTGGCATCCATTGGGGACCAGACCGTGACCTGAAGACCCTCAACCCTGAGGCAAGGAGAGGCGCCGTCCCTCCTATCGGTTTACGCTGCCTGGCAGATCAGAGAAGTGGCTGGAAGCCCGCCAGCCTGTGGAGAAACATTACACAACACTTGGGGGAAAAGCTGTTTCGCGGTTGGAGAGGACGACTCCGTGAAGGTGATCGCCTTCGCCGCCCCGCCAGAAGATGGGGGAGCTCGGCATTGGACCTGCAGATCTGTACGGGGTGCAGGTGTGAGCCGCCGCCCCCTCTCGCTCTGGCAGTCAAAAGGGAAATCCTCCTTTGCAGCTGAGGAAGTGTACGAAGTGCCGACGTGGGTGATCGCCCCCCTCCACTTTCCCAACCGAGGGAGAGTTTGTTCGGGAGCGCCAGCTAGATACCGGGCGCTGCGGTGGGAGATTGCTCCTTCCTCCGCCAACCCAGAGGGAGAGCACAATCCATCCTGCTGCCCGGTGCGATTTGGAAGGTGAGGCAGCCATTGGAAGAAGAGACAGCCATTGGCGGGCACCGAAGAGGCTCCTCCCACACGCACATCTGCTTTCACGTGACCAGGGCTGATCGTGACACGTGACCGCGGCGTACGGCTGCATCTAGGAAGTGCTCCTGGATTAGAGGAGCGGAGGCGAATCAGCTATGTTTGCTGAACCGCCCAGGGCCCAATTGGGATGGCGGTGTCGGCACGTATTGTGCACATCCTTGAGACATCGTGCATATCCAAATAATGCACAGGTGAGGGTGTATGCTAATAAGATCCCACATGCTACTTTGAAGGAGTAAGCTAATATTGTACACACATCTGTTTGCATACCAGGTAAATCTGATACCTCAGCAATTCAAACTGCAAGTGTGTGGATTGAGTGGAGAGTAGCAACAAATTAACATTTGAGTGCTGAACAGCAAATGGCTTTGTCAGGTGTCCCTCGGCCCCAAATGTTTATGCCCACACCGGGTCCACCTAGGATTAAGTGGGCCCCCTGGAAGAAGGGGTTTCTACATTATGTAAAAGCTACATGTGGTAATGGAATGTCAGTTGAGCGAAAAGTGGCAATGCTGATGCACTTTCTTGGCTATGAAGGCCAAAGAATTTTTGATACACTCCCAGCTACAGCGGAACTAGATATGGAAGGTGGGGCGAATGATTTTGATGAAGCCCTAGCAAAGTTAGATAAACATTTTGAGTCCAAAATGAGCACGATACTTGAACAGTACCATTTTGGTATGAGATTCCAGCATGAAGGGGAGTCTGTGGAAGATTATATTACAGCTTTGAGACACCTATCGATAAATTGCAAATTTGGTGGAACATTGGACGAACACATAAGGGATCAATTCATGCTACATTGTGCCAACGACAAGATATGTGAGGAAGTGTGGCTAAAAGATGACCCGAATCTGGATGAGATCGTGGGTATATCCCAGAGAATTGAGCATACCTTATAGTGTGTAGCTAAATTGTCTATTAAAGAGACAAAAGCGTCTCAGTCCAGTGAGGTGCTGAGAGTGGGAGATAAAAAGAAAGATAACATGAAAGACAAAAAGAAACAGAAGGCCAGACTGCAAAGTGCTATGACCCCCAACCAGAACAAGGGGGGAGGAAGTCAGCTGGGAAATAAACTAGCTCAGAAGGATGGGGCGCAAGTAAGTGTTAAAAGGGATGATAGGTTATGCTTCCGGTGTGGAAGTGCTCGCCATTTATCAACGTCTCCTGTATCTCCGGGTAGACGGGCCAATTGTGGTATTTGCAAGAAATGGGGGCATTTTGAAAACTGTTGTAAGAATTACCGCATTGCCGGAGGAAAAGACACTATGTTGGTTGATGAGAGTGAGGTGATATCATCAGAGGAAGGTGAAATGTCAGAGAATGAGATTGTTACGGTGCATTTAGTGAAATGTACTGGAGTTAATGAATCTGAACATCCTCTGCTTGGGTTGAGATAAATGGCCATCAAGTGAAAATGTTGGTGGATTCATGTTAAAAAATCACAATGTCCAGGGCAGTGTATGAAAACATAGTGTGTGGACGTATGAAAGATTTGAAGCCATCAGATAAGAATCCTGGGGGTTACAATGGAAGCAAAATAGAAGTGTTGGGATGCTGTGAAGCTCAATTTAAGTTTAAAGGTAGAACAACCTGTGAAAAAATGTATGTCACTAAAAAAGGTGAAACCTTGCTTGGTTGGAAGGAGCAAAGGGGTTTGAGCATCAGACTATACCCCAACAGTAAAGAACAAGTATTGAATGTAATATCAGAAACTGATAAAACCGGGTGTAAGGAGAATGATATAATTTTGAAATACCCAGAAGTTTTTAATAAGGGTGTAGGATGTCTTAAAGGGATGATACACAAAATTGTGGTGAAAGAGGGAAGTGTACCGGTTGCAACAAAACTCAGACCTTTACCAATGTCAATGCAGAATGCAGTGCGTGAGGAGCTAAGAAAGTTAGAAACAGAAGGCATTATTGAGCCTGCTAAGGCTGTGCAGTGGATTTCCCCAGTGGTAGTGGTGAAGAAGGGAAATGGAGATCTGAGAGTTTGTGTCGATTTAAGGGAACTGAATCGGTGTGTGATAGCTGATCGCCATCCTCTTCCAAATATGGGAGAACTATTAAGTCGAATTGGAAGTGCAAAGTTTTTTGGCAAACTAGATATGGCAAGTGCCTATCACCAGATAAATTTGGATGAGGAGTCTCGCAAACTTACAGCCTTTATTACATATGAAGGGATTTATCAATTTCGTCGTATGCCATTCGGTTTGATATCAGCTTCATCTGTTTTTCAAAAAGTTATGGACAAGCTTCTTAAAGATATATGTGGTGTATGGTGTTTTCAAGACGATGTATTGATATGTGGGAAGAGTAAGGAGGAATTAAAAGAAAAGGTTGAGGTGGTGTTGGAGATATTCAAAAGAAGAGGTATAACGTTACGAGGGGAGAAATGTGTGTTCTCGACCCGAGTAGTAGAATACTTGGGTCGTGAGATATCAGAAGATGGGTTAAGACCAAAAAGAGACTTGGTGAATGGAATTGCAAGAATGCAATAACCGAGAAATAAAGCATAATTGAGATAATTTCTGGGCATTATTGAATTTTATCATCGCTTTGTAGAAAAATATGCTGATAGTGTAACTAGACTAAGAGCATTGTTGAAAAAGGGAGTGGAGTTTGAATGGGACAGAGAGTGTGAGAGGGAATTTAGTGAAATTAAATTAAAGATTGACATGGCAAACCTTTAGCCATGTATGATACCAGAAAAAGGACCATTCTCTTGGTAGATGCAAGTGATATGGCGATAGGTGTTGTGATGTCCCAGTTGGGAACATATGGTATTGAAGCAGTTGTGATGCATGCATCTCGTATGTTGAAAGGTGCTGAACTCAATTATTCTGTTTTGGAAAAGGAAGCCTTGGCATGTCATTGGGTCTTAGAGAAACTCAGAAATGTTGTGTGGGGTCAGGAATTTACCCTGAGAACCGACCATAAGCCTCTTAGGGCAATTTTTGAAAGCAAAGGACTTGATAAAGTTTCGAGGAGAGTTGCCTGCTGGGTAACCAGACTTCAATGTCATAGAGGTAGTATCAGGCAAAGAGAATGTGCAGGCTGATCATGCGTCCAGAATAAAAATAGAAGAAAATAATGTTGATGAGCATGACAAGATTGTGGAGGTAGGCAATATGGTGTTTGCAACCGTAGAAGGTGTCATACAGAGAGAGAAATGGCTCCACGTGTTTGAGTCGGAGGAAATGTGGAAGCGCATAATGAGTTTTGTCAGAGAGGAATGGCCGGAGAAGAGGCTGTTATCTGGCGAAGAGGGAGCACTATGGGAGGTGAGGTTTGAGTTATCAGTGAAAGAAGGTTTATTGTACCGGTGGGAAAAGTTGGTTGCTCCCGGATGTTTAAGGGAGAGATTGATAAAAATTGCTGATCAAGGCCATATTGAAGTGTATAAAACTAAAGAAATTATAAAAGCCGAATACTGGTGGCCAAGTCTTGACCGAGAAATTGAGAGAAGAGTGGGAGAACGTGCTGATTGAATCAAATCAGGAAAAGATTTGTCAGCTGTGGCCCAGCGGGTGAGGAAAGAACATGCACCCAAAGGGGTATGACAGGATTTGGCAATAGATGTATTAGGCCCGGTCGATATGGGTAGACAGCGAGGAAGATTTGTACTTGCCTTAGTTGATGCATTTTCGCGGTGGATGGAATTCAGGGTGTTGAGGGAAGTAACATGCCAGAATATTGTGAGATTCTTGGAAGATGTATTTGAGAGGGAAGGCCTACCAAGAAGTATTCTTACGGACAATGGTCCACAGTTCACTGGGAGATTTTTCCAAGAATATTTGAACAAGTGTGGGATAAAGCACAAAAGGACTGCGCTATACTATCCTCAAGGGAATGGAATGATTGAGCGAGTAAACAGGTGTATTATGGAAGGAATCAGAGGGGCCAAGTGCATGTGGAATAGATCGGAAAGTTTCAGTAAAAGAACGCTTATATGCATTGCGAATGGCACCGTCTGTTGAAACGGGTATCAGCCCTTTTGAATTGATGAGAGGTCGAAAAGGAAATGCCTTATTGTCTCCAGCTTGGTTGGGAAGGGCGAGAGAAACAGACAATGTGGTGGATGATGTAAGGAAGAGGATGGATGTTCGAAAAGATTAATTTGTCAAAAAGACAAATGCGAAGTTTCCTAGAAAAAGGATGGTGGTTGAAGTGGGGGATCTTATCAGGATAAGGAGAGCTGTGATTCCCAGAAAGGGGAAGCCTCTTTATTCGGATCCAGTTAGCTTTGCCCAAGCATTTGAAAATGCTGTGAGACTAGAAAGTGGACAGATTTGGAATATGTCCAGAGTCGCTAAAATGAAGAAGTGAAGTAAATATATATAAAATATTGCATATTTGGTTACATGGGCTGCCAATTTTACCTTTGATATTGTTTTATTTCCATGACTTATGCAGTTAAGTTAGAATAACCAATAACATTAAAATTTCATTTTTTTTAGATAAGGGAGGGGGGTGTGTTGAGTACAAGCTTTGCATTTTCTGTATAATATGACTGCAAGCAATTCTTATGTTAGTTCCTTTCTGTTGCCATGTGTGAGGTCAGATGATTCCAGTTCATGGAGTCCTGAGCATTGTTATCGTTTGAGAACAGCAGTTGGTTGAGGGCTGCAGAGCTGGGTGGGGGTATTCACCTGTGTGTCTTATACTTTAACACGACAAGCAATAAATCTTTCTTACAACTTACCTGGTGTGGTCCGTATCCAGGTGTGGTCCGTAACAGGATCAATATCCAGATTCATTTCGTGTAGCATATTTGTTCTAAATTGATAAAATACATGTCACCTGTCAACAGTAGTATACATCAGCTTGTGGTTGTTATCTTTGTGTTTCTCCTTCAGTCTTATCCTAATATTGTTAGAAAAGATGTTGAAATGCATACCTTTTTACATGATCCCAAGAATGGTCCAGTGATAAGGACACTATTGACAGCGATTATTGAGCACATTGTACAATTGCAGATGCAAAATTGAACACGTACAGTAAAAAATGATTCCAGAAGACGGTGATGCGGTTATAAGGAGAGCATTAGCTCAGCATGTGTTAGGGTGGCACAACAAATGGTTCTCCAGACTTTTATGCATAATATACATATGCATGTGTATTCTTTCTACTTTCCTGTGTCTTACATTTCATAGCCTCTATTATCTAAATGGTCCTGCTGAAGGAAGGGCCCCTATGATTTTACCTACTATAAGTACGAATGACGACAATTTCTTTGATCTTTATGGATATGTTAGACGACACAAAAGGGATGCAGAGAAAGATAATCAGGGGATAAATACCTGTCTAGATGCTTCAAATCACCTGGGGAATAATATGTGGTATCAACACATGAAAAAGGTGGTGGAAAGAGCATCTGATGAGAATTGCTACATCTGCTCTCTCATCCACTATGCCATGAATACAGTAAAGACTTTCATTTCAAAAAGAGGTGTCAGCGCACAATGCAAAATGCCTCAGCCATCTTGCAGCATGTACCACTCGAGGATTATTCCAAGGGAATTGGACAGCCTTGCAATGGAGAAATAGACAGTCTTTCCCATACCAGGATGATTACATCAAGACTACTCAAATGGAAAAGGAGCCTGGATGGACAGACAAGATGCTTGTGTATCCTGCTGCAGGACAGGATACGGTGATCATTGAAGAAATGAAGAGAAGGAACTACTCTGATATGACTGAAAAATCTTGGATGCCTGGATGCTGGGAATGATCCCAGCTGTTAATCTATGGACGAGTGAACACGAGTAAAGGATGGGAAGATGGAATTAAGTCCTGTGCAGCCCATCTGCTGAGGAAGGAAGCAGTACAAGGAATACAGAAGGAGAATACCGACTGTCTAACATCATAGGCAAATTACTCCAAACTACTGACATGGGTGGAAGATGAAGCAGACCCTGTGGCTTTAGTCCCATTGGTTAATGCGACAATGTGTTTCCGAGCGCACTGAAAGAACTACATTGGACAGAACAAAGGATGCAAGACTACCATTGCTGTTCCAGGAATGAGAAAAGGGACAGCTGTTCTGATGGATTGATATTGGGCCTCTGGATCAAGAGCATATATGAAATTACCTAGGAATTGGGGAGGAGTGTGTTCTTTGGTGTTCGTCCTAGTTCCAGCATTCATGATTCCTCAAAGCAACCTGAACATTGATGAATTCCCAAAGGTGGATGACCATATGAGAAAGAGAAGATCTCTTGTGCTGCGACCAATAAAAAGAGGGAACTATTTCTCATCTAAGTCAATAAAAGCTTATGAAGCCATTCCTGAGGTTTAGTAAGACTGCCATGATAATGACATCTATAGTCATGCCTCGACTTCAAACAGTGGTGAATGCCAAATGGTTACATATCACCAGGTGGGAGCTTCTACAGACAATCAATGCTACTATAAAGTGATTTAATGCTATAAAAGAAGAGCTGAGAGCCATACGACTGATGACCCACCAGAACAGCTACATACTTTATATAATCACAGCTATGGAAGGAGTTGTTTGCGCCAAAATCGGGTCATCATGTTGCACATTCATATCTTCTCACGATGGTGAGAATGGGAACCTGATGGAGACCATATCAATGTTGACAGACCTACACACAACGATCAACAAAGAAACAGATGGTATTGAAGATGATAGCTGGCTCACGTTCCTGTTCTCATGGATTCCTCAATGGATGGCAAACGTATTCAAGTTTCTTGGTGCAACACTGGTCCTGGTAATGTTTGGATGCTATGTGATGGGGTTTTATATAATTTAACAATGTAAGAAGACAATGAAGAAGGCGATAGGAATAAAGCGGATGATTGATGCCAAGGAAGGGCCGGAAGCTAATGAGTTAACTGATGATGCTGTCGGGGATTACGTAAAGGTCAGCATTGTGGCACCTGAAGGAACAAAGTAAAGGTATCCGAAGGATCATAAGAAGTACATAGGACAATGGGTTTACTGCACTCCAAATGGACAATGTAGTTACATGACTTGGAGTGTGGATAGAAACATCCAATAAGCAGGCATCCTGAGGGGGGTGATGAAGAGATGGACACCAAAGAAGAACTTCTTCAAGAAAGAATGCAGGAAAGCTGAGAACTTGGAGGAGGTGGTTGAGGACTTGACCAGAGGGGGGGATGTAGAGGAGCAGCTGTACACATCTGCTGGAGATCCCACCTCCACCCCTCCCATATATTGGAGACATGAGACTATGCCATGTTTGATACCAGCCGTCGTACCACTCTGCAGCGAGTATTCGGAGGAAGATACCCATTGAGAGAGCCCTATTGAATTTACCCACGGAGTAAGGGTATCCCGCAGAAGGATTTCCCTGAAGGAATATGAAAAAGAGCAAAGAAGATGAGCCAGTAGCGTCACGAGAAGAGTGCCCAGCGTCTGGAGATATTGGCTAAGAATAATGTCTGAATCCTAAGAATAATAATGATGAAGTAAAATATTGAGTGAACTCTTAAATATAAAAGAAGATTACACATGCACAAGTTGCTGCTGGAAACATATCAATCAAATGAATATACAGATGCTGAAACGCAAGGTAGATTAAATCATCATAGAAGCTGGCCATAAGTAGTAAATAGAATGCAGGCCAAGCCGCCATTATACAGAAACTGGACACATTGGTAAGCCAGAACCATGAAGCAAGAATGGAAAACTATGTTGCAGCAAGAAAAGTAGGCTCGTTGAGCTGCATGGCGAGGCTGCCCGGCCTGAAGTCAAGATTCTAGGAAACAATGTCGGCTATCTACAATGAAGAAGAACAAGTGAGCGGAGGATTAATCTTCTCACAGCAAGGTGCAATCAAAGATACATGAGATGCCAAGTTTTAATTAATTTAGAGCATTTAAAAGCTTCAAAATGGACCAGATTGTGGTCTCCTGTCACGTGAGCAAAGTATGGAAATAAGAGTTGAGCTTGAAGTTCCAGAGACGATAAGCAAGAGCTTACTCACGTACATTCTCAAAGACAAGGATACTTTGCAAGGCCAAGTACAAAGACAATTTCATGGCAGAAGGCATGGGCGATGAGAGATCTTGGGCTAATTGGCTGGTGAGGCAGCTTCATGACCTACCTCCCTGCAGCTGGGTCTTGGCTTACATGCTGCTAAGTGAAGCGAATGTTCCAGACATGGCACAAGCGTGCCAACCACTTACATTAGCCATATAACGAAGGACCTTATAGTTTGAAAACCAATGAGAAACTGTGTATTTAATGTTTCCAAAATGACATGTTTGTTAGAGGTAGGCATACGTTGTCCACCAGATAATGGGCAGCCAATAACAATCCTAGCTCCTAAAGAAAAATATACTTAGATGATTCCCTTAACCAATCCCGACCCCTGATAGGATTTTCATTATTGCTACGTAGTATGATGTCATTCTGACGCATTATTCTCATAAAAAGTATGTTTTTGCAGAGATTGTTGAGAGACGGAGCGTACGACCGTTGATGTTCATTGTAACCTCCCTGTTTTAGATAATTGTAAATAAAACAGTACCTTGCCATCTTCCTGAGTTGGTTCTGTTATTTGGATTCAGAATTATTCTGGTGTGATCCGATCCATTACAAATGCACGTTCCTAAAGGGCCTAAAGTTCCCAACCCTAGCAAAGAAAAGGCATTAACATAAGCTCAAGGATAGTATAAGCCGTTATAGCACGAGGGAGAAGGCTTCAAAGCTAATGGGACACCCAGTACAAGCTGCATATGTCTCTGTGGCCTCGGAGTACTAATACAGAGATCTGCGGGTGGGTGACAGAAGGACGGAAAGTAGTAGGAGAGGAATGTTGGTTAGCGCATTGCTGATGTGTGGCAGGAAGCCAGCAATCACCTGCTGAATGTCACCTGAACTCTCTAAAGCAAGGATGGAGGCCAAGGCTGATGCAGTGCACAACACGTAATTGGGAGAGGAATGGGGGCCGCAGAGATGCGCGTCAAGCAGTAGCATTGGTGCGAGGTGGAGAGATGCAGAGGAAAATCTCTGCAAAATATGGATTCTTATTACCCAAGATTAGCTAATAGTAGTCACGCATTCACTCAAACCGGGCACTAATTAAGCTTTAAAGACTATGCCCTAAGGCAGGCATTATGGCTCCCAATGACCATTAAGCGTTCGAGTTCGCCAGGGCTTAATGTGGTTAACGGCCAGTAACACCCAGAAGGACCCAAGAGTGGAGTCTATAATGGTATTATAACTTGTGTTACTCTTGATAGTATGAGGTATGTATAAGTACTTCAAAGTTGTTAATACATAAATTCGCCTGGACGGTTGCGGGGATTTGGCTGCAGCCCATGTTGCCGGTGACATTAGACTGTAGCATTTTTAACACAAACCAATCTACTGGTTATACTTGTTCTTATAGCCTACAGATTGCCCAAAGAGATCACTCTTGCAAGATTTCTAGAGTTATTATTTATTCCCTATAGGACTTGCCCGAGGGCCATAGTGGAGTTATGGGCCCTGAGAACTGAGTTAAAAGCCCAAGGACATGGTCTATAAGGCGATTTGCTGTGTTTTGGCAAACAGGGATTGCATGCTAATGAGCACGTACCTGCTGAGGAGTAGGAGTGGCGGCTCTTTCAACACAGCCCGGCGCGTGCCAGCTGAGTGCGGCATGGAAAAGTAATAGTGGCAGTCCAGAGGCGATGAAGAGAGGCCATAGCGCCTGTGCCGGACGTGGCCCAGCAAATTTGGAAGGGGCAAGGCAGCAGAGTGAAGGTCAAGTTACCAGGCTGCATCTGCCAGGTGCAGCCTGTGGGATGAGCCGGTGAGGGTTGCGGGCAGTGGAGATCCATGGCTACTCTGCTTGTGACACTCCCGTTAAGTGAGGGTGTACTGCACTGAGCGCTCTTCCAGCGGCGCTGTGTGCTCTCATCCAGGCGCTCCTGTGAAGAAGGGGAAGGCACTATGCTGGGAGCCCAGCCCGTGACTCCAGTTGCGGTTGCAAGGACTGTTGACTAATCTGTGCGCTATGCAAGTTTGTACAGCCAACAAATTAGCCAATCACCATCGCACATTTGGCACAAAGCTGAACTAATGCCCATTACTTCCAAAATAAGTGTACACACAACCTTTTCCTTAGATGGTAACTGTTTTTGATAGAAATTAAGTTCTCAGGAGCCACCTGCCCTTCCTTCTATAGGTTACTTCTGGCTTTCATGTGATCGGTCTATCTCTCTGCCATTCCTTTAGTGTTGTCTCTGTGCCATCCGCGGAGCCCTTTGCCTGGTTAATGCCAAGCGAGCTTGTGCGTCCTACCCAGACTAGATAAATTATTTCTGAATTACGCCTGTATATTCAGTCAATGCACATCAATCAGTCAAGCTTTATTTTAAAATGTTCATTTCTCAAAAGTGCAAAATAAACATACAAAAGTGCACAATATAAAACATCTGCTCAAATACAATTTCTTTATTTTAAAACCATTTGATTTTCTCACGAGTGAAGCATTTTCAATAAAGTCATAAATAGAATGGGTCACATTCTTGCAGGGAAGGGAAAACGCCAGCATATTGGCCTCCGCTAATGTCCGAACATTATACAGTCTAAATATAGGAAGAAAGAACTTCTTCTAGGCATATTCAAAGCAGGACTAAATAATACAAAACAAATTAAATCTTCCAGCGTAATGCCATTACAGCTGCAAAAAGGGGATATGGTCTGCATCTTATTAATAGACCAACTGGCCACTGCAGAGGCCAGTGGTAAACAATTTACTCTGAAATTAAATAAAATGCTCCACTTACTTGGGTTGGAAAACCAACTGGTATAATTATCCAGACTCAGCTGTGGGCTGTGCTCCAGGAAGTATCGAACCGTGGTCTTTTAAGCTCACAGCTTCGTCGACGTACATCTTTTTCCTGCAAAAATGCAGCTTTAAGTTTTGGGATAGCAACTGCCCTCAAAGGATCTAATAGGTGTCTTACCAAATCCCATCGAGGACTAAACCTGCTTTATACATTGCAGCCATGATCTGCGCCCGCCCACCTACCTCTGACGCCAGTAGATCCTTAATGATCCTATGTGTAAGGTGATCATCACATTCTCTAGCACGCCACAATCCTCCCCTAAGTGTCAGTGGATCCCGATCTAAACTGTCAGAAATTTAGCCCCATCCAGCTTCCAGGTGCAACAAGTATGCAGGAGCACCGAACACACGACACAGAAAATGGTTCTCTTTTTTTGTTGAATTGGGGCTAAAAAATAATGGCCCCACGTTACGGCCACATAGCTATCAGATGGCACAGCTTTAGCATTATAGACGGGACGAATAGTCTCCAAAGGGCAACCACCCACGGTCTTACTAGATCAAAAAACAGCACCCTTCACTCGTGCACATTTTGTGGAACAATGAGACACCTGAGGGGCCCCAGTCCAGGTTATTCTTAACAATAATCTCCTCACCAATTCCAGATGCCCACTAGCTGCATAATTCATTGATCGCTTGCCCTTGTGGCAACCCACACACATCACCTTTGATTTAGCAGTATTAAGGCTCAGATCACGGGCTGCCATAAAATCAACAAAACCAGAAACCAAAAGTTGCAATGCTTTTGGTGTATAGCAAGTAAAACAACGTTGCATAGCCCAAGGCAGAGATATGTCTACCTGCGCACCTTGGCGTATCTGTGGTTATGGCACATGAATCACTGATTAGAGAATGCATATAAAGATTGACCAATTGAGGTGCCAGGACGCATCCCTGACTGGCACCTCATGCCGATTGGAAAGCCGGCGGCAGCTTTAGCAGTCAAGCTTTCATGTAGAGGCACCAAGATAGCAAGCAAGGGTTTCAGAAGACCTATACTGAAGAGAAAATCCTATAGCTCCCCCCTATTAACATTATCGAAGGCTGAGCTAAGATCCATACCAAGTATAAAGCATTAAATGAAATACCTCTTCAATAGTCCTGACTCCCCTATGAAAGTTATACTGCTGCTCGACCAAAATTCCAGTGGACTTCACCCACTCATTTAATCTTTTATAATTAATCTCCCAATGAGAGAGCTGGGATGATGACAACAGGGGTCGGCCCTATCCCCCTTATTGAAAAATGGTACAATAATAGTCTGCATCCAAATTGTTGGAAAGAGATAGTTTCTGCTAAATGCATTATAATACTTCGTAAATATTGGAACCCAAATCGCTAAATTTAACGTTAGGATATCCAGCCGAATGATGACACACCCACGGGTTTTCTCATTAGCAGAAGACAGTAAAACTTGTCGAACTTCTAGAGGAGAGAACAGAATTATATCACCATCTTTGCAGTTAAAGAGGATTGATCATTTGTGGCAAACAGATACGTTGCAGATGAAGGAATATTGTATAATGTGGAAAAATGTGTCTATGTACCTTTAGAAGGATAGTTTCTGAAATAGTTCTATCAATGTATAAAATCTGTTGAAGCACATTCCAAGACTAGGGCAGGGGTTTGGGAGAGTTGATTTAATAGATTGCTCTCACCACCCCATAAATAAACATATTCATTTCAGAACATCTTTATATATAAAACAGTTTATAGTGAAAATGCCGACTACAAAAATGTCGACTGCAAAAATGTCAATTTTTTTTTTTTTTCGAATGTGTTTTTTTAAAAATATTTTAGTTGGGGGGGGGGGGTTCTCTCCCAACCCCCGTTTATTTTGTATAGCTAAACCCCAAAAAAATACCAAATAAAAAAAACACATTCGATTCATTTTTTTGACATTTTTTTTCCCACATTTTTGTTTTTGACTTTTTGCAGTCGAAATTATAACTGCACACCATATAAAACACTTAGGTATGTGTCCGCACTCAGCTGATACATTTCATCAGTGTTAGGTTGCCCTCTACTTTCCAAATGGCAAACTGCATTCAATGGACATGCTGCAATGGAACATGGTCGATAATTACGTGTCTACAAATACACATCATAGAGGCCAGTGTTGTAGAGGAGCAGACGTATACATCCGCAGGAGATCCTACCCCCTACCTCCCCTGTATTGGAGTCATGAAACCATGCCCTTTCTAACTTCAACTACTGTACCAATAATACGGTGAGCATATGGAAGACGGTATCCATTAAGATGACATATCGAATGTACCCTCGAGTAGATGACAGCCTACAGGAGGAACTCTCTGAAAGAATATTTGAAAGAGCTAAGAAGATGAACTGATGACATCATAAGAAAGTGTGCATGATGTCCTGAGATATTGAATGAAGATGGTGAATGGATGCTAGAGGACAAATGACGAATTAAAGAATCGAGGGAACTATCAAAGTGGAAAAGAAGATTACACGTTAACAAAGTGCTGCAGGAAACAGAAGCATGAAGAATTCACAGACGCTGAAACGCAAGATAGATGAAGTCATCGTAAAGTAGTAAATAGAATGCAGGCGAAGCCACCATTCAATAGAAACTCGACATTGGAATCATGAAATAGTAAGCCAAAGACTCATTGAGAATGAACGAAAAGCCGTGTTGCAGTAGAATAGTAAGCTAGTGGAGCTCAGTGGAGAGGGTGTCTGGCCTGAAGTCAAGAACTAAGAAGTCGAGGTCAGCTATCTACTCTGTAGAAGAACGAGTGTGCAGAAGATGAATCCTCTCACGTTGAGGTGCAAGAAGGAACACAAAGGATGGCAAGTTTTAATTCATTTTAAGCATTTAAATGCTTGCAGAATTAAACAAATTGTGGTCTCTTGTCACGTGAGTCAAGAATGGAAATAGAGTTTGAACTTGAGTTCCAGAAACGGTAGCAAGTGTCCTCACTCCTGTGCATTCCCAGGACGAGAATACTCTGCAAGACCAAGTACAAAGAAAATGTCATGGCAGAAGGCATGGGTGATAAGAGATGCTGGGCTAATTTGGTGGTGAGGTAGCTTCATGTCCTATTTCCCTGCACCTGGGTCTTGCCATATGTGCTGCTAAATGAACCAAATGTTCCAGACATGGCACAAGTGTACCAACCAATTGTATTAGCCCGTATAACAAAGGACCTTATAGCTCGAGAGACCAATGAAACACGGCATCTGATTTTTCTGAAATTACATGTTTGAAGAGGTAGGCATAAGTTGTCCATCTGATAAAGGACAGCCAATAATAATTCTAGCAATCCTATATGATTGTATATCTAGACGTTTCCATTAACCAATCCCGACCCCTGATAGGTTTTTACTATTGCCACGTAGTATGACGTCACTCTGAAGCATAATGAAGTATAAGAATTGTATTTTCTGTGGAAATACTGAGAGACTGAACGAACGTCCGTTGATGTTCATTATAACCTCCCTGTTTTAGATAATTGGTACTTGCCATCTTCTTCAGTTTGTCCGGTTACTTGTAATCCCATCCAGTAACAGATGAATGTTCCAAGGGCCATAAACTCGTAATCAATGGATTAAATTTAGATACTGTTCTTATACTGCTCATGCCTCTGATTCCATCTAATACGAATATGCCTTCCAAATTCAAAAAAAACACTTTCCTATACGTTTAGCGTTTCCAATGACCATTAATAAGTCACAGGGACCTACGCCCCCTTCCTGGAAGCAATCAGTGGTAATTCTGATATTTAAGAAAGGGGTCAGAAGTGACCCTGTGAATTACTGACCGATATTGACCTTTAAGATATGCTAGAATGGCGTATGTCACGCTGGGAATGGCCAGTTAATTTATAAATTATTAACAGGAAACTAACCCAAGAAAGGAGGATAATTTCTTACAATGTCGCCCAGCAAATTATAAAAAGTGAAACTTTTAAACGTACAAAGTTATACCTAGATATTTCTGCAAAGTACATTCTTAATATTCATAAGGGTTATAATCAGACTCTCTGGTGGTACAGTGGGTATGTCTCACGTCTTTCTGAGTTTGAGTCCTGTGTTTCGTTTGCCCCGAGGGCAGGTGCCAGGCAGGGTTGCCCGCTCTCTCCCCTGCTCTTGCTATTTCTTTGGAGCCTCTGTCATTCATGGGGATGGAATATATTCGGGGCATCTCTGGAGGGCTGGGTATGTAAAGCTATGCTGTACGACAAACGCATCATGTTATCACTGGACGACCTTGCGAGTTCCATCGCATTCTTGAGCTCACCACCAAACACTTGTGTATAGGTGCGTTATAAATGCTATATCATATCATATCATAATATTTCTGGTTATAAAATGAATTGTTGGCCAAACTGAGCCTCGCCCTCTAGCGAAGCAGACACACCCGCCGATCCCTCCAGCCAGTTTCTCAATAACTATAATATGTCCACATTGATTTATTTGGGGATCAAATTGCAAACGATTCTGGTTTCCATGGTCGGTTCCAATGTGGGTAGTCTCAGGGATAATATAGAGAAATGCATTCATTTTTCAAAAACCCCATCCATGTCTTTTATGGGCCACACGTCACAGTTTAAGATGGTTTCCCTTCCCCGAGTGTTAGAAGGAAACAAGAGCAGGGGGGCGCGAGAGTCCAAAATATAACACTCTGCTTCTGGGCCTCAACGATAGCACCGCTTATAATGGCTAGGATCACGGGCACTGAAAGACCAGGGTGGGCGCATATTGGGCATATTGCGCACATTGAGTAGCCCATAATCGGGCTCTTATCTACCACAGACTTCACACATCAATGCCACCTCACCTTCACCAGACACTCAGAGTACAATACTAACCCACTCCTGGGTAATGTGGAAGGAAATTTGTAGATGAAGGGGTTTGCGGTACCTTCAACATTTGGTGAAACAAACACCTCCTCGTAGACAGTCAACATTTGTGTTGGCCCACCTGGTTTTCTAAGGGGATTAGATGCCTGAATCACTGCTTTAAGAAGGTCCAACTTTAATCCTTTGCTGCCCATTGGTTGACCCACGCAAGATTTTTCGAGACTCCAACAGGGACACTGCCTAGCTCCACCTTGCAGGAGGGACCAGGAAACCAGACCAAAAGTCTCCGCAAGTGGAACATACACCAGAACCTTTGCAAACTAGAAAAAGCTTATTTCGCAGGCATATGCCCATGAAATGCAGGAAATACCATTCCTGAAAGTTACCATGGGAACGGTACTTGGGCATACACCCATCAGATGATTCCTGGGAACAAGCTCATCAAGTACACAATATGTTCACCTGTTGAGGAAATATGGGATGGTAGGCTTAGTGAGAGGAAAGGCCCTGGACAAGTCCACATGCCACGTTATTATAAGGGCGCACAGACCCAACAAGAACTGATGAGCTAGTCACGTAACGGTCTGAAACCTGCTGCTCTCCAGATGTTTAAGACTACAGCTCCCAGGATGTGGATGTCTCATTGACTATGCTGGGTAGGGCTGATGGGAATTGTAGTCCACAACATCTGGAGAGCCAAAGGTTGCAGACCCCTGAAGATCCTGGCCATTGCCAACCCTAGGAGAGTCATCGTGTGGCTTTGGAGAAGCACTTCACACACTGTGAATCAGGAATGGACCGCCATTATGACGCAAGTGGCTGCCTGCAAAGAATGATTGCTGAAGGGGGAAGTTGCTGAGTGGAGCGTCGCGCCCTCTGGGATGATTTTCTAAAGCATGCTTAAATATTGTTTTTGCTGGAGTGGAGGGCTTCTGGGGGTTGAGAGGGTTTGGGGATGATTTCACAGTTGGGCTTTTCTTTTACTTACCTATTTCTTGAGGTGTTTTGTTGTTACAAAAGGTTGTAATTCCAGTAAAAAGATGGTCTAAAAAGAAACTAAAATGTCATTCAGGGGCAAAGAAGAGCCAGTATTATTGGAACTGGAAGGGTACAGGAACCAAAAGGTCTGGAGCCCATGATGCGAGAGGGCCACACATCTGAGATTTGTCCAGTGGTTGGTGGGATCATTTGCTCTTTCTGGAAGATAGTCTAAGTAGCAAATGCAACTAGGGGAGATCACCCATGTGGGTGTTACAGGATATTATGATTTTTTTCATTGGATAACTTTGTGATGCACCTCTCATAGGACTCGGCGTACTGTAGTATCTGATGCACGGAAGCATGACCGCCGCAGTTGGGTCAACAGCCAGTGAAGCTTGTCTGGTACGTTTGTGGTCACACTGCAACCTTTTGTATTGAAAAAAACAGTACACAAATAACCTCCAGTCTGCTGAGATCCGCTATTCCGATTGGCTTCATTCCTCTGTAGCAAAGGTTTTAGTTTTTTCCTCAGTGCTTTTGATGTATTTCCAGTGTGCGCCTAGATACGATTTAGTGCATCAAGTGTGCTATAAAAATGTATCAAAATCAAATCATACCATGATATATGGGTTGGTTGTTTGGGTAAAGCATACCTCTGGCTTTCCAGGTTACAAAATACTCAACAAATAAATTTCGGACATAGTCTGAATCGGTTATTATGACTTAGATCAGGGATTGTGTTTAAGGTGATAGAGATTTGTGACGGGCAGCTACTGTTCAAATTTTTGTTGTTAAATGTAGCTTTGTTCTTATGGCAGAGGTGATGTGCAATAGTGTTTGTCTTATATGTGAGTGCGTGGCGTGAGCCCGTGCTTTCTGCTAAGTTGCGAAGGCCCGGTGTGCGAGAGGACAATGAACGTGGAGCAGTGCTGCGTTTCATAGGCGATCCCAGTGCTCGATGAATACATAATACTCTCTGAGAGCTTCCTGGAGTGAAAGATTGCCATCCTTCATTCTTTCTAGTGTGAAAACAAGGACCCCATTTCATGATTAGATGCAGCAGCCTGGAGCGCCGTCCTGTGCCTACTCTCCTGTGTCCACCCTTCTAATGGATCACGCAGTGGGTAATGCACATGGCTTTGAAAGGGGCCCATCGGCGGATAGGCAGCCAGTGGAGGGCCCTGAGTGTGGGGGGAGATGTGTTCTCAGGGGGAGAGTGCATGAAGGAGCCCTGCTACAGAGTTTTGGATCCATTGGAGCTTTCTATGTTGAAATGTAGGCGCACCTATGTAGAGGGAGTTAGAGTAGTCTAGGCACGAGTGGATGACGGCCATGATTGCAGAAGCTCTAGGGTGGTCGGAGAGATAAGGAAATATCCCCTTGAGGATGCGGAGGTGGAAGGTGCAGGATCTGTAGACGGTATTGATGTGACGGGAGAGGGTCAGGTCTGAGCTAAAGGTTCATCCCAGGTTTTTGACTGAGGGGATGCAGTGGGGGAAGGTCCTAACAAATGCGGGCACGGGATGCACATGGATGTACTGCAAAACATGTTCTTATTTGGAAAAGATGTACTGATGACATTTTCGTCATATTGACAGGGAATTATGCAGACCTACAACAACGAAACTGAATAACAATTGGTTCCAAATAGAGCTAACATGCATGAAAGGCAAAAGCGTAAGATCACATTTTTAGACCTGGAAATCAAGATTAGTGACAATATAATCACTGCTAGGACACATCATAAGAGTACAGAGGATAACTCTATTTTACATGCTAACAGTGTTGTGAGGGATATGTTGAGGGACAGACGGAATTGTAGTATAATGCATATCTTTGAAGAAGAGGTCACACTGATTGCGGTTCAAATTCAGAGGCTACAAGGATCAAGACATCGGTCAGTGGCCGCAAAAGCAAGATAAATGGATAGGAATACACTTTTGATACCTAAACCTAAATCAAGGGCAGAAGATAACACATTTATATTCATTAGCAAATGTTCTGCGCACAATAAAGAAGTTTACAAAATACTTAGCAGATGTTAGCCAACCTGTACTCCAGCTCCTTAACATCCGCCATTAACCTTGAGGCCCCCGTAATGCCTAGGAAAGCGAAACCAGTCAAACATGCCAATGCCTGGTTCACCCCTGATCTGCAGGCCCTACGCACCAAAAAAAGATAAGCAGAGGGGGGTTGGAGAAAGAACCTAACAGTCCAACTAAAAGCCACCTTCAACTCCTTATACAAAGAATACGAACGAGCCACCATTTCTGCTAAAGCAACAGCTTTTAACTCCAGAATCACCAATGTTAGTTCAAGCCCTACATAGATCTTTCTAATCATAAAAGAACTGGAATCCCCATCCACTCCACAACATTCCATCTCCAAAGACGAAATATGGTGCACCAATATTCAGAACGCTAAATTCTCCATGCTCCAACAAAATATTGCTTCAAAACAAGCCCTCTTCTCCAAACCCACCATGCACATTCCCACTGCCCTACATTGCTCAACTCATTACACTTCAGAGAAGTATCTGAATCAGAAACAACGAAGATCCTAAAAAAGCTTAAACCATCCAAATGCAAAGGAGACATCTGCCCGCCAACATTATTAAAGATTGTGCGGAAGACCTAGTGCCCTTCATCACCAGATTTATCAACGTATCCTTCACCTCAAGAATAGTCCGAGATACTCTGAAAGAATCCTGGGTGCTCACTCTGTTGAAGAAGCTGACGCTAGATCCATCCATCCCCAATAATTACTGCCCTATCACAAGAATACCATTCCTACTTAAATTCCTTGACAGAGCAGCCTATAACCAAATCCAGTAATTCCTAGAAACAAGCCATAGCCTATGCTTACAGCAATCAGGTTTCCGGCCAGGTCACGGAACTGAATGAGCTTTACAAGACCTACAAAATCAGCTGGATGCCAAAAGAGATGAAGGCAAACCAGGCCTCCTCCTCCTACATCTCTCTGCCGCCTTCGATCTGGTCAACCACACAACCCTTTAAAACCATTTTACTGAATCTGCTAATTTCTCCCATGAAACCTCGACTTGGGTAGCCTCCTTCTTAGTGGGCTGATCCATGAAAGTGTTCTCGGAGACAGCTTGCGCCCACTCATCCCCTGTGGAGTGCCTCAAAGATCCTGCGTATCCTTTCACGAACCCTTATTCGACCTCCTGGACTCCCTAAGCATAGCAAACATAAACTAGGCAGATGAAACCCAAATCCTCCTCCCACTGACTGGCTGCTACGACACTGACTCTACCATGATCAACAATATATACTCAATCATCTGAGCCTGGATGGCTACCAAACACTTACTCCTCAAATATGATAAAAGCGAGATCTTGGTAGCTGGCTCCCCAGCCATGTTAAAAATGCTCAATCCTAAATTCACTGAATTCACAATAGATGGCATCCAAATTCCCATCCTAACCACATCAAAAACTTCAGGGGTTTACTTGGATGTATCCCTCTCCCTATCCAGACAAGTGAACGCAATTGTGTCCTCCACTGCATATACAACCAAAATCATTAACGCAGCAAGAAATTTCCACATGCCGGCCGACTGCCTCACCAACGTCCGAACCCTCATAGGGGCAAGATCAGATTACTGAAATGCACTCCTTTGCCACTTCTCCTGCTTCCAGATGATCTCCGTCGATACTAGGGCTCTCCACCTGCCTCATGTGGGCTTCCTACAACACCCACAGAACTGCTGGGGTAAGCCTGGTGTTTTGTGATCAGCGCATGTGGCGTGGCATTATTTTAGAAAAAAATGCATTTAAATTCGAAATTTCCATCGCGCATGTCGAGGATTGACTTTGGAGGAGCAGCACTTTTGGGGCATTCATCTTTAGTGCGTTTAGTGACATTTTCTTTGTAATCTGTAGCCCTGCCTCATTGTGCCTTTGCCTTCCAACATGGCTGCACGTATTTCTTCCACCTGAACTGCAGCCTTGGGTTGGCCATGCTCCCCTTCCCTATGGTTGCACTTGGCTTGTTAAGCCAATGAGATCAACCGGGAGGCGGGAGCCGGCCATCGACCTAAGGCCCACAACAAAGGCCCTGCCTACCACGGTATGCCACCACGCTGCCCCCTGTGATGGTATGTGTGCCCCCCCTGCCCCAGTGAAGGTATGTATGCCCCCTGCCCCCTCTGATGGTATGTGTGCTCCCCTGCCCCCTGTGATGGTGCCCTCTGTGATGGTATGTGTGCCCCATCCGTGATGGTGGTGTTTGTTCTCCTTTCCCCCCGTGATGGTATGTGAGCCCTCTGCCCCCTGTGATGGTATGTGTTCCCCCCGCCCCCCGTGATGGTGGTGGCACCACCATCACGCCCCCCGTATGTGTTGCCCCCTGCCCCCTATGATGGTGTGTGTGCCACCCTGCCCCCTGTGTTATGGTGCCCCCATGATGGTAGGTGTGCTCCCCCCTGTGATTGGTGGTGTTGGCCCCTCCTGCCCCCCGTGATTTTATGTGTGCCCCCCCTGCTCCCCGTGATGGTGGTATGTGTCCCCCTTTGACCCCCGTGATGGTATGTGTGCCACCCTGCTCCCCGTGATGGTGGTGTTTGCCCCCCCTGCCCACCATGATGGTATGTATTCCCCCCTGCCCCCCATGATGGTATGTGCATCCCCCGTGATGGTGGTGTTTATCCCCCCTGCCTCCCGTGATGGCTGTGTGCCCCCACCCCCCCTGAACCCCCTGATGGCTGGTTTGTGTCCCCCTTACATCCAGGGATGGCTGTGTGGCCCCACTCACCACTGCCCCCCTGATTTTTGTGTGTGCCCCCTCCTGCCCCCCGAGATGGTTGAGTGTATCCCCACCCCCCCTGCTGGTTGTGTGTACCACCACCCTTGCCCCCACGTGATGTTTGTGCTTGCCCCTCCCCCGAGCCCCTGTGTTGGTCATGTGCCCCCCAATCCCCTTGGGACTCCCTTGATTGTTGTTGTTATCCCCTTCTCCCCCTCTCCGTTCGCTAGCACTTTTTCTCAAACTTGCCTCCTGATCTGTATAACAGCTGCTTGTCTGTGTCCCCCTCTATCCTTACTCTTCTCCTACCCCTCCCTTCCAGCACTACTCTGAAAGGTCATCTGGCCTAGTACGTTGGTTGCCTGTTTTTGTCCTTCTCCTCCCCCCTCACTCTTTACCCCTCCTCCCCTCCCATCCTCTTGTTAAATTCCTGCACTATCTCAATTGCAGTCAGGCATAGTAATTGTATCCGCCTGTCTTTCTCGCCACTTGCCCTCTCCTCCTCCTCCTCCTCCTCACCACTCCCCTCCTCTTGTTAAATTCCGGCACTACCTCAATTGCCATCAGGCATAGTAATTGTAGCCGCCTGTCTTTCTCACCCACTCTCCTCTTCCCCTCCCTATTACTGTTCACTAGCACTTACTCTGTCATTTGTCCGATGACCTTTGTGTTAGCAACTTGTTTGTGTACCCCTTCCCTCCTTGTTTCTCCTCCCACTTCCCCCTCCAGCACTATGATGAATCATCGTCAGACCTAGCATGTTAGTTCCTTGTGTTGCTCCTCTCCTCTCTCCCTCACTCCATACCCCCCTCCCCTCCTTTTGTTAATTTTCCGGCACTACATCAATTGTCGTCAGGCATAGTAATGTAACCGCTTGTTTTGTCTCATACCGCCCCCCTTATTGTTCCTTGCACTTGCACTATCTGAAATGTCGCCAGGCTGATTAAGATAGTTATTGCTTTCATTCTGAATTGTTTCAAGGACTTGTAAGAATGTAAATGTATTCTCCCATGTTCCCTCCTTCCTTGAAGTGCTTTGAAACACATTGTGTATAGGTGCTATACAAATAAACAATCAATTCAGTTCACAACCGATCATCCAGAAACTCCAAGTAATCCAAAATAATGCCCTACGAGCGGCCCTGAACATTCCCAGAAAAGAGCATATCTCAGCAGCAAGAAAAAGGTGCATTGGCTCCCCATCAAAAAAGAAAATTGGCTTCAAAACTCTATTAATTACACATAGATGCAGAATCCTAGTGGCCCTTCAGGAAGGCACTAAAGACTTCGCTCTTCACCTAACATTCGCCCCTTTTTGACTTGCTTACTGTGTTCCATGTCTATGTTCCTCCTACATGTAACTTGTTTCGCAACAGCGCCCTGAGGGATGAGGCGCTTTACAAATGTAAATAAATAAAATAGACAAGGACATTAAGTACTACATTAAGGACACACCTGAAGTAGTTTTGATGAAAGCAACCAATTTAGGAAACAACGGGATTCATTACGACCCGGGCAGTAAGGGATTACCGATACCGGTAAGGGCACCGGTACCGGTAATCCCTTACCACCCTACTACGAGTTCCCTTTGCGGGTCCTCCCTTAATGCCTGGTTTTACCAGGCGTTAAGGACAGGACCCGCAAAGGGACCTTAGAGCTAATAACGGTACCGCAATTTGTGGTACCGTTATTAGCACCTTCCCCATTCCCATTGAGCCCTATGAGGGCTCAAATGGGAATGGGGAAGGGCCCTGGTGAATGGGGAATTACCGCCCCCAGCAACCTCGGAATGGGGCGGTAATAGCTCCATTCACCAGGGCGGAGTCAGTAAGGATTTGGAGGCAACCTCCAACCTCGTAATGACCCCCAAAATCACCCCACAATGGATTAGTTGTTATGTAAACCAGAAGGTTTCCACAAATGTGGCACATGCAATATGTGCAACTTTGCAATTAACAAGATTACTCAGTACAAATAGTTTGCCTGGTTTTGTGAACTGTAGATCCACTTATGTTATTTATTGCATCATCTGTGTTCTACATAGGAAGTACAGAGAGAGAGAATTGAGATTGAGGATTCTGGAAGGTTTGGACGCCTCCCGAACAGGCAATCTACAATATCCATTGGCACAACATTGGGCCTTGAAACACCAAAATGACTTCAAACAAATATGCTTTTTGGACTTTAGAAGTTCATCCAAGAACCAAGATGTGGCAACAGAGAGAATGCAATAAGACAGAAGGAGGCCAGACTAATATTTGAATTGAAAGCAACTAGAGATGGTCTGAACAAAGACAGTGAAATGCATGTCTTTGTTAATTAATCATTTCAGTTCTGCCCAATGTAATACCCCTGTCGGATGTATTATATTACATGGTGTATATCTATTAATTATTTCCTATTCATTGGAAAATCAAGGCAGGAACTCCCAGGTGCTGGGGTGATAATCTATTCACTGGCACGAGCCTGATATCTTAGCTCATTGTTTGAATCCATAATGTATGACATAAGGCAATCGTAGCAGTCTGTGGTGATCCCCATACCTCTGGGGGTTTAGAGACCATTCTATGGTATCACAATTCCAGAGCATACAATTTTGAGATGCACAGACTTTGAACCAAATGTTTTCCATCACCACAAATGCATGTTAATTACCTAAACATTGGGAATAATTATTATTAGGCAGGGAAAATATAACAATAAAAATACTCAACAGCATTCATAACTGAAGAGATTTGGATGTGAAAGTAATTTTGTGTTCCGCTTAATATGGTCACAAATATACATTTTTCCAGCTGATCCATCATGTCTAACGCTTTTTAGATCAGCAAACAGCTAATAGGGGCACCAGCACACATAACAAAGAAGTGATCCTAAAATGGGGCGCGTCATCTCTGCAGAGAGAACTAGGCTTTTGAATTAGCCTTATGTTTATTTTCATTCCTAGAATTGTGCTACCATATAACAATGGTAACTCAATATAGCGCTGGCTAAACTTCAATTCTTACCGGCAAAGCGTCTTTTACCGAGGATTGCACTCTCTCAAATGAAGGCATGAATGCTCCTCATCTTTATATATAAAGCAGAATGTATGTATGAACCCACGTCTACCAAATTTTGCATGGATTCTTCTTTTGCCTGGGGCAAGATCGTAGTCTATGTTTCGATGCAAAAATTTTATGTGAGAAAATATTATTGGATATGTGTCTGTGTGTTAGTCTGGCTATACAAATCCACACCTTTGAACTCACTGCTACCAAATTTTGCATGTATTCCTCGCTTGGCTAGGGCAAGATTGTAGTCTATGTATGGATGCAAAATATTCACTCCGTAGACACCCCTCATTTACTGATGCTCACCCCGTTTCACTACAGTAGGTACTAGAAGGAGGCAACATTTGGAAAAGTGTCTGAAGCAAATGCTGGAAGTGTTGGTTATTCCTTTGAAATGTATTACTAATGTATACAGTTCAAAAGTATTTATTAAAGCATTTTTAAAGGGCATAAAAATTAAACGTACATTTCTTTTTATCATGCCACTCCAAATATGGAAAATGGCAAGGTTACAGTTTACTTAAGTTCATTCATGAGAAGAGAGCACAATCAATCAATCTTTCTTTGACATTTTCTCAAATGTGCTTAAGCCATTGAGTGACTGAAACGCGCAGCACAAAAAACAAACATCACTTGGGAAAGCTCCATCTGATGCAAAGCCAAAATCAATATCAAGAGCTTTTGAAACACAACAACTAACAGCAGCACAACTTGCCGACCAGAGGACAAGAGCAGCATCCTCCAGGGCACATGAGACACCAGAGCAAACTGAAGCAAGACTTTCTATTAGCTAACATGAGGACAAGAGCAACATCCTCCAGGGAACATGAGACACCAGAGCAAACTGAAGCAAGACTTGCTGTTATGAGGACAAGAGCAGCATCCTCCAGGGCACGTGAGACACCAGAGCAAACTGAAGCAAGACTTTCTGTCATGAGGAAAAGAGCAGCATCCTCCAGGGCACGTGAGACAACAGAGCAAACTGAAGCAGGACTTGCTGTCATGAGGACAAGAGCAGCATCCTCCAGGGCACATGAGACACCAGAGCAAACTGAAGCAAGACTTGCTGTCATGAGGACAAGAGCAGCATCCTCCAGGGCACATGAGACACCAGAGCAAACTGAAGCAAGACTTTCTGTCATGAGGACAAGAGCAGCATCCTCCAGGGCACATGAGACACCAGAGCAAACTGAAGCAAAACTGGCCGACAATAGGACAAGAGCAGCATCCTCCAGGGCACATGAGACACCAGAGCAAACTGAAGCAAGACTTGCTAACATGAGGACATGAGCAACATCCTCCAGGGCACATGAGACACCAGAGCAAACTGAAGCAAGACTTGCTGTCATGAGGACAAGAGCAGCATCCTACAGGGCACATGAGACACCAGAGCAAACTGAAGCAAGACTGGCCGACAAGAGGACAAGAGCAGCATCCTCCAGGGCACATGAGACACCAGAGCAAACTGAAGCAAGGCTTGCTGTCATGAGGACAAGAGCAGCATCCTCCAGGGCACATGAGACATCAGAGGAAACTGAAGCAAGACTTGTTGTCATGAGGACAAGAGCAGCATCCTCCAGGGCACATGAGACACCAGAGCAAACTGAAGCAAGACTGGCCGACCAGAGGACAAGAGCAGCATCCTCCAGGGCACATGAGACACCAGAGCAAACTGAAGCAAGAATGGCTGACAAGAGGACAAGAGCTGCATCCTCCAGGGCACATGAGACACCAGAGAAAACTGAAGCAAGACTTGCTGTCATGAGGACAAGAGCAGCATCCTCCAGGGCACATGAGACACCAGAGCAAACTGAAGCAAGACTTGCTGTCATGAGGACAAGAGCAACATCCTCCAGGGCACATGAGACACCAGAGCAAACTGAAGCAAGACTGGCCGACCAGAGGACAAGAGCAGCATATTCCAGGGCACATGAGACACCAGAGCAAACTGAAGCAAGACTTGATGACGTGAGGACAAGAGCAGCATCCTCCAGGGCACATGAGACACCAGAGCAAACTGAAGCAAGACTGGCCGACCGGAGGACAAGAGCAACTTCCTCCAGGGCACATAAGACATCAGAGCAAACTGAAGCAAGACTGGCCGACGTGAGGACAAGAGCAGCATCCTCCAGGGCACATGAAACACCAGAGCAAACTGAAGCAAGACTTGCTGTCGTGAGGAGAAGAGCAACATCCTCCAGGGCACATGAGACACCAGAGCAAACTGAAGCAAGACTTGCTGTCATGAGGACAAGAGCAGCATCCTCGAGGGCACATGAGACACCAGAGCAAACTGAAGCAAGACTTGCTGTCATGAGGACAAGAGCAGCATCCTCCAGGGCACATGAGACACCAGAGCAAACTGAAGCAAGACTTTCTGTCATGAGGACAAGAGCAGCATCCTCGAGGGCACATGAGACACCAGAGCAAACTGAAGCAAGACTTGCTGTCATGAGGACAAGAGCAGCATCCTCCAGGGCACATGAGACATCAGAGAAAACTGAAGCAAGACTTGCTGTCATGAGGACAAGAGCAGCATCCTCCAGGGCACATGAGACATCAGAGAAAACTGAAGCAAGACTTGCTGTCATGAGGACAAGAGCAGCATCCTCCAGGGCACATGAGACACCAGAGCAAACTGAAGCAAGACTGGCCGACCAGAGGACAAGAGCAGCATCCTCCAGGGCACATGAGACACCAGAGCAAACTGAAGCAAGACTTGCTCACGTGAGGGCAAGAGCAGCATCCTCCAGGGCACATGAGACACCAGAGCAAACTGAAGCAAGACTGGCTGACAAGAGGACAAGAGCAGCATCCTCCAGGGCACATGAGACACCAGAGCAAACTGAAGCAAGACCTGCTGTCATGAAGACAAGAGCAGCATCCTCCAGGGCACATGAGACACCAGAGCAAACTGAAGCAAGAATGGCCGACAAGAGCAGCATCCTCCAGGGCACATGAGACACCAGAACAAACTGAAGCAAGACTTGCTGTCATGAGGACAAGAGCAGCATCCTCCAGGGCACATGAGACACCAGAGCAAACTGAAGCAAGACTTGCTGACGTGAGGGCAAGAGCAGCATCCTCCAGGGCACATGAGACACCAGAGCAAACTGAAGCAAGACTGGCCGACAAGAGGACAAGAGCAGCATCCTCCAGGGCACATGAGACACCAGAGCAAACTGAAGCCAGACCTGCTGTCATGAGGACAAGAGCAGCATCCTCCAGGGCACATGAGACACCAGAGCAAACTGAAGCAAGAATGGCCGACAAGAGGACAAGAGCAGCATCCTCCAGGGCACATGAGACACCAGAGCAAACTGAAGCAAGACTTGCTGTCATGAGGACAAGAGCAACATCCTCCAGGGCACATGAGACACCAGAGCAAACTGAAGCGAGACTGGCCGACCAGAGGACAAGAGCAGCATCCTCCAGGGCACATGAGACACCAGAGCAAACTGAAGCAAGACTTGATGACGTGAGGACAAGAGCAGCATCCTCCAGGGCACATGAGACACCAGAGCAAACTGAAGACTGGCCGACCAGAGGACAAGAGCAACTTCCTCCAGGGCACATGAGATGCCAGAGCAAACTCAAGCAAGGCTGGCCGACCAGAGGACAAGAACAACATCCTCCAGGGCACATGAAACACCAGAGCAAACTGAAGCAAGACTTGCTGACGTGAGGACAAGAGCAGCATCCTCCAGGGCATATGAGACATCAGAACAAACTGAAGCAAGACTGGCCGACCAGAGGACAAGAGCAACTTCCTCCAGGGCACATGAAACACCAGAGCAAACTGAAGCAAGACTTGCTGACGTGAGGACAAGAGCAGCATCCTCCAGGGCACATAAGACATCAGAGCAAACTGAAGCAAGACTGGCCGACGTGAGGACAAGAGCAGCATCCTCCAGGGCACATGAAACACCAGAGCAAACTGAAGCAAGACTTGCTGACGTGAGGACAAGAGCAACATCCTCCAGGGCACATGAGACACCAGAGCAAACTGAAGCAAGACTTGCTGTCGTGAGGACAAGAGCAGCATCCTCCAGGGCACATGAGACACCAGAGCAAACTGAAACAAAACTTTCTGTCATGAGGACAAGAGCAGCATCCTCCAGGGCACATGAGACACCAGAGCAAACTGAAGCAAGACTTGCTGTCATGAGGACAAGAGCAGCATCCTCCAGGGCACATGAGACACCAGAGCAAACTGAAGCAAGACTTGCTGTCGTGAGGTCAAGAGCAGCATCCTCCAGGGCACATGAGACACCAGAGCAAACTGAAGCAAGACTTGCTGTCGTGAGGACATGAGCAACATCCTCCAGGGCACATGAGACACCAGAGCAAACTGAAGCAAGACTTGCTGACGTGAGGGCAAGAGCAGCATCCTCCAGGGCACATGAGACACCAGAGCAAACTGAAGCAAGACCTGCTGTCATGAGGACAAGAGCAGCATCCTCCAGGGCACATGAGACACCAGAGCAAACTGAAGCAAGAATGGCCGACAAGAGGACAAGAGCAGCATCCTTCAGGGCACATGAGACACCAGAGCAAACTGAAGCAAGACTTGCTGTCATGAGGACAAGAGCAACATCCTCCAGGGCACATGAGACACCAGAGCAAAATGAAGCAAGACTGGCCGACCAGAGGACAAGAGCAGCATCCTCCAAGGCACATGAGACACCAGAGCAAACTGAAGCAAGACTTGCTAACATGAGGACATGAGCAACATCCTCCAGGGCACATGAGACACCAGAGCAAACTGAAGCAAGACTGGCCGACCAGAGGACAAGAGCAGCATCCTCCAGGGCACATGAAACACCAGAGCAAACTGAAGCAAGACTTGCTGACGTGAGGACAAGAGCAACATCCTCCAGGGCACATGAGACACCAGAGCAAACTGAAGCAAGACTTGCTGTCATGAGGACAAGAGCAGCATCCTCCAGGGCACATGAGACACCAGAGCAAACTGAAGCAAGACTTGCTGTCATGAGGACAAGAGCAGCATCCTCCAGGGCACATGAGACACCAGAGCAAACTGAAGCAAGACTGGCCGACCAGAGGACAAGAGCAGCATCCTCCAGGGCACATGAAACACCAGAGCAAACTGAAGCAAGACTTGCTGACGTGAGGACAAGAGCAACATCCTCCAGGGCACATGAGACACCAGAGCAAACTGAAGCAAGACTTGCTGTCGTGAGGACAAGAGCAGCATCCTCCAGGGCACATGAGACACCAGAGCAAACTGAAGCAAGACTTGCTGTCGTGAGGACAAGAGCAGCATCCTCCAGGGCACATGAGACACCAGAGCAAACTGAAGCAAGACTTGCTGTCGTGAGGACAAGAGCAGCATCCTCCAGGGCACATGAGACACCAGAGCAAACTGAAACAAAACTTTCTGTCATGAGGACAAGAGCAGCATCCTCCAGGGCACATGAGACACCAGAGCAAACTGAAGCAAGACTGGCCGACCAGAGGACAAGAGCAGCATCCTCCAGGGCACATGAGACACCAGAGCAAACTGAAGCAAGACTTGCTGACGTGAGGGCAAGAGCAGCATCCTCCAGGGCACATGAGACACCAGAGCAAACTGAAGCAAGACTGGCCGACCAGAGGACAAGAGCAGCATCCTCCAGGGCACATGAGACACCAGAGCAAACTGAAGCAAGACTTGCTGACGTGAGGGCAAGAGCAGCATCCTCCAGGGCACATGAGATACCAGAGCAAACTGAAGCAAGACTTGCTGTCATGAGGACAAGAGCAGCATCCTCCAGGGCACATGAGACACCAGAGCAAACTGAAGCAAGACTGGCCGACCAGAGGACAAGAGCAGCATCCTCCAGGGCACATGAGACACCAGAGCAAACTGAAGCAAGACTTGCTGACGTGAGGGCAAGAGCAGCATCCTCCAGGGCACATGAGACACCAGAGCAAACTGAAGCAAGACTGGCCGACAAGAGGACAAGAGCAGCATCCTCCAGGGCACATGAGACACCAGAGCAAACTGAAGCAAGACCTGCTGTCATGAGGACAAGAGCAGCATCCTCCAGGGCACATGAGACACCAGAGCAAACTGAAGCAAGAATGACCGACAAGAGGACAAGAGCAGCATCCTTCAGGGCACATGAGACACCAGAGCAAACTGAAGCAAGACTTGCTGTCATGAGGAGAAGAGCAACATCCTCCAGGGCACATGAGACACCAGAGCAAAATGAAGCAAGACTGGCCGACCAGAGGACAAGAGCAGCATCCTCCAAGGCACATGAGACACCAGAGCAAACTGAAGCAAGACTTGCTAACATGAGGACATGAGCAACATCCTCCAGGGCACATGAGACACCAGAGCAAACTGAAGCAAGACTGGCCGACCAGAGGACAAGAGCAACTTCCTCCAGGGCACATGAGATGCCAGAGTAAACTCAAGCAAGGCTGGCCAACCAGAGGACAAGAGCAACATCCTCCAGGGCACATGAAACACCAGAGCAAACTGAAGCAAGACTTGCTGACGTGAGGACAAGAGCAGCATCCTCCAGGGCACATAAGACATCAGAGCAAACTGAAGAAAGACTTTCTGTCATGAGGAAAAGAGCAGCATCCCCCAGGGCACATGAGACACCAGAGCAAACTGAAGCAAGACTTGCTGTCGTGAGGACAAGAGCAACATCCTCCAGGGCACATGAGACACCAGAGCAAACTAAAGTAAGACTTGCTGTCATGAGGACAATAGCAGCATCCTCCAGGGCACATGAGACACCAGAGCAAACTGAAGCAAGACTTGCTGTCATGAGGACAAGAGCAACATCCTCCAGGGCACATGAGACACCAGAGCAAACTGAAGCATGACTTGCTGTCATGAGGACAAGAGCAGCATCCTCCAGGGCACATGAGACACCAGAGCAAACTGAAGCAAGACTTGCTATTAGCTATCATGAGGAAGAGAGCAACATCCTCCAGGGCACATGAGACACCAGAGCAAACTGAAGCAAGACTTGCTGTCGTGAGGACAAGAGCAACATCCTCCAGGGCACATGAGACACCAGAGCAAACTAAAGCAAGACTTGCTGTCATGAGGACAAGAGCAGCATCCTCCAGGGCACATGAGACACCAGAGCAAACTGAAGCAAGACTGGTCGACAAGAGGACAAGAGCAGCATCCTCCAGGGCACATGAGACACCAGAGCAAGCTGAAGCAAGACTTGCTGTCGTGAGGACAAGAGCAACATCCTCCAGGGCACATGAGACACCAGAGCAAACTAAAGCAAGACTTGCTGTCATGAGGACAAGAGCAGCATCCTCCAGGGCACATGAGACACCAGAGCAAACTGAAGCAAGACTGGTCGACAAGAGGACAAGAGCAACATCCTCCAGGGCACATGAGACACCAGAGCAAACTGAAGCAAGACTTGCTGACGTGAGGACAAGAGCAGCATCCTCCAGGGCACATAAGACATCAGAGCAAACTGAAGCAAGACTGGCCGACAAGAGGACAAGAGCAGCATCCTCCAGGGCACATGAGACACCAGAGCAAACTGAAGCAAGACTTGCTGTCGTGAGGACAAGAGCAACATCCTCCAGGGCACATGAGACACCAGAGCAAACTAAAGCAAGACTTGCTGTCATGAGGACAAGAGCAGCATCGTCCAGGGCACATGAGACACCAGAGCAAACTGAAGCAAGACTGGTCGACAAGAGGACAAGAGCAGCATATTCCAGGGCACATGAGACACCAGAGCAAACTGAAGCAAGACTTGATGACGTGAGGACAAGAGCAGCATCCTCCAGGGCACATAAGACATCAGAGCAAACTGAAGCAAGACTGGCCGACATGAGGACATGAGCAACATCCTCCAGGGCACATGAGACACCAGAGCAAACTGAAGCAAGACTGGTCGACAAGAGGACAAGAGCAGCATCCTCCAGGGCACATGAGACATCCGAGCAAACTGAAGCAAGATTGGCCGACAAGAACTACATCCTCCAGGCACATGAGACACCACTCGATCAGGACACAGGCAACACCGGGTACCCCAGCTAGTCTATAGTATAAGCGATATTTAACTCAATTGAGATATGCTAACTACCATAGCAGACCCCTAATGGCACCAATCTAATTTATTTCTCCCCAAACATATCTGGAGAAGTAATGTGCTCACGATCATAAGCAGGAGCATTAAGACCTTAACAGTAAGTCCACACTATCACATATTATGGCTCATGAAACGGCACGGAGTACTATGTACTGACAAGAGCAGCATATTTAAAGTCAGTACCAAGCATAACATATGCTTTCTTTTAGACTGAACAAAATAAATACATATTTTTGTTTTGATTTCATACAGTAATAAATTGCATTGTTTTTAGATGCTAATACTATGATTATGAGAATCAAGAAAATAGTAATGTATTTGTTCCGAAGGTAAAATATACTGCATGCATTTGTTTCACTATAAATTCTTTTACCACACATGCACTATTATGCTAGACATAGGTTTTAGAATCTTCGCCTACCAAAGCATCCACACATGGGCTGTTGGAAACATGAGTATATAATTTAGCACCATAGGCCCTGATTCATGGAATTATTTGCGTGTAAAACAGGGATATGCTTGCCATTCTGCATGCAAATCCCTGTTTGACGAATGGGGATTTGCGGCTGAATGGCACGCTAATCCCCATGTTACATGTAAATAATTCCATGAATTAGGGCCTTACTGTGGAATTACGACAATGTTGCATGCACAGAGTGCTGGTGTTTTGAACTCTCAGAGGCATACAAGAAAAGGAGTCTAGGAATGTAAGACTGAAATTAAGTCTAATAATTGAGGTTTTCTCAGTTCAATATACAATACCTATGTCTATGGGATTTGTTTTATTTTGATATATACATTATTTTGTGGTCATTAGTTTATTTATAATGTTGGGGTCTCTCCGTTATGGTTTTTTATGATTTCTTGTTGATTAATGTTTGACTGATCTATGGTTTTATGTTATTATTTATATAATTTCATTTGAACTAACGCATGGTTGATTTTGTTTATTATCACACTATGTCATGGGCCTGAACCTATCCTTTATTCTTCTGGGTTGGGATTACAATTCAAATCTATAATTGTTCACAGTAATGTATCATTAATCAGATGGGTTGGATCGATGTATTAGAGTTTTTGTTTTGACTACTTTATCAGAACCCTGAGGAAGAGTAAGACTTGAAACACGTGTTGGCTCAACAGTTGAAGTCTACAAATTATGGCTGAATGGCTTATTTCACTCATGTGTATTGCTCTAAAATGAAACATGTTTGAGAAATCGCTAAAAGTGCATTGAGGTTCTTTTTTTAAAACGTTTTATTGAAACTAGAGATTGGAACCCATTTGCATCAGGTACTGGGATTTTAGCAACGCACAAAAAAATTAAACAATACAAATGTTTTGGGGGGGATGCACAGGTGGAAACCAAGGTTCTATTGTATTCTTTTAAAAGTGTGCGAGACGTTTGGGCAGCATCTCACAATATTGGTTTCACTGCGACCCCCTTAATATAATTCAACCTAGCAGAAAGCGCATAGATTGAAGTTATATTCCCGTTTTATATTCTCACCTAACAATATTCAAATGTTGTCATCTTTGAGGTTTACTAATGGGATTGGATGTATGGACAGGCGTTATTTATTTATTTTATTTTTTACATTTGTAGAGCGCACTGCAGCCCATAGACATCGAGGCGCTATTACATGAAGGCGCAAGCAGCAAGATTATGTAAACATAGGAAACATAAGGTACTTAGTTACAGAGAGAGGAGCGGAGCATTGTTACAAATGACGTTCGTCTGCATGTAGATATAAAGGCAGGTAGGTTTAGACAAACAGCCTAGTTTTTAAGGCTTTGCGTAAGGCTAGGTGAGAGTCAATCCCCCTGAGGAGTGTATAATATTATATAAGTTAATACAAGGTTTTCCATTAAACAATTTATGCCCTTTTCTAATTTGTACCTAAAGTGCAAGTTGTCGGTATTTCTTGGAATAATGACATCTGATTTGATATGAACTTCAGAAGCTTTAGGACCCAATTGGGCGACCAAAAGGCTTTTTTCACATAATTGAAGCTGATCGGGTTTCCCCTGGTTATGGGTCAAACTTTGTTATTGATATGATCTAAATGAATTTTGAATCAATGTATACAAATCAGAAATGAAATCTCTCAAATCTCAACAATTATGATTTATCTTGTATATACATTTTGGATCTCAATGCCTATACTGCTGAATATCATGTGTTTTGAATACATCACATCAAGTCCAGATTCCCATTTATCAATCTGATTAAATGTGGGAATTTTTGAATTGTTATGTAATTGCCTGAGTATATTTTGCTAATAAAATGTCTTTCTTGAGTTAGGGAAACGTTGGAGAGAAATGCTTCCTCACCTTCATTTAGTTGAATACGGAAAGATGAGTTCTCCTTTACTTTGTGCTGGAGTAACACTGCTGATTCTGTTTTCTGAGTAATCCTCTGGTCGACCTTGGTCATCGCTGGAGGTCTGCTCTAGATACCATTTCAGGGTGGCATTTCCCTCCAAAGTTGGGAACCACTCATCATTTGGAGGTAGATTTATTCTCAAAGGATTTGTAGAAGTCCTTTCATTTTCATCTTGTTCTTTCAAATATATGACAGTGATTTCACTGTTTAGGAAATTAATCTCTTATCAGTCAGGATGACTTGCAATCAAATGGCAGGTGCAATTGAAACCGTCATAGTTGGTACTTCTTTTTACTTTAGTTTGATCGGGCAGCAGGGCTTCAGAGGACCTGGTTCGCACAATCTATCTGGGGCAAAAGCCCCCAAAGTAAATTCTTTTCCAGTAAAACAGTTGTGCTCTCGGGAGCCCCGACACCCTAGATCACAACTGGGTCTAGGGAGGTCTCTGTCATCCTATTTTAATTCCGATTTCAGTAACTCCATTTACTGGGATCTGCCTCACATCGAAGTTATGCAACTCTCCACAGTCTGGTTTGAGGGTGATACAATGGCTTTTCTCCCTCCCCCTTATTTGAGAGTCTCAAGTTCTTCTCTAGATATCAAGGTCACAGGACCCAGTATCTATGAGAGCCGGTAAGTCACACTGTCCCTGAACGTGCACAGGCGTGAAAAACCTTTCATCTACAATTTAGAGAGAAAGTGTGAATTAGCAGATAATTCAGAATGCATTTGGTGGATGTTTGGAATTTCATTAGCTTTTTCTTTGTCAGTCCCCTCAGTGGCATTCTCTCAAGTTCATGTGGTTTGGAAGGACTCGGGAGGCATATAAATTGTGGTAAGTCAGGTATAAGAGACAGAGAAGAGGATATGTTTGTACAATGCTCATTATTAAAGAAATTAAAGAAACCTCTTCTAAACCCTACTTCTTTGGTGGTTTCCCTATGCTATTAAACAACAAAATAGGTGCTTGTCAGCATGTCACACAAAGAAATCCAGTCCTCTCATGTTAATCTAGTCATAACCTACCTTAACGTACAACTATAGTAACACTATATCAAGAAAGAACTAATGAGATTCTAACCTGTTTTTCTGACCCCCCACTCAAAAGAGTTCTAATGGATTATTCCAGCGTTCATTTTCATAGAACAGTTCCAAACAAAACAATGTCTCTCAGCTTCTCCTTTGGGTTATAACAATGTCCGCGTCAGGTAGCCTGTACAATTATTCACTTTTCTCTTCTCTTGGGATGTAGTCTCATTATGGCTATAGATTGGTGTGTCCAACAAAAACAGTTCGTTATTTGCACCTCCTGAGCTATGCTCAGAACTTTCCCCAATTTGGTTCTAGGCCACTTTGGCCCTGTTTGATTTGTCCCTTCGTTCTCCCCTTTGAGGGATCTTTTGGTTTCTCAGCCTCTGTATGGTCCACAACCTGTTCAGCCGTTTGGCGATTTTTATGTTTCTTCCCCCTATTGGGTCTTCATTTTTTCATCCCGGCAGAAGTTATGGGCTTCCTCAGTCCTGCTACTTTGTTGCTTCCTTCACCCCCTTCTGGGGTATTCGGCTTGTTAGCACTGAGTGGGCTGCAAGCCTTTTCAGCCTTGCTTGAATGGTTGCTTCTCTTGACTCCTTCTGGGTCAGATTGATAGCCCAGTGTGAGCTTTGGGTCTGTTCACCCCAATGCAGTTGGTTGCTTCTTTCACCCCTTCCTGGCGTATTGGAATTATTGGGCCTGTGTGTGCTTCAGGCCTGCTATGCCCTGTCTGGTTGGTTACTTCTACCACCGTCTTCTACAGTATTCGGTTTGATAGCCTTGTTTGGTTGCGAGTCTCTTTAACTCCCCTCCTGGGGTATTTGGATCATTAACCTCGAGTAGGCTTCTGGCCTGCTCAGCCCTGTTTGGTAGATGGTCTTGTTCACCACCTCCTGGGGCATTTTGATTGTTAGCCCAGAGTGGGCTCCGGACCTGCTCAGCCCTGTTTGGTAGATGGTCTTGTTCACCACCTCCTGGGGCATTTTGATTGTTAGCCCAGAGTGGGCTCCGGACCTGCTCAGCCCTGTTTGGTTGATTGCTTTTTTCAAGCCTGTCTGGGGTATTTGAATTTTCATTGTGGGCTTTGTGATGGCCTCCACTCCCTCAGACTGCTCCTCGGATGCTGCCATGTATCTGTGTAACTGCTGTGTTGTTTTGAGGCTGTCGATAAGGGCTCTGTGGGGCGGCATCCTTGCCTTGGTTTCAGTTAACGTGGTCTGCTATCCCGCTGTATCTGTTCCTTTGCATGGCGTCGGCAGAGGATGTCAGTGGCACGTCTTGTTTCAGTCGGTTTTGTTTTATTCTTACTCGTTTCCCTTCTTTTTGGGAATCCCTAATCGGGCATTCCTTCTCCCCAAAGTGGGGGATCTTGCATGCTCTGTCCCCTAGTGAGGGTATCGTGTAGTGGGCTCCCTTGTCCCAAAGTGGGTCACTACCCCTTGGAGAGAAGGGACGAATTCCCTGGATTGGTCACAGAATGAAATAACGTTTTGAAGACGGAGATCTATATTAAAGACGGCGGTCCAAGTATGGCCCTCATGACCCCCACATAACTCTCAGCCCGAAGACACAGAAACGGCAGGTGCATCTCACTCTTAGGCCCTTCATTGCCATCATCAATGTATAGCAGCTGTGAGGAACGTTATTATCTTAGTCTGCCATTCAAACCATACCCAATTGATGATATGGAGATGTCATCAATCAAACAAGTTGACTGGCCGCAAATCGAGAAATCAATGATGTCATCACTGACATCACGACGTACGTGCACTTAGACATGAAGTACATAGGCATCCACTCACGAAATTAGACAAACATACATTAGCTTGCTGCATATAGATACGAAACACATTCTTGTGACACATGTAGGTAGATGAGAGATACTTACATATCTCTAGGCAATATTTTCAGTATTATATTTTGTAACAAATGCTCAATAAGATATCCTTTGCCAAAGCAAAACCGCAAGACGCCAAATATACATATGTCTAGCTTGCACATTCTCGATTGCCACTAACATGGGAAGCCATGAGGACTAATATGGAAGCTATAGGCCTGCTGAAGTGAACGAGGAAGGAGAGACAGACTTTGAACACATGGAAGGGCTGACACGATCGCTGCAGCCAGAGGCAGGCAGACCCGGTGCACCCCCAGCCAAGGACGAGCGGAGACGCAAAGTTCTAGTTACCAAGACAAGTTTCCATCCGCAAGAAATTCAGGCACAAAAACTCATAATTGCAAGCAGGACAGCTCCATTTCGTGGTCTTGACACACGTGACGTAGAAGAGCAGGACAATGCCGATTCACTCAAGGTAGGAAGAGAGAAGCTGTTCCCATGAAACCAGAGGTGGAAAGATACAAGTGTTTCTCAAGAACAACTGAATGCACTCTCTCAGGCTTAGGTGATCGGAGATGGAAGCATTAGGGAGCACACAGCACCTCCAGGCTCATTCCCATCGCCTTGAAAAGGTACACTCAGCCTGGTAACCGTCCAGCATCCCAGGGCCTGGAGGACACATTCTGCCAATTCACCTTTCACGTGAAGACATAACATGTTGCAGGAGCCAATAGTCTCCCCACGACCCTGCAACTTGGTACTGGTTACATGTGGTGGTGGTCCAGGAGGAGCCACCAGATATGGCTACCCAAAAGTAGAATTTACCCCTATAGAATGTGTATATGGTTTACCTAAAGTGACCAATCTGCATACCCGATAGGATTCGGGCATGAAACTTGGTTTTGTGACGTCATCCTGAATAAAACTGGATGACACACGTTCAGAACACGTGAGCTCTGGAGGATTTATGTTTTTCCGGTGTGATCCCTGTCATTTTGTTAAATAATAAAGACAGGAAACTTTGCCCTATGGCTGTGTGGGGGATCTTTCATGGGCCCCAGATCTCTCTACTGGTAATCGGGGTGACTGCTATAGAGCCCCTGCTTTTCTGTGGGTCCCAGTTCACTGCTACTGGGAGAACTGTGAAGCTTAGAAAAACCCCAAGAGGGGGGAATACATACCTGTTTTGCGGTTTCTGTTGAAATTATTGGAATGTGTTCATCTTATCGCGTATAGGGGTTTCTTTGTTACTCTTTCTTTTCATTCAGGTTCTCTCTTGTACTCCTTTTCACTTGGATTCTCTGCTCTTTTGGAGGAGGCATTACATCTGGGAAAGAAGCAATGCTGGGTTTCATCTCCATGGAGTTCCCTTCATTTTTCAACTGTAATCATGACATTTTGTTCTTAGCCAAATTCTTCAGCAAACTCAGGGGTATTTTTGCATGAAGTGAAAGAAGCTTCCTCTAACGAGTGGCATATTTGCCACTCCACCCCTGTCCTTTCCTCCTTTTTTATATTGAATTGAAATATTTTCCTCTTCTCATCGCCCACCCTGGCCTGTCGATTCGTTCAGGGCAAGATTTCTAGGAGAATTGGAATCAGGATTTCCCTTCAGGGATCTCATGGATTGTCCCACGCTCTCTGTCAACTTGTCACCCCAGTTGCGAGACACTCTCTCCACTTTCCAGACTACGGGGGGCGGGTGGGTCTCCTTTGGTCAAATCTCTGTTCATCTCTTGAAAGGTAACTGTAGAAACTTTCGAGGAAATAATAATTAAATAGTTGGACATCGAGAATATTGTAGGGTATTGTCAGTAGAATGTGGCTTCCTATCCCGGCCATACAATGTTACAGGGCATACAGTTTACGTCCTGTATGTAAGGTTCTGATGCACCTGAAGGGATATTGAAGCAGTGGAGCAGGACCACCACCGTTGGGTCCACAGTCAGAGGAGCATGGCAGAGGACGCAAATAAAAGCTGGTTAAACGGTTTCCTTGTTTTTGTGTGTGGTTCGTTGTCAGTTTATGTGTAGAACGAAGCATACTTATTCACAAGGGAGGGTGGTGAAGGGCCAGGAGGAGGCATGGAGGGTACACCCATTCCCAATGGGGACAACCGGGGATGCCAATATGAAGAACCGTGAACCTCTCAGCTGCAGGAAGGTGCTCCTCCCCCACCCCACACCCAGAACCTGCATTATAAGAACCCACCATGCGCTGGGCCATCAGTTATGTTATATTCATTTATATAGCGTGCAGCCGCCTGAAGGCATCATGGCGCTAAAGAGGGAAACCAGACCAATCAGTGTTGAAGCCATAGTGAGAGGCCTAGAAAAGGGTCGTTTTAAGCAAATACAATTGTCAGGAAACATACATCTGAATCCTGAAAACGTTATTGCTTTCAGCAACGTGTACCTTTTGCAAACAGGATATAAAATGCACACAAGACAGGCGAGTGTGTCATAAGGAGGGCACTGTGTGTGGCGCAAAGTCTGTTAGGCGAGATAATTATTGAAGAACAGAGCAGCGCGTTTCAGAAGTGGGCAGACGAGTTTGGGTAGACCAGGACCAAAGCAAATCTGGGTGGCACAACACACCATTTCCAGAATATAGTGCAGGTCATAAGGCTCGGGCTGGCAGAGCAGCTCACGAGCTCAAGAATAGGGACTGCGCGCAGGCTCGGGGGTTGCGTGTGCTTAAAAGCGGGATATAGCTCACAGGCACAGTGCTCAAGTTCTGAAATGGGACCAACTCACAGGCTAAGGAATGGGGTGCAGCTCACGGGCCCAGGAATGGTGAACAGCTCTCAGGCTCGGGAATGGGAGGCAGCTCATAGGCTAAGGAAGGGGTTGCAGCTCACAGGCCCAGGAACAGAGCGCAGTTTTCATGACATGCGCAGAAATGGGACGCAGCTCCCAGGCCCAGGAATGGGACGCAGCTCCCAGGCCCAGGAATGGTGAATAGCTCTCATGCTCAGGAATGGGAAGCAGCTCATAGGCTAAAGAAAGGGGTGCAGCTCACAGGCCCAGGAATGGAACGCAGCTCATAGGCTACAGAAAGGGGTGCAGCTCCCAGGCCAAGGAATGGAACGCAGCTCCCAGGCTCAGGAATGGGACTCAGCTCCCAGGCTCAGGAATGGTGAACAGCTCTCATGCTCAGAAATCGGAGGCAGCTCATAGGCTAAAGAATGGGGTGCTGCACACACTCTTATGAATGAAGCAGTGCTTGCAGGCTCACGAATGCGATGGCTTAGAAATTCGACACAGCTCACTCGCTCAATGATGGACCAGCTCACAAGCTGAGCAATTGAGCACAACTCAAAAGTTCAGGAATGCGGCCTGACTCACCGACTCAGAAACGGGGTTCAGCGCACAGGCTCGGAAATGGAACGCAGTTCACAGGCTCGGGAATGGAACGCAGCGCAAAGGCTCGGGAATGGAACGCAGCGCACAGGCTCGGGAATGGAACCCAGCACACAGGCTCGGGAATGGAACGCAGCACACAGGCTCGGGAATGGAACGCAGCACACAGGCTCAGGAATGGAATGCAGTGCACAGACTCGGGAATGGAACACAGCACACAGGCTCGGGAATGGGAAGCAGCACACAGGCTCTGGAATGGAACGCAGCGCACAGGCTCGGGAACGCAGCGCACAGGCTCGGGAATGGAAGCAGCGCACAGGCTCTGGAATGGAACGCAGCGCACAGGCTCGGGAATGGAACGCAGCACACAGGCTCAGGAATGGAACGCAGCACACAGGCTCTGGAATGGAACGCAGCGCACAGGCTCGGGAATGGAACGCAACACACCGGCTCGGGAATGGAACGCAGCGCACAGGCTCTGGAATGAACGCAGCACACAGGCTCGGGAATGGGAAACAGCACACAGGCTCGGGAATGGGAAGCAGCTCATAATTTCAGGAATGGGACATAGCTCACAGATTTAGGAAAGAGGCACATATTCAGAGATGGATGCAGGTCACAGGCTCGTGCAGACTCAGGAATCGGATGTAGCCCACAGGCTCAGGAATGCGCTGCAACTCACAGGCAAATATCACGGATGGCCCAATGAATATTTGGAACCACAGAGATGGTTCAAGGGTTTTATTATGTGATGTGGCAGGCAGCAAAGGCCGAGTAACAGTAGTCCCCCCCCCCCCCTAACCCAGGCTTTCCTATTACCTGGGTTAGTAGATAGAGAATATTGACCCTTTCTGTCTTTTTCTTGGCAGCTGTTGGTGAAAGCATGCCTTCTCGGTCTCGGGAGGATAGCTCAGGGGCAACGTGCTTGCCTTGCAAGCATGACGACAGGAAGCACCACAGGTTTGATCCCCGGGTCCGCGCTTAGAAACCTCTGGGTATTAAGCGCATTATAAATATCCTATCAAATCTCTGTCTAGACTCCCTCAGGGACTTCCTAAACTCTCCCTACTTTATCTGTTGGTTGGTATCTACCAGAGGATTCGGGGATGTGCCTTCAGAGACTCTGCCCCACTCAGCCATCGTCCTCTCATGCCCTGTTGTTCCTCTCCCTCTCTCTGTACTCCACTCTCCTACTCCCAACTCCACCCACCTTCACTCCTACGTTTTCCTCTTCTATCTCGCTGATATCTCACTCTTCTTCAATGACTACCTCCGCGCTTTGATGTTTCTACTCTCTAGTACATACCACTCCTCCCTCCTCCCACTATTTACTCCTTCACACTACTACTACAACAGCTTCACCCCACCTTCTCCTCTGTCATTCACTCTCCTATCACACTCAGTCACTGCCTAGTCACACCCTCCACTCCTTCTACCAATCTCACTCACTGCCAATTCACTCACACTCTCCATCCAGTACTTCACAACTTTTCCAAAAATCCCCTCCATGCTCAAATATACCGTTCCTCCTTCTGCCTGCCTCTTGGTCTGCCACCTCCTCCTCCTCCTTCTCTGACCTCGCCAAATATTCCACAATTGTGTCCAGCGGACTCTTTTATCCCCATCCCTATCTAAGCCTGGCCAATCTAGCCCTATCTGCCCTGCCTGGGATCACAGTTACAGAATGCTTCACCGTGCAGGGTAAGCGGTGTCCCTGTTCGCTGCGCGGGGCCGGCACGCTGCAGGAATGCCAGCCAACGCTGCAAAGTGTTCAACTTCGTATTAGGGCACCCTCAAGGTACACATGGTCTGCTTGAGCAGTAGCTGGTCTACTTCTAGTCCCTGGTGGTCCGGGGCAGCCTCAGCGGTTTGGCTTTTGTGCTTGCCCTGGCGTAAGTGCTCCGGCTCCACTTTCACCGGTTCTCCTCTATTGGTTGTAGCGGCATGTGGATTGAGTAGGTCATAGAAAAGTTGCCTAGGAGCTCTAACTCTCCTTTCGTGGTCCCTCTTTCTCTCGCCAGCTGGGTTTGAGGGGGCACTAATGGGTTGTAGTCCTGTGGGGGCTGTTACTTCTCTGGCAGTGGTAGTGATGCAAGGTGATACAGCACATATAAAGACTGGTGCTTAGGGAGGGAATAGAAAATGGGTTGCTCTCAACTACCCCCATGACCCCTCTGTGGTAGGATTGGCAATGGAGTCCTCCCTGGTAGGCCTCCCACCCCAGGCTGAGAGAGGTGGCCCACAGTTGCAAATGGCAATGCAGTCAAGGGGGAGACTTTTCATAAAATGTGATGCAAATTGTGCATTTTAAAGAATATTTATTCAGCAACACTGGTCAGAAATACTAGTTGCACAGTGAAATAACTCATCAAACTGGTCAACTATGACCAAAGAAACTGGCCCCAACTAGCCTTTTGCTTTGGTTCGGGCATTGCTCTATTGCCCTCTTGGCCAGTCCGGGCTTGGGTACAGGCCGTGAGATGTACCCCCAGTGGATGCATCTCACAGGCTCCGCCATAGTTTGCAGGTCACAGGCTCAGGAATGGGATCCACATCCCAGGCTCAGGTCTCAGGCGCGGGATACAGATTTAGGAATGGGGTGCAGGTCACAGGTTTAGCAATGGTGCGCAGGTGCCAGATTTAGGAATGTGGGGCTACTCACAGACTCAGTAATGGACTGATGCTCACAGGTTTAGGATTGGGCTACAGCTCGCAGGCAAGCAAACAGAGGCCTATACAGAGTAGGGCCTGAGCGGGCAAGGCCCACCCAAAATCTGTAAATGCCCACTCAGCAGTGCTTTGTAGGCACTTACAGATCTTAATGTCACTAGGGTGGGCCCAACTACATTTGCTGAAGGCCCCACGTGTTAGCCAATCCTAGCTACGCCTCGGCAAGCAAGGAGCTGCAGCTCACATTCTCAGGGGCTGCATGCAGCTCGCAGGCTCAGGATTGGGATACAGCTCACAAGCAAGCAATGAGATGCGGCTCACATACTCAGGGGCTGCATGCAGCTCACAGGCTCAGGATTGGGATACAGCTCACAGGCAAGCAATGAGATGCGGCTCACATTCTCAGGGGCTGCATGCAGCTCTCAGGCTCAGGATTGGGATACAGCTCACAGGCAAGCAATGAGATGCAGCTCACATTCTCAGGGGCTGCATGCAGCTCACAGGCTCAGGATTGGGATACAGCTCACAGGAAAGCAATGCGATGCGGCTCACATTCTCAGGGGCTGCATGCAGCTCTCAGGCTCAGGATTGGGATACAGCTCACAGGCAAGCAATGAGATGCGGCTTACATTCTCAGGGGCTGCATGCAGCTCGCAGGCTCAGGATTGGGATACAGCTCACAGGCAAGCAATGCGGTGCGGCTCACATTCTCAGGGGCTGCATGCAGCTCACAGTCTCAGGATTGGGATACAGCTCACAGGCAAGCAATGAGATGCGGCTCACATTCTCAGGGGCTGCATGCAGCTCACAGGCTCAGGATTGGGATACAGCTCACAGGCAAGCAATGAAATGCGGCTCACATTCTCAGGGGCTGCCTGCAGCTCACAGGCTCAGGATTGGGATACAGCTCACAGGCAAGCAATGAGATGCAGATCACATTCTCAGGAGCTGCAGGCAGCTCACAGGCTCAGGATTCAGGTGCAGTTCACAGACTTGGCAATGGGGTGAGCTCACAGGCTTAGACATGTGGTGCTGCTCGCAAACTCAGGAATGGGGTGCTGCTCGCAAACTCAGGAATGGGGTGCTGCTCGCAGGCTTCAGCAATGGGTTTTGATTCCCAGGTTCATTAATGGAGAGCAGTTCACATCCTCACAAATGGGGTGCATCTTACAGGCTAAGGAATAGGTTGCAGCCAATTCACAGGGTTAGAAATGGGGTGCATCTCACAGGCCTGGGAATGGGGTGCATCTCACAGGCTCATGAATGGGGTGCAGCTCACAGGCTTGGGAATGGGACATAGCCATCTCAGACAGACATTTCAAAGCAAATCTCCATCTCTGCGAGTTGGGCAGGGTTTTAAGAGGGTCAGGGCTAGGCCAGACCTAGTAGTTTCATAATATTTCCATGAGCTGGGGAATGGGTTCCCCGAATTGACTTCCCAGGTCTGCGCTACTAGTTTCCCGGCTCAATAAATGATATTTTCTGCATGTTATATAGCAATGTCATAGAAAGATGTAATAAAATGAATACGCAAGGGTCATGCATTTCATTGAAAAGCAGGTAGGGAATAGAATTTACATGAGCTTATTTTGATTTTATTTCGATTACATATTTGAATTTATATTTCAGTTAATTTATTGACTGCACGTTATATTTAATGCACCTTGTAAAATAGATTTGACTCGCTTTTATTACAGGTAAGAAACTGACCTTGCCCTTCTAGACCACTAATTACCGGGACCCCACCTCCTTTAAAGGTTTCATATCTACTATTTCTTTCTAGCATGTTAGGGACACCCTTAATTTCTTATCCCTTTGAAAGCATTGGAGTTGGGATGGCGCGAAGACCCAGTTAAAGGAGACACACAATCGGGCCTGTGGACGGCTGATCAGGGGGAAGAACAGCTGTTCCTGGCAGGCAAGCAACAGCTCCAGGCACGGGGTACTCAGTTCCAGGCAGGGGGACCTCAGTTCCAGGCTGTGGGACCTCTCTTCAGGGCACGAAGATTCACATTGTGGGCAGGAAGACAACAGCTGCAGGTCGAGTGATGATTCCAGGGAGAGGAGCAAAACCTCCAGCCCAGGAGGTGGCTAGTTTCAGGTGTGGGGACACCTGGGCTTAGAGGTGGTAGAAGAGTTCTGGAAATGGGTTCCAAGCAAGGTACAGCAAATTCAAAGACGCAACAAATCCCAGGCATGAAAGTGGCGGTGCAAGAAGCCTGGGCAATGGGACACTAGATCCACATGTGAAAAGAAGGTCAACGATGAAGAGGTCGGGGGGGGGTGCCCACACCAGGGAGACATCCTGACCTATACCTCCTGCTTCTCTTGTCTAGAGTTTCTTTCTATGCACCACCAGCTCATCTCGTTGGCGAGGGCATGCCATGTGGGGCATGACCAGATTTACACTGTGTGGGCCTTCTCTTGCCAGAGCAGCTCGGCCTGCCTCTGCCACCGGTGTTGCCTTCTCTGTGCTCATGGGCACTCTCGCCTACACAAAACGTGTTTCAGATCAGATGTCGACTGCCATTCGCATAGCATAGGGCCAACACCTCTGCCGTACTGAGGGGTGCGTGAGCCTTGTTCTCCATCCTCCGGAGTAGAGATGGGGCTGTCATCTGGATGTGGAAGGTAGTTGGGACTGGTTGGAAACCTCTGGCAATCCCTTAGGATACCTGAGCATTCCAGCATTTGTTTAGTTATTTAATTTTCTTTTGCGGCTGATACCATACCTGAGTTTGGTTTCTAAGCGCGGATCCGGGATTCGAACCTCTGTGGCTCTGTGTGCTCTTGCTTTCAAGACCAGGGCGTTTATCCTCAGTTCTCATTTGACCTGAGAGGAGCCCAGAGAAGAGGTCCAAGAGATAGATACCATTTGGGATAAGATGGTATTGGGGGGCCATTGCCTTTGAGATAGATCACAGTGAGGGGGAACCCTAACACTGAGGCACTGCCCGTGCACCACCAGAATACACCAGAACAACCTCATCCTCCTGACCCCATTTTGACCTCTTTGCTCGTCATTTAAACATTGACCAGCATCAATGATACAGATGTCGGGGTGTGTTATTGTGTCAGGCACATCGCTCTCAATTACTGTCATGACTGACACTGTCACACACATCACTGTCTGCACGTGCCTGCTGGCTTACGGTGCATTACAAATAAATAAATAGTGTAACTAAAGGTCTCCTTTTTCTTTCAGTTTCCCTTGACAACTCATGCAACACTTTTATAACATCACATTAATTTAGAGGATAGTTAATAGACATGTTTGAGACAGGATTTTCCCAATTGTGTACCAATGGCATCCTCAGATATTTCAGATGCCCTCCCTTGGGGCACCTGTATTAAAGTGAAGTAGGACCAGGAACCCGGCTCTTCCGTCAGAGTATGGCAGTAGCGGTAATACACAGCAGTAACAACACACTCTACAATACAGTAACAATTAACAGTAACTCAATTACACCATGTGTACTGCTCTGCTCAATTCTGGGTTTGAAGGAAAGGTGGGGGATATACTTCCAGCAGTTGGGGGAATTACTGCCGGCGGTAATTCCCCCGAAAGTGCCAGTGGGAATAATAGGAAATAACAAAAACTGGTCATTTGGCGAACACGGCAGGTAGGAGCGATATGCAATTTTGACAGAATTAGGAGTTCTAATTGCACGAAACTCAGAATGAGGTGGAAAGTAGCTCTTTCGAGAACAGATCCAAATCCCCCCCTGCAGACATCCACCCCATATGTAAATCTTATCTTACTATTATCATCATCGTTATTATTCACTCATACCCGTAAATAACATGTAATTTGCCAAATGTTTCCTCCAATACCATAGATTGTTTTTGAAGGAAATGTAATAGTTTCAAATTCCACTTTCTTAGGTGTATCTGATTGTTATTTGTTTCACTACTTCAATATTAGGTCAAGACCTAATCAGCATCTCGAACAGCGGGGCGCATACGAGGACACACTTCGAGGGTGGGGGGTCCCAACGAATCAGGTGTCAGATAGATTAACCTTCAGCAGAAGTTTCCTCAAATGCTTTGGCGAATGACTCATTTGAATACCTTTTCCATGTAACTAATCACGTCATTTCCTACCCACTCCACGTAAATGGTGCCACAGGTCCCCTGAGCGCTGGTGTTACCACGAGCCACTAAGTCCCTAGGCAAAACATGCCACCACTCAACCTCAGCACCCTCAGGATCAGGGGTCACGTGCTCGCCTTGGAAGCAAGACGACAAAGAGCAACACAGGTACAAACCACGGGTCCGCGCTTTGTAACCTCTGGGTATTAAGCGCGTTATAAATAACCTATCCTATCATATCATAGAAGCTATCACTGATGTCCCACCCACTTGTGCCGAATCATTAAAGGGAATCGCGGCAGGGCAGTAGAGTACGGCTAGATACCAGGGCCTACCTTGAGATTGAGGAGCTTGCAGCTCTACCAGCCTCAATCCAAGGCTCTCCTCTCCACACACGTCCTTGATCCCTTAATCACTCAAGGGCCCGAGGCAGCTCGGGCCGCAGGAATCTCATGCCGCCTGCCCAATCCCTGAAGGTAAATCGACGTACGTACCTTGAGACCATGCAAAGGGCAGCGGCGTGCTGTATAAATCGTAGGAACGTAACATGACATAATGACCTGGCCAGCTTTGGGTTTGCTGCACCCCGAGACTTGCTGTTCGGAGAAGCGAATGGTTGCAATATGGCCACTGAGTAGAGCCCTTTAATACATGGTGATGTACATCACGAAATATGGGCATTTTTTTATTTTATTATTACTTGATTTTAATCGAAAAGCTTTTAACGATTTTTACAAGAACCTTTCTTCTTCAGATGCGCCTATGTGCTCTCATACTGTGTTTGCGGAGATAAAAGTCTCATGTTAAGGTCATTTGAACCATCTGTCTCATGATTATGATGCCTCTTAACTGTTTACAGAGATTGAAGGAGGGATTAGAGATGTCGAAGTCCCCACCTCCTCAGATGTTGATATGTAAGTCGGTGCGTTAGGAATCATTTCAAAAGCTAGATCTATCAATTTCACTGCTGCGATGGTCCATCTCGTTATCTCTCCTGAGATTAACCTATTCCACACCGCCTCTTTGTCTAGCGTCATCGCCCCTTGCAAACAGGATTGTAGGTATTTATCTCTGTTTATCCTTGTTTTCGGGCATTTTAGGACTAGGTGTTTCAGTGTTTCCACTTCCTCTTTGTCTTTACATAAACGACAACTGTTGTCCATCTTCGGTGTTCGAATTGCTAAAATTTGGTGGGTCATCAGGAGGTTTAATCTAGCTTTCATAAATGTTCCTCGCATTTTTTTATTTGGGAATTTTGTGCAGTAATTCAGTGGCACTTTCACTTTATTGAAAGTCGGAGGGAGGTGGGTGAGTAGCTTATTAGCCCTCGCGGTATCCATAGTCCGAATCCAATCCATGAGTTCGATTTTTGTTTTCACTCGATCTGGGTTTGTTTTTAGATCTTCTTCTGAGCATGATATTGTTGTCGCACAGTTGTTGAGTGCCTTACAGGTACCGTTTTTAAGTTCTTATGCGATCACAGTGTATATTGGTAACAAGTCAGCCATTGTGATTTTTCTGTACAGTCTCATCTTGCTCTGTTCAACTGAAGATGCCAGTGAGACCAGGCCTAGTTCCCTTCTAATTGCTGGCATGGAGCTCGATTTTGGTAGACCTAGTACTGACTTCCACACGTGGCCTTCCAGTGTTTGCCATATTGAGTTCGGTATGTCGAAGGAGGCTTCCATACCATAAATTATAGATGGAACTACTTTTGCCTTGTAAAACTTTAACGCTGGGACAATGGAAAATTTCCCACATTTTTTGTTGACCAGTCTTGTTTGAGCTGTAAGTCTTTTAGCTTTGTCCCATAGCTGGTCTTGCATTGCTTTGTCAACAGAGGATCCATCCATGGTCACCCCTAGATATTTTAAACTTGTCAACTACTTCCAGTTTTGAATCCTCCAAGTGCCAATTCTGCTGCTTCGACCTTTTCTTTAAGTTTTTTAAAAAACCAGCACTTTAGTTTTTGTTGCGTTGATTTCCAAATTATTTGTTGTCATGTAGCTTGCCAGGTTATTCAATTTTATTTGCAGCCTAATAGGGGTTTGGTCGATGATGATGGCATTGTCTTCATATAGCAGTCGCGGGATGGTACTGTTGCCAATTTTTGGTGGGAAAGCTCTTAGTTTTTCCTCCTCGTTCTGATAGTCCCCCAGAAAAGCGATGAACAGGGCTGGGGCTAATGGACAGCCATGTTTAACACCTCGCTGGACTGCAATCTCTTCCGACAGGATGCCTTGTTTGCTCAGCTTCACTCTGATCTTTGTGTTGTCGTGTAACGCTTTTATCGGGCCCATGATGGACATTGGGCATTTCCAATTACTCAATTTTGACCATAGTTTTTCTTGGTCAATTTTATCGAATGCTTTCGATAAGTCTACAAAGGCCAGGTAGACTCTAGGAGCTCCTTCTCTTACTTTCTCTTTCAGAATGTGTAACATCAGAATATTTATTGTCGTGCTTCCATTTTTCTGAAATCCTGTCTGGAAGGTGTCGAAGCAGGGTACGCTTTTTGCCCAAATTCTAAAGTGGTCCAGCAGCTGCGTTGCGTAGATTTTTCCCACAATATATAACAAGGCTATGGGCCTATAACTTTCCAGATCGTCTCTTCCACCTTTTTTGTAAACCAGCACAATTATGGCATTTAGCCATGTTCTGGGACCATTTTAGTTTGGGCGCGGTGTGTGAAGATTTTGCTTATTATCACTGCCCAAGCATTCGGTGACTGCTTCAGATCCACATTCGTCAGGCCATCGGGGCCCTCAATGATTTCGAATTTTTGATGGTCCTTTCAATCTCGGCGACCTTAGCCACGTCCACCCAAGAGGCTGTCGGGTCAACTTTTTCTTTGATTCCTTGTGTTTTGGGGAGCTCAAATTGGGCCGTTAGGTTTGTTTTCCAACTTTTCTCAGAAACCGCGTTTACCAATTCTGGTGGTTTGGACGGATTTGCTGCTTTGATTATTGTCCAAAAGTCATTTGAATTCTTTGCGCTGAGGCTTTTCAACATACTTTCGGCATCTTGTTGGTACAACCGTAGTCTATGTTGCTTTATCCACTGTTTATATCTCTTCGCCTCTATACGCCATTTTTCCCAGGCTTCCTGGTGATCTCTTTTTTTTGCGATTTTTCTTAATCTCCTCACCACTTTTCTTTTTTCAACCACCAGTTTATCATAGGCATGAGTTGAGCTTGGCTTTTTCCTCGGCTGACTCCTGGCTGGTTTTCTGTATGGAACTAATAACTGTAAGTAATTTGGTCAATTTACAGGCTCTTGTAACTTTGCTGCGTCTGGAAGTATGTATTTTGCTGTTATCCTTTTAACATCTTCTTCCGACAGGCAGACTCTGGATTGTTGATTGTTTACTTCCAGGTTATGCTTGTATGTGTGGTTCTGTATTTGTATTCCTCGCCATTTACATGTCAGGAGATTATGGTCGGTGTGCATGGTTCACTGGACTTTGTACTCCTGAATCATGGGTAAGAATTCAGTTGACACAAAAATATAATCCAGGGTTGCTTTGCAGTTCAAGTTCTCCCAAGTTGGTATGTTCTTTTGCTTTGGGAATAGAGCTGCAATATTGTGAAGGTTTCTTGGTTTGGTCAAAGCCCCCCATGCGATACCTCTCTCACTGGTCGCACCTTGAGACTTTTCCAACTTCGTTTCTTTGTTCCCCTCACTACAATCCGCATTTAAATCTCCGCACACAATGATGTCAGCGTTCTCATACTCTGTGGAGAGCGAGTCTATTACTTCCGCCATATTTACGCAGTAAGTTTTGGTTGTCATTTTCTGCGGGTTCCAGTATGTATTTATTATGATGATTTGGTTACTATACACCTTCTTCTTCAATTCTGATTGGTCGGTCCATGCGGTCAGCGTGACTAACATCTCGTAAGATTTGTGTAGCTTTGTAGGTTTTGGCAAGCCTACTCCCATTTTTGTTGCTGTCAACAAGCCTGAGGATGGGCGGCCTAACATGCCCTTGCTTGCCGGAGATATTTCTACTACAAAGCCGTCCAGGCAGAGTTTTTCTTGTAACCAGGTCTCTTGTAAACATATAATGTCTAGTGAAACTAAATCAACATCACCAGGTCTGGTTAAATGAGCATACCCCCTTGTGTTCCATGACCCCAGGACGAAACACTTCTTACTTTCATCTTGCTCTGCGTTACTTTGTTCGGTCAACGTAGATGCCGCTGACAACTTTGATTGCTAGTTCTCTGTTTTGAGATTTAATGCTGCTTTTAGCCATGCCAATGGACCTGTGCCTGCTGACGTGTCCCTTGTTTGCACCGGTGGTGGTTTGTATGCCCTATCGATTCTGTTGTGGTGCGGGGTTCTCTCTGGGCTGTGTTGCCTATTGAAGCGTCGGACTTCTGCTCTTGGTCGTGGGTTGTAATTGTCTGGGACCGTATCCTGGTGTTCATTCCTTGGTTGCGTATTAGATTTGTTTTTTTGTCCCTGTACCGTCTTTGGTTGTATTTTTTATCATCCATTCGTACATACTCCCTCTCCGAGTCGTAAACCTTATCCTCTAGGTCTTTGCCGATTCTGTTGGCTCGGTAGCGCTCTTCTGTTCGTGATGTAAAGTGGTATTGTCTTTCTCCTTTATAATTATACAGATGGTCTTTCTTTTCTCTTGGTGTATCTCTCTTTATTTCTGTCAGCCCAAACCCGTTTTGGTCCATTTCTCTAACTGCGCTATCATCCGTATGTTGCAGAATTGTTTCTTTAACATGGGTGTACGCCTTTGCGATCTTTCCTCTGTGATATGGTTCCAATTTGTTTTTTTAAGTCCTCAAGTTCTTTTTCCCAGCCTTTCTGATGTACATTGTTCCTTTCTTCTAAAGCTGTAATGTAGCCTTCTATGTGAGTGATTTTTTAGACATAGAGGCCAAGATTGATGTATTGTCTTGTATTCCTTCTTTAATTGCTTTGTACAATTTGCAATATGGGGCTAATGCAATCGTTATAGCCGACATAATTGTTAATAAGACAGTTTTTTTGCTTGGGGACTCCTTTTGCGTCGATGTAGCTATTTCACTTAACCGTCTGTTTTTCGGCAATTTCGGTGTGTTTGCTATTTTTCCCGAAGTTGCCATTGCTTCCATGAACAAGCTATCGCTCAACCTGGTTCTGTGTGGCTCTTCCTCTATCACTGAGCATTTGGGTTGTTCTTTCAGGCCTTCTCTTTGATGGTTCAATCCGTGAAGGTCTCTTACTTTCTCTGGGGTGCATAATAGCTGGCCTGAATTCAGATGGACTGTTGTCCAGTCTTGACGCGAGACATTTTGCCCAGAATCTTTTGGTTGGATCATCTGTTTTTGCCGATCGAGGCCTTCATCTGAGGATTTCGGATGCAGGTAGGTTATCGGCTTCGTCTGGTTCTGTCGGTGCTTCTCTCGGGCCAGCTCCTGACTTAGATGTTCATCATCGGTTCTTAATGTATTCTCACCCCCTTCTAGGGCCGCCTCCTGATGTTCTTTCAAAGAGCTTATCCTCCGACTTTCTTCTCTTTCCTCCATTTGGCACCGGATTGCTTTAGCCGCATTTCTTTTTTCCAATAGGAGCTGTGACAGACCTATGGCCGAAGGGCCTTCTTGCACCACATTTATTCCAGGGGTCTGTTGTCTGTTCACTGTGGAATTCTCCTCGACCGCTTCTAATATTTCAGCGTCCGACAGTTTGTTTTACGAGTCTAATTTGCACTTCTATTGGTTGGAAAAGGATGCTTTCAATGTGCCTGACAAAGATGCTGGTGGCGGCCCTTTTTGTGTTCCTTCATTTTTTTTTTTGTGGTTTCGTTTTTCTGTTTTCTCCTACCATTTTCACTTTTCCTAGTTTCATGCAACCTTTTTCTTGGGTATTCTTTGGTGTTTTCGTTATACTGATCTTTTCTTGTTTTTTTTTTTGTATTGTTATTTTGTTAGCAGTTTTCCTTTTTTTCTGTTTTAGTGCTGGCGTCTTTCTCTACGATTCCGGGTCCGACTCTGATGTTACAATTTCACTTTCTCTCATACTTTCCTCTATTCTGCTCTCTTTAGTATCGTGTCTATTGGGGTTATTGATTGTCTCCTGGTTTTTCTCCTTAAGACCTTTGTCTTCTTCTATGGCACTTTCATTTCTTCCTGGTTCCACAGCAGATTTTGCGGACACTGGGTCCATGTGGACAATTGCTCGTGCAACCATTTCAGAATTCTTCCTTTGAAGGTGTTCGGGATCGTTTCCTCCGTCCCTTTCTTGGGATACTTTGTCCCTCTCCGCGGCTGCCCTCTCCTGCTCCAGTATCAGGCTGTTTGTAAGTTCCACTGTCGACACCGCTTCGTTTTGCTTTTCGGAGCTGCCTGTCGGCCCTCGCCATTTCTCGCGGCCACGTCCCTCCTCGCTCTCCGTCCGCGTTGGACTCCTCCCAACTTGCCCTGGGCCAGGCAAGCCTGCAGTTCCTTCACCGCGGCTCTCCAACTGCTCCGATGCACTCGTCTCCTCCCGGTCCTCGGCACTGCAGCGCACCCACAGAGGGTCCGTCAGTGGCTGCCCTTCGGCTGCCATCGCCGGAAACCCACTCGCCTTATCGGCGGTATGTGGGGCGCTGCTCACCTCGGGTCCTGGTAAGTCCTTGTTTTTTCCACCGCTTTGGTCTACTTGCGGCTCTTGTGTTTCTAGTGCAACATTGGGTGTCTTCCGCTTGTATTTGCTCTGGGGGGCTGCCGTCTTACATGCCTCTTCCCTGGGCTCGCTATTCGTGCTCTTCCTTCGAGTTCTGAGAGCTTGAGGCTCTTTATTCACTTCATGGGCACTTTCTTCACTGGTGGACGTCTTTGTTTTCAGCCTCTTGACTGGTGATTTAACGCTCCCTAGAGGCCCCTGCTGTGGTCAGCGTCTGAATCTGCTACCGCTTCTTCCAGTCTTTCATTTCTGGCGTTTTTCCGCCTTGGTGCGGTGGAGGTTTCTCAGATTTCTGAGTTGAGTCCATTCTCCCTCTGCTCCCGTGGATTCTCGCAGACTCCAGCAGACTCAACTCTCCTCACCAACGCCGCTCACCGCTCCGCTCTGGGTATGGGTTTTTAAGCCCTCCCACACGCTGTAGTAGACAGGGGAGAGAGACTGCGAGCACGACTCCAGCAGACTCAACTCTCCTCACCAACTCCGCTCACCGCTCCGCTCTGGGTATGGGTTATTTTTTTTTTTAACTTTGTTTATTTTAAATCAAGGCAGGATGACAAGTACAAACATTATAAGCAGTGATTATTTAGGCATGTTGATCCCCAGTCCTTTATCCCCCCCTGAGTTTCCTCCCTCCCCCCTCCCTTTGGTCCATCTGTCCAGTTTGCGCCTCACCGTCTATGTATCTTCCTCCGGGATCTCCTGATTTTTTAAGATCCAGCGGGCCCCAGTAGGTTTATAGATGAGGGCGGGGAAGCGCTGGTCAAATTCCAGCACTGGGGCCCAGATATTCTGGAAACGATGAAGAGTTCCCGCTTGTGCTGCCGTCTGTCATGATGCCTACCTCCAAGGAGCCAGACCCGGTCCAGCACCCCCAGAGGCAGACATCATGTTACTTGGGAAAGCCTCAGCAGCCCCAAATAGGGGCCCTTTGGACTCAGTCCTGGCGCCTTTGGCGCCAGGCTCATAAAGGGGAACTTGTGTGTAAGAAGGTGCTTGGTGAAAGACTTACCTGATGCAGCCCATGCGGCAACATCCAGACCATCCAGAGGCCTGAATGGGACTACTTTATCTTCAGGACTACTTAACCACACGGGTGTGGTTGGAGGAAGTATACATACCTTTGGAGGAAGGATACATACCTGGAACTACTTTGAAGGCTATTTAAGCCACACCCAAGCAGCAATCCACGCTTTGCGTTGTTCTGCATCTAGCAGCTGGAGGCTCACCGTGTCTGCTCCTGCATCCTGGCTTCAGCCACGCCTGTCACCATCCTGGAACACGTGCAAGGGGGAGAAAGGAAGAGAAAAGGAGAGAGAAGACATTTACCTGCTGAATCTGCATCCCGGAATCTTCTCCTCAACGAACCTGCAAAGAAAGACATTCATTTTAAAAGGCGCATTGCGTCGCCCGCTGCAGCGCCGCATTCTACTCACCTTTACCAGGCGCCGGCACGATCATCAGCGACCACCAGGATCCTCAGCCTTTTTTTTCGGTGCCTAAGGAAAAAAGACAAGAACAAAGGTGAGCTAGGGAAGAGAATAGGGAATCCTTAATTTCTACCATAATACTTACCTGCTGGGTTTTCCTTTTTCACATCAGGTCGGTGCCTCATCCCTGGCATTTCCGAACCCCGGCCCCTATGGGGAAAGAACACAAACATTAGTGAGCGAATGCAAAGACATTATAATAACGCTCATTACAGACTTACCTGAGATTGCACATCTCACTTCGGGTCGGCGCCAATCCTCCGGCATTGCCGTACCCCGGCCCCTATGGGGAAAAAGAGACTCACCTGAGCTTCCTTCTTCGGTGTCACGGCCAACCGCGGAATCTTTATTCGGCATCTGCAAAAGAAGCAAAAGACAATTATTATTAAAAGCTTGGACCGGCAATTGAACTTTAACTATATCTTACCGGATTTTCAAGCAATTCTGAACTCTTATCACACCACGCTCCAGTGAAGTAACTGGACCTCAACGCGCCCCAGCTACCGAAGCTGGATGGAGAGCTCATCCTTCCAGACCCTAAGGAGGGTATTTCTGCGAGCCAGACAAGTCAAATTCGAAGGGCCGGTCCATTCCATATTTCGAGTCCTGCGTTTTACCATTGAAGAGGCAACAGCACTCCAAACCAGACCAGCGCCTCTGTGGGAGTCAGGTGAGCATTACAGAACGCGAAGCCTACCTACAATTTCCCACCCGGGCGCTATGGAGACTTCCGAAACAGACCAGTTGGCTCAGCTTTTGGGAGAATTACGGGCAGAAGTACATGCCGCCCGCCAAGAGACTAACGCTCTCAAAAGAGAACTGATCCTATCTAAAGAACAAACTGATGACCTGGCCAAGCGGTTGTTGCAGGGTCAGGCAGGACAAACTCCATTACCTAGTTCCTGAGTAAATCCCATTCCAATGGTTTCAAGTAACCCTGTACAGATCAATCTACCTGGAAACATGCCATTGGCCCCGCCCGAACGTTTTGCTGGAGACCCCAAGAAATATGCCGTTTTTATGAACCAATGTTGCTTACACTTTCTATGCAGGCCTGGGGCCTTCCCTAACGACCAAACCAAGGTGGCCTTTGTATTATCCTATCTCAGCGGCAGTGCTGCCGATTGGTCTGTCCCTTTGGTAAGTCAGGATGACCCAATTCTCCATGATTTTCAAGGCTTCCAGGCGAGCATGGAAAGATTATTCGCTCGACACTCTCAGGGACAGGCCCTTGACAACGAGCTGCTTTCCTTACGACAAGGTAACCAGGATCTCTTATCCTACATCGCCAGCTTTAATAGACTGTTTGTGGAAACTGGGTGGCCTGAAAATAAAAGGATCACGTTATTTCATCGAGGTCTGCGCGGAGATCCTAAAGACGTTCTAGCTCAAATAGTAAAGCCACCTCAGGCCTGCGCAGAATACATAGTCTTAGTGGTCCAACTCGATCACAGACTTCAAAGTAGAAAAGCTGATCGTTCCAAGTTTGAAACCCGAATGTTGGTCAAAACTCACGTTAATCCCAAGAGTGCCGATGTTTCCGAACCAATGCAAATCGGTGGAGTTAAAGGACCGTTAACGCAAAAGGAAAGAGAGAGAAGGCGGCAAAAGCAATTATGCCTCTATTGCGGGGCTTCTGGTCACTTTCTTCGAGACTGTCCAGTAAAACCGCCTAAAAAGGTGGTTGGAGCCACTGACAACAACTTAATGGAACCATATTCGGGAAACGACCAAGCCCGACAAGCGTGGAGGTCCGCTTGCCGAGCTTGAAAACAAACTCTTTGACCTCGCATCTAATCATGCCATTGATACTCGTGGATCCAAAACAGCCTCAGCGGTTGCATGTTATAAAAGCTTACATCGACAATGGAGCTATAGGAAACTACGTAGATCGTGAATTGGCCTCCAGGATTAATCTCCCTCTCTGTCCAAAAGCTAACAAGGATGTCATTACTACAGTAGATGGAACCGAAATAGCCTCAGGGCCAGTAACTCATTCCACTACAGAAATGACACTAGTGGGTCAGGACGGACATCGGGAAGGAATCGTGTTCGACGTAATCAAGGCCCCACAATTCCAGGTAATTCTAGGAATTCCTTGGTTGGAAACACATAATCCTCGGATAGACTGGCGAGCAAAGAAGATAACCTTTCCTGATTGTGAACCAACTTGTTATCCAAAGAATCCAGATATTGGTTTGGCCACAGTAACTTCAACCACGATTCAATTACCGGTTGAGTATCAAGAATTCCAAGATGTTTTTCAAAAAGAACAGGCTAATACGTTACCTCCTCACCGGTCATACGATTGTCAAATCGATCTAGTACCTAATGCTCAATCCCCCTGTAGTAGGATTTATGCCCTTACGGAACCTGAGAACCTTCATTTGCGACAGTATTTAGACCAGTACATAGCCAACGGTTTTATTCGCCCGTCAAAGTCTCCTGTTTCCTCAGCTCTGTTCTTCGTGCCGAAAAAAGAAGGCGACCTTAGAACTTGCATTGACTACCGCGCCCTGAACCAAATAACGATAAAGAATCGTTATCCTCTGCCCCTGATTCCCGAACTTCTTGATCAGGTAAAAGATGCTTGTATTTACACCAAGCTTGACCTCAGGGGAGCCTATCACTTGGTGCGCATCAAAGAAGGCGACGAATGGAAAACGGCTTTCCGCACCAAATATGGGCTCTTTGAATATCAGGTAATGCCTTTCGGATTGTGCAACGCACCTGCTGCCTTTCAATACTTTATGAATGATGTTCTTCGAGAACTTATCGATGTCTGTGTCATCGTGTATATCAATGACATCCTGGTGTACTCTTCTTCGGAATCCGATCACAGGAAACATGTCAGGGCAGTTCTCGAGAAATTGCGCCAGCACAAACTGTTTGCAAAACTCGAAAAATGCGTTTTTCATACCACCGAAGTCGAGTTTCTGGGATTCATCCTGACACCCAAAGGAGTCCGCATGGACTCGCGAAAGGTGGACGCTATTCAAAAATGGCCATCTCCAAACTCTGTGAAGGGGGTTCAGAGCATGCTTGGTTTTGCCAATTTCTATCGAAGGTTCATCCCGGAATTTTCTCGAGTGCTCCAACCCATCACAGCACTCTTACGAAAGAATAAACGGTTTGAATGGACTAACGAGGCAGAACAGGCCTTCCAAGACCTAAAAACTAAATTCACCTCCGCACCTGTATTGAAACATCCGCGCCCAGATCTCCCGTACATTGTTGAAACCGATGCATCCAGCTTAGCCATGGGAGCTGTCCTGTCTCAAAGGGATCCAGTAACTAACCAACTGCACCCTGTAGCCTTCTGGTCTAGAAAATTCTCTGCGCCTGAAATGAATTACGCAGTTACCGACAAGGAGTTATTAGCTATTAAATCCGCATTCAAGGCTTGGCGTCATTACCTCCTCGGAGCAAGACATACCATCACTGTAATCACAAATCACAGGAATTTACAATACCTAAAAACAGCCAAAGCTCAATCATCACGTCAACTCGATGGGCTTTATTCTTCGCGGAATTCGATTTTGTGATCACATACTGCCATGGTTGCAAGAACGGCAAAGCAGACGCCTTATCCCGGATTGGGATGGGAGAAGGTAATTCAAGTTTAGAACCAGTATCGATCATACCTGAACAAAGAATATTGGGTTTGACCTCTTTACAAACTATCGAGGACATCCAAACTCGAGTTAAACAACTTTTAGATTCTACAGCCTTGCAAGAATTGAACAAAAAGGGGTCACTCTTTTCTGTCGAGAATGATTTACCATACTTCCAGGGACGATTATTTCTACCCAACAAGGAATTGCAAGAATTCGTTATTGCCCAGTATCATGACACTTTATTAGAAGGACATCCTGGCATCGCCAAAACTGAAGAAAAGATTAAACGGCAATTCTGGTGGCCATCTTGGCGAAAAGACGGAAAATCTTTTGTGATGTCTTGCGGAGTTTGTGCCCAAAATAAAGGACAAAAGGAAAAGCCAGCCGGCCTTTTACAACCCTTGGACATTCCACCGGCACCTTGGCATACCCTGTCATTGGATTTTATTACCGACCTACCCTCTTGCCATGGGTACAACACCATCTTGGTGATTGTAGATCTCTTCTCCAAAATGGCCCATTTCATCCCTTTAAAGGGGCTACCTTCTGCCTCCATCTTAGCCAAGGAATTTCTTGAGAACGTTGTTCGTCTTCATGGTTTTCCATCCATACTAGTCTCTGATCGAGGAAGCCAATTTATTTCTCAATTTTGGAAAAAATGTTGTCAACTAGCACAAATTGATGTACGACTATCTACCAGTCATCACCCCCAGACCGATGGTCAAACCGAGAGAACTAACCAAACCCTTGAACAGTACCTCCGGTGTATGTTGCACCAATCTGAATACAATTGGAAAGACATTCTTTGGATCGCAGAATATGCTTATAACAATTCAATACATTCTGGAACAGGACAAACCCCTTTTTACACCTTATACGGTCATCACCCTCGAACTTCCGACCTTGACCCCCCTCAAAGTCTAGAAATGCCGGCTGTAAATCATTTACACTCCACAATAACCCAAGCCTTCAAGGAAGCATCGACTCATTTGCAGCAAGCCAAAAAAAGATACAAAGAAAATGCTGATTTACATCGGAGAGAAACACCTCCATACCAAATAGGGGATCAAGTGTGGCTAGCCACTAAACATTTGCCTCTCAAAGGACCACGGACTTTCAACCCCAGGTACATAGGGCCCTATTCCATCAAAGCTATAATCAATCCGGCGGCCTTTAAACTAGAGTTACCAGCCAACATGCGAATTCAACCCGTTTTTCATGCATCATTGTTAAAACCTGTGCAACCGGGAACTAATCAAACCACCAGAACCAATTCTAATAGATGGAGAATTAGAATACGAAGTTAAAGACATATTAGATTCCAAAGTATCAAAGTCAAAACTCTTCTATCTAGTTGATTGGAAGGGATACGGACCTCAGGAAAGGTCTTGGGAACCGAGCTACCATGTACATGCACCGCGTTTAATACAGAAATTCCACCGAAAATTCCCAAACAAACCAAAACCTCCGGGGAGAACAACCTTGGGAGGGGCCTTGGGAGGGGGTACTGTCATGATGCCTACCTCCAAGGAGCCAGACCCGGTCCAGCACCCCCAGAGGCAGACATCATGTTACTTGGGAAAGCCTCAGCAGCCCCAAATAGGGGCCCTTTGGACTCAGTCCTGGCGCCTTTGGCGCCAGTCTCATAAAGGGGATCTTGTGTGTAAGAAGGTGCTTGGTGAAAGACTTACCTGATGCAGACCATGCTGCAACATCCAGACCATCCAGAGGCCTGAATGGGACTACTTTATCTTCAGGACTACTTAACCACACGGGTGTGGTTGGAGGAAGTATACATACCTTTGGAGGAAGGATACATACCTGGAACTACTTTGAAGGCTATTTAAGCCACACCCAAGGAGCAATCCACGCTTCGCGTTGTTCTGCATCTAGCAGCTGGACGCTCACCGTGTCTGCTCCTGCATCCTGGCTTCAGCCACGCCTGTCACCATCCTGGAACACCTGCAAGGGGGAGAAAGGAAGAGAAAAGGAGAGAGAAGACATTTACCTGCTGAATCTGCATCCCGGAATCTTCTCCTCAACGAACCTGCAAAGAAAGACATTCATTTTAAAAGGCGCATCGCGTCGCCCGCTGCAGCGCCGCATTCTACTCACCTTTACCAGGCGCCGGCACGATCATCAGCGACCACCAGGATCCTCAGCCTTTTTTTTCCGTGCCTAAGGAAAAAAGACAAGAACAAAGGTGAGCTAGGGAAGAGAATAGGGAATCCTTAATTTCTACCATAATACTTACCTGCTGGGTTTTCCTTTTTCACATCGGGTCGGTGCCTCATCCCTGGCATTTCCGAACCCCGGCCCCTATGGGGAAAGAACACAAACATTAGTGAGCGAATGCAAAGACATTATAATAACGCTCATTACAGACTTACCTGAGATTGCACATCTCACTTCGGGTCGGCGCCAATCCTCCGGCATTTCCGTACCCCAGCCCCTATGGGGAAAAAGAGACTCACCTGAGCTTCCTTCTTCGGTGTCACGGCCAACCGCGGAATCTTTACTCGGCATCTGCAAAAGAAGCAAAAGACAATTATTATTAAAAGCTTGGACCGGCAATTGAACTTAAACTATATCTTACCGGATTTTCAAACAATTCTGAACTCTCATCACACCACGCTCCAGTGAAGTAACTGGACCTCAACACGCCCCAGCTACCGAAGCTGGATGGAGAACTCATCCTTCCAGACCCTAAGGAGGGTATTTCTGCGAGCCAGACAAGTCAAATTCGAAGGGCCGGTCCATTCCATATTTCGAGTCCTGTGTTTTACCATTGAAGAGGCAACAGCACTCCAAACCAGACCAGCACCTCCGTGGGAGTCAGGTGAGCGTTACACCGTCACCTTCTCCGCTACCAGAATGTCCCAAGGTTTGGTCCACCATTGGGCTATGTGAGGGCCTTCCGGGGTTTTCCAAGCTCGGGCCACCACCGTTTTCCCTGCTAGTAGGCAGTGGGTTAGTAGTTTCGCTCTGGTCCCGGAGCGCGGTTAGGTCCCGGGAATTGGAGCTCTCAGCAAAACCGGTTCTGGTTCCAGGGGAATCGTTGTTCCGGTAATTTCCGGTAATTTGTGTGATGGACCCCAGGCATGCTTTCCAGAATTGTTGAATCTTCGGGCAAGCCCACCACATGTGGAAGAAGGAGCCTGGGTGGCCGCATCCTCTCCAGCAAGAATGATCCACCTGGGGGTCCATATGGTGAAGTCTGAGGGGCGGGTAGTACCACCGCAGCGTGATCTTGTACGCACATTCCCTATTGGTGATGCAGGTGGACGAGGTGTGTGTTCTGGTCCATATGTCCACCCAGGTTTGATCCTCTATCGGGTGACCCAGGTCCGCCTCCCATTGGGCCATGTAGCGGGTTTTTGTGGTCAGGAAGTCACTTAGGAAGCGCCTGTATAGGGTGGATACTCTGCCACGGGTTGGAAGGTCTCCCAGAGTGAGTTCTAGGGCAGTAGGAGGGCGTGTCGCTGCTTGCAGAGTTTGGGGATGTGAGCACCAGTGGCGTAATTGAATGTATGTGAATCTATCCCTTTCCTGGAGTTGGAATTTCTCCTTGCATTGGGCGAATGTGAGAGGTCTCCCCCCCGTATACAGCTGGTCTATGGTCTCCAGCCCGCCTTTGATCCAGTTATGAAAGTTGCGAGGATTCGTTCCCGGTGCGAACATTGGATTATGGAAGACCGGGGAGTGTGGGCTCAGTCCTCTTGGCACTCCCTTTCGTTTTAGCGCCCAGTCCCAGGTGCTAAGGGTGTGTTTGGTTGATAGCAGGAGCTCTCCCCATTGGGTCCTGAGGGGGGGCGGGATGTGTGGTAGAAATCGTAAGGGTAGGGGCACTCGTTATTGTTCCAGCTCTACCCATCTAGGGCGGTTTGTCGTATTTTGCCAAGCCTGGACCTGGGCCAGTTGGGCTGCCACTCTGTAGGCCTGCAAGTCTGGGACCCCCAGCCCTCCCAGTTTGGAACTCCCCAGCATAGTTCTGAGAGGGATTATCTCTTTCTTACCTTTCCAGATAAAGTTCAGCATTTTTCTCTGGATCCCTCGAAGAGTTGGTGTGGGGATCGCTACTGGTAGGGAGGCACAGGCGTATAAGAATCTCGGAAGGAGTTTCATCTTGCATGCAGTGATGCGCCCGAGCAGTGAGATCTCTTGGGTCCCCCAGCGCTTCAAGTCGCCTTCCAGTTCTTTAAAGAGTTCGGGGAAATTGGCTTTGTACGTGTCTCTTGGGTCAGCCGGGATGTGGACCCCTAGAAAGGGGATGGCACTCTTTTCCCATGTTATCGGGCACATCTTAGTCAGTGGTTCTCGTTCTGCTGGGGTGAGGCCGATACCCAGGGCGGATGATTTATCGAAGTTTATGGTGAGGCCTGAGACTTCGCCATAGCTGGTGATTTCACGTATCCCGTGTTTTAGAGATGAGTGGGCCTCCGAGATCGTGATCAGAATGTCATCCGCGTATAGGGCGATTTTGTGATGTGTGGGGCCACTTTGCATGCCCTTGATTTGGTCATTTCGCCTGATCTTTTGTGCAAAGGGCTCCATGGTGAGTGCAAAGAGCAAGGGCGACAGTGGACAGTCTTGCCGGGTTCCGGACGATAAGGGGATTGGGGCCGAGTTATGTCCGTTGATTCTCAGGCTAGTTTTAGGGCTATGATAGTTGGCTAGAACCATCGTTTGGAAAGCTGGCCCGAAGCCGAAGGCCCCTAGGGTGTGTCTCATGAATGTCCAATCCACCCTATCAAATGCCTTAGCTGCGTCGAGAGCCACTAAGACTAGTTTTTGGGAGTTCCGGGAGGCAAGGTCCACCAGGTTCAGGGTTCTCCGGATGTTGTCACCTGCTGTCCGGTGTAGGATGAAACCTGCCTGGTCGGGGTGAATGATCTTCGGCAAGATGCGGTTTAAGCGGGTTGCTAGAATTTTTGAGTATATGTTCGCGTCGATGTTTAAAAGTGCGATCGGTCTGTAGGACGTTATGCTTCTTGGATCTTTTCCAGGTTTAGGCAGGAGGATGGTGGTTGATTCCTGCATCGATGGGGTCACCGCTCCCGTTTCCCTGAAGGAGTTGAATAGGGTAACCAGGTGGGGGGTCAGTTGTGCTCTGAATAGTTTGTAAAACCTGGTTGAAAAGCCGTCTGGGCCGGGGGCCCGTGTTTTAAGTGATTTGATGGCTTCCTCAATTTCCTCCCCTGTAATGGGCTCCTCCAGTTCATCTCTCGTTGCGTCGGAGAGACGGGGCACTGCTGCCTGCTGCAGGTATTCCTTCTGTTGTGGTAAGTTTCGTGGGGTTGCCTTCATGATATGGGTCAGATAATCTATTGCGAGGTGTTGCTTTTCGGGCTCTGAGTATAGTGTGACCCCGTTGGAATCACGGAGGCCCGTGATTGCGTTGAGGCGTCTCTGCTTGGCTAGCTTGGCCACCAGGAACTTGTTCGCCTTGTTACCCTTCGCGTAGTATGACTGTTTGGCCTTCGCCATTAGTTGGGCGGTTTGTTCCGCATAGTGGGCTTCCAGTTTTTTCCGTGCCGTACAGATGATCCGTTGCGTTTTGGGGGACCAGCCTTTCTCCTTATGGAGTGCCTCGGCCTCTCTTAGTTCGTTCTCTAGAGCCGTCCGGGTCTGACGCCTGTCTCGGTGGTAGGCCGCACCTTGGGCTATCAGGGAGCCCCTGATTACTGCCTTCATGGCGTCCTAGTTGTTCGCTTATGAGGTGTCTGAGGCTGGGTTTTCGTTAAAGAAATGTCTTATTCCTGTTGCGATCTTGTCTCTGGTGGCCATGTCGTTAAGGATCGGGTCGTACAACATCCATTTACATGGGTTATTGAGGTTAGGGTTCTGAACCCGGAGTTCCAGGAGCACTGGGGCGTGGTCGGATATCGCTCTTGTGCCGATGGAGACTTCTTTGACTGAGAGGAACGTTTGCGGGGAGATCAGGAACAGGTCGATCCTTGAAAAGGTGCGATGGACGAAAGAGTAAAAAGAGAAATCTTTTTCGTCGGGGTGGAACACCCGCCATGAGTCTATTATCTCCAGGGTCCTGAAGAGTCGGAGGAGGCTAAGTGCTTGGGCGAAGTCGCCTGGAGTCGGGGGGTGTGACCGGTCTTTGGTGGGGTCGGGAACCCCATTGAAGTCTCCACCGACAATTGTTTGGCCCTCCACAAAGCTAGCGAGAGATGTGCCCAAGGAGTCATAGAAGTGTGATTGTCCAGTGTTAGGGGCGTACACTGAGATGAGAGTATATAGGTCTCCCATTAGGAGGCATTTGACCGCTGTAAATCGGCCATCTGGGCATATTTTAGTTTCCAGGATCTGTGGGTTCAAGTCTTTCCTGAAGAGGATCGCCGTACCTCCTTTTTTGTTTGTGCCAGAGGCGAAGAATTGGAGCGGGAATAACCGGGAACGAAGCCGGGTCACATCTGCCGGCAGCAGGTGAGTCTCTTGGAGCATGGCTATCGCTGCGTCTTCGTCCCGGAGTTTCAGTAGAATTGCCTTTCGCTTGTTAGGGGAGTTCAGGCCATTAACATTCAGGGAGAGGACCCGAAGCGTCTGGAGGTCCGCTGAAGTCTCACTCTCCTTTCCTTGGGTTAGGGGGGGTCGTGGGGTGGTGATTCAACTGCCATGTCTGTTAGGGAATCTCTTGATATCATCCCGCACTTGAGGTTTTAACGCGGAACCACAACGGGAGCCCGCAACTTTAACTGGGGGGTAGACTGACATTGTAAGTACGGTCGTACCCTCGGCCAACAGGGCCAACTGTCCCATCATGTATCGTGTACTGTGGGTTTCCAAGGAACAAAGGTTGGAAAGTATCCTTGGAGTGGGTATGAACCATGGGTATGGCCCGCCGCCACCGCCTTCAAGGTTCCTTAGCTCGAAACCTAGGTGGCGGGTCCTACTTTAGGTAGGGGCATCTGCGTCCAGGCTCAATTGCTGATGGAACCTGGGACCGTGGAAGCGTCCTCGTTCATCTCTTTCTGTTGCTCCGCTGGGTTGACGACCATGGCGTGCGTTTGAACTTTGGGGAGGGAAGCGGTCCAGAGTCTTCGGTCCCCTCCGGGTTTGGCGTGGAAGGATCTCGGGGCGAGGCTGGATGTAAGATTTTCTCTGCGTCTTCCAAGTGGCTGATTCGGCGTAGGGTGCCATTATATGTAAACTGGAGAGCTGTCGGAAACAGCCACCTGTAACGGATCTGTTGCTCCTGAAGGAACACTGTCAGAGGCCGAAGTGCTCTTCTTTTCTGGAGAGTAAGTGGAGAGAGGTCCTGGTATATTTGAAGTGGGGTGCTCTGAAAAGTGATCTCATCTCCTTGGCGACTGATCGCTGATATTGCCTCTTTGGTCGTGAAGAAGTGGACCCTGGTAATAACATCTGGGGGGGAGGGTCCGAATCTGTCCCACGGGGCGGGCGGAGTCTGTGGGTCCGGTCCAGCAGGAGCTGGGATTTGTCCAGGTCCGGGAGTAGGGCCTCAAAGAAGCTTCCCACGTAATCCGCTAACTTGTTGTCGGGGATAGAGGATGGGACGCCCCGAATGCTGAGGTTATTGCGACGTGCCCTATTTTCAAGGTCTTCATGTTTGAACTCCAGGATCTCGTATTTGTGGTGCAGGGAATCGATGGATTTTTGCACTTCCCCCAGTGTGGTAGTGTGATCCTGAGAATGGTCCTCGATCTCTCCGAGCCTCTGTTCGATTTCTGTGACCCTTTGGTCCGTCTGATCAATTTTAGCGGTGAGTTCCGAAAGGCAGGCGCGAAACTCAGATTTAATATCCGCCATGAAGGCTATCAGGTCTCCTTTGGTAGCGAGGGCGCCCCTGTCTTCTTGTGGCTTCTGTGGGGTCAGTTTAGGAGGATCCTGTTTCTTGGGTTTCTCCGGTGCAGTAAACATGGCGGAGATATCTGTGCCCTTGCTCACCTTCGTTTGCCTCGACATACTGCTCGTATCAGGCGGTCTTGATTGAGAGAGTAGCAGCGGGACCCAGGGCGGTGGGAGACTGCACTCGGGGTGTATATCGCACTCGACCTCCACTCTGGGCCAGATCTGGGCGAGTGGGCAGGGGCGCCCCAGGAAGCGTTGGTGTGGGGGAAGGTCTCCGTCAGGAACGGTGCAGGATGGCCGATTGTTGTATGGGGGGGTATGTCGCTACGATGAGGCCCACAGGTTCAAGGCCTCTCTGGATGAAAGCAAGTCTTCCGCTGCTTCCCCGCCCCTCCTCCGGTCTCCATCGGTGGTCCCTCGCTGGTGGAGGTTCCAGGTCCCTCTATGAGCCTCTCGTGTGCGGTTCTGTGATGATGTCGGCTGTCGCTGAGCGGGGGTCCCGACACGTTCCGGGTAGCGGGGGGAGGGGTGGAAGCCCGCTCTCCCGGTCCCTCGGAGTGTGCGCCAGGAACTCAGGCCCTAGTCGCCGAGGGTGCACACTGGTGTGTTCTGGGCCGCCTTGGTATGAATCGGATGGTTCTGTGCTAGAGTCCGCTCCCCCTCTCCAGCTCCCCGGCATTCTAGGGCCCCGCTACCACCAGGTGCGGAGTGTGCTGCTGGGTTCCGGCTTGGTGGCCATCTTGGTTTCTTCGGTTGGAGACGGGGGAGAAGTTCGGCCGCTGAATTCTGGTAGAACGCCTCCTCGGTCGAAGGCTATGTTTGGTCAGGTTGTGCCATGTCGGTTCCGGTCGCCTTAGATGGCATTGGCGACGCGGAAACCCGCTTAGAACCGCCGGGATTTGACGGCGGCGGCGGGCATCCCACGGGCGGCCTCAGAGGAGCGACCACATCGATGGCGCTCCAAGCCACGCCCCCGGGGTATGGGTTTTTAAGCCCTCCCACACGCTGTAGTAGACAGGGGAGATAGACTGCGAGCACGACTCCAGCAGACTCAACTCTCCTCACCAACTCCGCTCACCGCTCCGCTCTGGGTATGGGTTTTTAAGCCCTCCCACACGCTGTAGTAGACAGGGGAGAGAGACTGCGAGCATGACTCCAGCAGACTGAACTCTCCTCACCAACTCCGGGGCATTTTCATAAAACATCTCCTTGAACATATTTCACATGAACCACCCCAGAAGATTTGCAAAGCTGCAAAAACGAATCGAAGCTAGAACTCCATTCATTTTAAGGTGCCTTTGGAGAAAGCGCAGGTAACCATGAGTTTAGACGCCATTTTATTTACAGCTTTCCTCAAATGTGTAAATGTAGGATTTCAAAGTACTCGTTCCAGCCATGTCCTTCAGACTGTGAATGCCTGCAGGAGACCAAAATGACCTGAAAATATCCCGGTGATAAGCGAGCTACCTTCAAAAAGCAAACTACGTGCGCCCGACATTTGATTGGGTGGCTCCAAAGACTCCTCCTTTGTCTTCCCCAACCTGATTGGTTCACTAGGATCTTACAGGAATTAGACTTGGAGGAGAGCACAGGGTAAACAGTTTCGAATCCCGGTGTATTTAGAGACTGTTATTAAACGCATGATAAAAAAGAAAAAAAATTATTAACTTAATTAAGAATAACAGAGCAGGGATGAGCACTCTTAATCTAGTTAGTGCTAAGGGTTTAGTATTCACTTCAAGAGAGGACATGGGGAAGAGTTAGACAGGTCCCACGGTAATCTCATCAGACGATCTTTGGTCCCCTTCCATATAGTTCCACCCTACCCCCAAAAGGCCTCTAGGCCACCACAGAAATCAATGCCCATTGACACCAGAGTACCATTCAACTGGGGAGCAGTAACCTCGTCTTTAATGCACTACCAGACATTGGACTTCAGTAGGCCGTCCCTCGATCAAATAAACGACGTCCCCCGCCCCCACCCTCCGTTTTTAAATCATAAAGCGTGTGGCACCCGCTACATGGCATTGCAACGCAAGTTCACATAGACCAGTCTGAGATCAGAGGCCTAGAGTACCGGCCAAACATTGGTTCCTCCATAAGGGGGAACACCATTTCCCCCTAGACTCATTGCTTTCTTCGCCCCTTTTTGTGGTTGCCTGGGTGTGATTTCTAAGAGTGATCCACCTGGTCAAGTTCTCTGGGTGTCTGGAAGTGATGGTCTGCTTGGCCTTGCAGCCAGTGATGTGGAGTCATCCTCTCTTTGGGCATCACCTGGTGTAAAGCCAACACTAAGGTTGATCATTATCACTTCTTCATCAGCTACATCCATCCACCGCGGTCCACGCAGCGGGGACAGGTTGTGAGGCCACAGTCTACCGGTAGCAGTGTCCACGCTGGCAGCAATCACCACGTCACAAAGAGTAGCTAATCCATGCCCTTCACACATAGGGACTAAGGCGCTGCTCGGTGTGGCGCTACCGGCCTCCGGCTTTGCGTAAATCCACAGCCGAGCAGATGGAGGCAGCCGAGCATGAGGCCCGTTACCCCGGGCACCTGCCTCCAACCGAACTGTTAGCAGCCACTCAAGATCTGTGCCAACTGTCACATGAAAGCCAGGCTCAGTGGAGCATCCAAGGGAAGAACCAGCCTGCCCGGCGCCAGCTGCCAGCGGTGAAGCTCGAGTACCGAGGGCATGGAAGGACACTGCAGTCTGATCACTCTGCTCAAGAGCAGGCTAGGACTGGCCTAGAGGGCAATAGGTCAATGCCCAAAGTACTGGCCTACAGGGCAATAGATCAATGCCCAAAATACTGGCCTATAGGGCAATAGGTCAATGCCCAAAATACTGGCCTATGGGGCAATAGGCCAATGCCCAAAGTACTGGCCTACAGGGCAATAGGTCAATGTCTGTAGGGCAATAGGCCAATGCCCAAAGTACTGGCCTATAGGGCAATAGGCCAATGCCCACAGTACTGGCCTATAGGGCAGTAGGTCAATGTCCAAAGTACTGACTAATAGAGCAATAGGTCAATGCCTAAAGTACTGACCTATAGGGCAATAGGCCAATGCCCAAAGAACTGGCCTATAGGGCAATAGGTCAATGCCTGTAGGGCAAGAGGCCAATGCCCAAAGTACTGGCCTATAGGGCAATAGTTCAATGCCCAAAGTACTGGCTTATAGGGCAATATGTCAATGCCCAAAGTACTGGCCTATAGGGAAATAGGTCATTGCCCAAAGTACTGGCCTATAGGGCAATAGGTCAATGTCCAAAGTACTGGCCTATAGGGCAATAGGTCAATGCCCACAGTACTGGCCAATAGGGCAATGCCCACAGTACTGGCTTATGGGGCAATATGTCAATGCCCAAAGTACTGGCCTATAGTGCAATAGGTCAAAGCCTATAGGGCAATAGGTCATTGCCCAAAGTACTGGCCTATAGGGCAATAGGTCAATGTCCAAAGTACTGGCCTATAGGGCAATAGGTCAATGCCCACAGTACTGGCCTTATAGAGCAATAGGGAAATGCCCACAGTACTGGCTTATAGGGCAATAGGTCAATGCCCACAGTACTGGCTTATAGAGCAATAGGGAAATGCCCACGTACTGGCCTATAGGGCAATAGGGCAATGCCCACAGTACTGGCCTATAGGGCAATAGGGCAATGCCCACAGTGCTGGTCCTGCATACTAATGGGGCCAGTTTGATGTGACGAGTTACTCTTCAGTGCAGCTGTCACTTTTGACGAGAGTTACTGATTAAATATTCTTTCTAATGCACAATTTGCGACACATTTTAAGAATAACCTCCACTTGCTTACTGCCCAGACTGTCTGTAAGAAAAGGAACAGGTTCCATTTGCGACTGGGGGACACTTTAGCACGGGTTGCCCAGGCATGTTTATGCCCCAGTTCGTGCTGTTTCTAGGACAGAAGGGCCCCCGATCATGGGACTTTGAGCGCAGTGTATAGTGACTTTGCACTGCTAACAAACAGTGTTACACAGAGTGGTGCAAAGTGTATTTTTGCAGTGCAAAGTCACTTTGCACTGACAAAACACTGGTTGCACCCTGAATTAGGCCCATTCAACGTGGTGCAAAGGGTACTTTTGCAGTGCAAAGTGACATCACACTGCAAAATACACTTTGCACCGCTCTAGGGGTGTTTGTTGGCAGTGCAAAGTCACTTTGCACCACTACACATTAACTTTGCACCGCGCTAAATGTTCCATGAATCGGGCCCCAGGAGTTCTAGGGAATAGGAGACGACTGTGAGATTAGGCAGCATTAACTTTGATGCAAGTATAACTGTTATCAACTCGAATGAAATAAAAATATAATCCCCGACTTTAATACGAAACCGATACAAATGAAGAGATGGATAACAAAGGATGAATGATCACACTAATTGGGTTACCCCTCTTTGCAGCACTAAAAATTGCCGGGGTTCCCAGCAAACCAGTAACTCTCAAGCTCTGCTCCTTGGAAGGGCTAAAACAGCCTGGGTCCTGCAGGGATTCAAACCTGCGCCCTGCCGTTCAAAATGTAAAATGATTAACTCACTGAGCTATCTAACCTGACTTCCAAACATTTATACAGCATCACCACAAACTGTCGCTTATCACTTGCGTAAGAATTTATATAACGCCCTAAATCCATGGAACTCATTTCAGCAACATCAGAAGGATGAACGACTGCATGAACACTTTTCAAATTTTAACTTGTGACCTGCAGGTAATACAGACAACTGTCTCCTTTAAAAGCTAAACCTACTGAGTTACGAAAAGCAAAGCAGAAGGACTCATTGTGTTCGAATGGTCATCATCACAGTGCATAGAGTGAATAAAAAGTGCACCTTTATAAATGAATACTGATAAAACATGTGGTTTCTATGATGAGCGCAAATAACAAAACCGCATTTATATGTAGTGCTTCAGCATGGATCTCCTCACTTCGAAGCACTGTAAACAGCTCTTATTGTTACCAAATGTAATGAAACACAATCTATTGGGCCTCAGACGGCTGAAGAACTAAGTAAGCCCACCCAGGATTCAAACTGGCAATAGTTGGTGTCCCATATCTGAGGTGAGCGCTGAACTCATGAGCTATCTAACATGGCATGCAGAATGGACGGTGCTCCATTACGTCGGTGGTAAGAAACTCTCAATCATATATAATTAAAAAGTGAAATATTTTAGCAACCACACTTCGCTCGGCCACATAACTTGGGGCCCGGGCCGTTACTGGGCCAATGAAGCCTGCAGCACACGTTATTAGCGCTATTAACATCCTGAGGCAAACTCTTGAAGTGCTAATAGCAATTGGAAAAATAAACTTGGCTGCGCTGCTCCGTTTGTAGCAGTGGCTGGGAAGAGTCAGGATTGCCATGAAAATAGAAGGCAGTGCTCTGAGCCCCTCTTTTTGAAGATAAAGTGAGTTGTGTGTGGGGGGGAGGGGTGTTTGAGGGGCTGGATTTGGGGGCAGGGGAGGAGGGAAAACAGCAGCACTGGGTGAAGGGTGGGTGCGGAGACCTCTCTGGTTGCTCCGAACCTGGGCTTCTATCAGTAGATTTAGCCTGGGTTTGGAGCAATCTGATTGGCTGCCGCACCCGCCAAGGGTGCTAATTTGTATTCAATCCTTATTGGCTAACCACAAGATGATGTTTTTTAGTCTGTATGTAAATCTCAAAAAGGTTGGCATTTCTATCCTGCCTCACGCACAGGAGTGTCGGTGGACAGATGAGCTAAGAAACGTAGTCCTGTGGGCATGGGTCGGCGGGTAACCAAAAGTGGCCATGGAAAAATGTGGAAAGTAGCCCCATATCACACATTTTCAGCAAGCCCATTTTCCTATGAGAATATTTGGACATGCATTAGTTACCAAACAAAAGAGCCCAGTCTGCAGAGCCCACAGGCCAGTCCATCCCTGAATCTGGGTCACTGGGCGCAGTAAAGTTCTCCTTTCTGATCACGTTTTAATGTTTTGCAGAGAAAATATTCAGAGATGTACCAATGAAGCATGACAACTCCAGTGCTTGAAAAAAGAAGCGGCAACACATCTTCACATCACGTGATACAAAGACCAGTACAATCAGTTCTACGTTTTCGCAGTTGCCCCATGAAGAACTCATTGCACCTGGTTAAAAAAAAAACGTTTAGTTAAAATTCGAATCCAGTTCTTAAAATCACAACGTGCTCTTATAATTCAAAGCGCCCCTCTCTCCTAAAAGGACTTCTGCGTTTGGCAAACGAAAGGGGGATTTCACAAAGATGGCCTTTAAGGACTCCGCATCCAGGTGTCAAAAAATGTGAGTCCAAGTCACGCATTTGTCAATGCTGGAGTTGCCCTCAATGACGCCAGCTCCTCACCCGCGGCGATCTCCTGCGGGATCCCACAAGGCTCCTGCCTCTCGCCCACTCTTTTTAATATCTATCTCTCGACGCCCCTGGTGTTTCTGGGTAACCTGGCCGTCCTTTTTACCAACTAGGCGGAGCGGACGACACCCAGGTCGTCCTGAAGCTGTCGGGTACATAGCCGCAAGACGCCCTGGCCATTAACACGTTCTATGTAACCATCCAGGCCTGGATGGTGACCAGCTCCTTGGCCCTTAATTCTGACAAGACTGAGCTCCTTGATGTCGCCTCTAGCCATATGCTTAAAAAACTCCCCCCTGATTACAAGAGCTTCAACATCGCTACCAGCACGATTGCAGTGGCCCGAAGTGTGAAAACCCCGGCCATCACTATAGATACTGAATTGAAAATGCAACATCATGTGGCTGAAATTCTGTCTTCCTGCTGCGGCCTCATCAATAAACTGCTCAACCATATTCGCCCCTTTCTTTCCCACGAAGACATATCTCTCTTGGCCTCAGGCCTTCTAAATTCTCGGCTGGACTACTGTAATAGTCTTTTGATTGGCACCACCCAATCCAACTTCTCGTCACTTCGGGTGACTCAGAAGGGGGCGGCGCGAGCAGCCTTGGGTCTGTCCAGACGGGATCACACCGCTGATGCTAGGAGGGAGCTGCACTGGCTGCCTGTGAAACAGAAGGGGGCGGCGCGAGCAGCCTTGGGTCTGTCCAGACGGGATCACACCGCCGATGCTAGGAGGGAGCTGCACTGGCTGCCTGTGAAACAGAAGGGGGCGGCGCGAGCAGCCTTGGGTCTGTCCAGACGGGATCACACCGCCGATGCTAGGAGGGAGCTGCACTGGCTGCCTGTGAAACAGAAGGGGGCGGCGCCAGCAGCCTTGGGTCTGTCCAGACGGGATCACACCGCCGATGCTAGGAGGGAGCTGCACTGGCTGCCTGTGAAACAGAAGGGGGCGGCGCGAGCAGCCTTGGGTCTGTCCAGACGGGATCACACCGCCGATGCTAGGAGGGAGCTGCACTGGCTGCCTGTGAAACAGAAGGGGGCGGCGCGAGCAGCCTTGGGTCTGCCCAGACGGGATCACACCGCCGATGCTAGGAGGGAGCTGCACTGGCTGCCTGTGAAACAGAAGGGGGCGGCGCGAGCAGCCTTGGGTCTGTCCAGACGGCATCACACCGCCGATGCTAGGAGGGAGCTGCACTGGCTGCCTGTGAAACAGAAAGGGGCGGCGCGAGCAGCCTTGGGTCTGCCCAGACGGGATCACACCGCCGATGCTAGGAGGGAGCTGCACTGGCTGCCTGTGAAACAGAAGGGGGCGGCGCGAGCAGCCTTGGGTCTGTCCAGACGGGATCACACCGCCGATGCTAGGAGGGAGCTGCACTGGCTGCCTGTGAAACAGAAGGGGGCGGCGCGAGCGCCTTGGGTCTGTCCAGACGGGATCACACCGCCGGTGCTAGGAGGGAGCTGCACTGGCTGCCTGTGAAACAGAAGGGGGCGGCGCGAGCGCCTTGGGTCTGTCCAGACGGGATCACACCGCCGATGCTAGGAGGGAGCTGCACTGGCTGCCTGTGAAACAGAAGGGGGCGGCGCGAGCGCCTTGGGTCTGTCCAGACGGGATCACACCGCCGATGCTAGGAGGGAGCTGCACTGGCTGCCTGTGAAACAGAAGGGGGCGGCGCGAGCGCCTTGGGTCTGTCCAGACGGGATCACACCGCCGATGCTAGGAGGGAGCTGCACTGGCTGCCTGTGAAACAGAAGGGGGCGGCGCGAGCGCCTTGGGTCTGTCCAGACGGGATCACACCGCCGATGCTAGGATGGAGCTGCACTGGCTGCCTGTGAAACATCATGTTTCCCACAAGATCCTGACCGTGACCCACAAATGTCTTGTCCGGGAGGCCCCTGACTTTACAGAGTTGTCAGCTTTGAGGGACTGATTCATGGAATTATTTGCTCCGAAAAATTTTGTTAAACAGGGATTTGCGGGCAGAATGGCGCACAAATGTCAGTTTTTCGGCGCAAATAATTCCATGAATCAGCCCCTTAATGTTTTTACAGAATTAATGTTAATTCCTTTACATTTTTATTTTGGTTTTTATTCCAATCGACTCGTCAGATTCAAAGCAATGGCTGCCTATGGTTCAAACGGATTGTTATGGCTCTCAACCAGAAACGAGGCGAATCAAGCATGTTAACGCTTGGTTAGAAATTAATTCACAAACGAGTCTACTCGATAGGGGGTGCCTGGTTGGATCCAGGAAACTAGTTGAGGCCTTTAAGACGTGGCAATCCATAGTGTGTAGAACCGGCGGATTGCATTCTAGAGGCTGCACAAGTTCTTAAGTGTCTGTGAGCTGCTTTGGTTTGGCTCAGGCCGTTCTTTAGTGCCGCCGTTAGTTGTGGCTCGTAGGTGGCACTTTAGCATCACCATTGGCTTTGATGCTAAAGGGGGTGCTCGTTATGTTATGCATCCCTTAAACAAAGTCAAAACTTTTAACCTTGCCAATGCTTCTTTTTAAAGGGCTTCACCAAACTACTTTCCGTGACGTTGGAATCCTCTGTGTAAGTGAACGCTGCTTAAAAGAGGTTTTTTAGTTTGCAGGGCAAACAGCCCTGGTCTCATTTAATCAATATTGAGAGCCCCTGGTACATTTGAGTTTTTGCGTTGGTCACTTCAACTCACATCGTTTCAATATCTGCTGCCTGGATGTCCTGGATTTCAGAGGAGTGCATCCTAGCCTGAGTGAGATGTCTTAAACCTGGGTGAGATGTCGTCTTAATTGATCAGCCTAGATTTTTACTGATATATGGCTGCTGCCTTGTTTCGAATTTCCAGGTTACAACTATTTGTAGTTCCTAACATCCTTCGAATAATGAGTCTTGTTGCTAACACGTACGTTCTAAATATTATTCCAGGCGGCTTCTATCATTCTTTGCTTTCTCCTATGGATGACTATTTTGTGATCTTTGTTTCATGTGCCATATTTTTCATGTGGGCATACTATTGAATTTAGCACATGAGCTGTACAAACTCACACTGTGGCTACATTTTACACTTTTCCGAATAACCACATCTGATCCAAAGCATCAGTAAGGGTCTGATATTATTCCGAGTTACCGCTGGACTCATGAAAGCTAAAAAAAATGTGTCCTTTTGGCCTTAATTGTCCTGACCACAGATCCTCAATATGCTTTAATTCTGGAGTGTAGTCCCCTGATTAAGGCTTGATATCAGTGATTCCTTTGGCCAAGAAGGCACTCTAGAACCTGATGGTTCCAGAAACATTTAGGCTATTGGTTAAGATGCCTTTTCTCATAAAGTAATAGAGAGGTGCATCATGGTGGTGCTGCATATTATTAGTAATATATTGAACATGAAACATCTATATATGTATAAAATGCTTAGGTATGTTTCTTAACTCAGATGATGCAATTCATCAGTGTTAGTTTGCCCTCTACTGGCCATATGGCAGTGTGAACCTCTGTGTGCCCTTCCACTTCAACAACATCTATCATTTTAAGAAACAGAATGAACTTGGTTCTACGCGGTCATCTTAATCTTCCACTATCGCAAACATTCGGAATAATTTCAAGTTACTGTCATGATTCCTGCCCCTCATGTCCCCAGCCCTCCAAGATGTCAGGCTGGAACCAGGCCATGATCACCTACATGGCCCTCAAGGGCCTCTCCATCCCTCCAAAGACCTACTTGGAGTCAGACTTGGCGCTTGTGGCATCAGACTCACTTACTCCCGTAGGATAACATTGGGGATTGGACTTGTAGTGCATTGATGGGGACAAGATGGATGTCCCAACATATTTCGGTTCCAAGACCTGCATGTGCGGTCTAGTCTTTTGGGTGTGGTTCAGCCCAGAGACACCTGGGATACCCAGAGACTATTTAAGCCACACCCAGGCTGAGAAACATGCTTTGCGTTTTCTGCACCTGCAGCGTGACACTCACCATGTTCGGATCAGTCTCCAGTAGGCCTGCATCTTTCTTCTGCGCTCAGCTCCTGCAAGAACAAGAACACCGTAAGGAACAGCCTTACCTTGCGGCGCTTCTGCCCATCATTCATCGCTCCTTCTGTTCTGCGGGCATCTTCGGCGGTGTCATTCCCTTCCCGGCATGCCGCTTCCTAAGGAAAAGGGAAAAGAATAGAAAAAAGGTATTAGTAAGCATTCTGCAAATCTTCGCTTATTTTTAAATACTGTACGAGCTTCAAACGCTTACCTGAATCCCAGCCGCTCTGGGGGTACTCTGTCTCCGGAACTTCTCAATCATCTGCAAGAGAGAAAAGACACTCCAGATTAGCGTGGAAACATCTAGAGGCACCGCATACCGCGCTTACCCACTGCATTTTTCTTCATAACCGGCATCCATGCTAAAAACGTTGCGGCACCTAAAAGACACAGAAAAATAACTCAGTTCAATGCAAATACAAAAGGGGTGCATCGCGCTCTCACTCACCTTCAGCGCTACTCATCTCAGCAGCACACCGCCATCCCTGGATGCCAGCCATCATCTAAGGAAGGAAAGGAACGAGGTTAGAGAACTGTTCAAAAGACTCATTATACTTACCTGTCAGACTCTTGCCAGTGAAGTAACTAGGCAGCAACGAGCCTGCATCAATCAACGCGCCCCTGCCCTGAAAGCAGGACGGAGAGCACACTATCCAAGAAAACAAGGTGAGCTGTGGATCAAAGGGAAGGGTTGGACCCCGGGGTAGAAGGAGTTCAAGCACACAGAGACAATAGGGAGTTAAACTCTACCAATCTTGTGTTTCGGGCCCAGTCACCAGTCGAATAGGCTCCAGGGAAGGGTTTGAGGTCGTAATCAGGACAGGCTGAGTGACGTCCCCGTGGATACCAGGTGAGCATTACAGATACTTCTTTCCACCGTCCACTACTCTACACACAGGGCAAATGCATCCAGTGTCAATAAGCAGTTGATTACCGGCTCAACCTTGCATTGTCTAAAGAGCAAAATGAAAGACGAATGCCTCCCCACAAGCTAAAACTGAAAGTAGCTGCTGTAATTATGCTACTACGCAATCTTATGCCATCACAGAAACTCTGCAGTAGAACAAGGCTGCCAATTACGCATCTACAAAGACACACCACAGAGGCCAGTGTAATCAGTGGACCTTAGAAACTGTTCTATACCATGCATACCTCTCATTCCATCGGACACAAATATGCCTTTCAAATTCAAAAGAAGACAGTTACCTATTTGTCTAGCCATTTCAATGGCCATTAATAAGTCACAGGGACCTATGCCCCTTTCCTGGACGTGATCAGTGGTAATTCCGATATTTAAGAAGGGGGCAGAAGTGACCCTGTGAATTACCAACTGATATTAATGTTTAAGATCTGCTAGAATGGCATATGTTACACCAGGAACGGCTAGTAAATCATTAAAAAAACTGCATGGGTGTGAGGAATGGAAACTTGTAAGAAAATATGAATCCTTGATTGAAAAGCCATTAAAATATTTTTCACCAAGTAGGAGGATGCCAAGCCAACACTGACTTGTTTCGCCCTACCCAGTCACCTGGTTAAGGTAGTTACTTTTTCATGAAAATCTCTAAGTCAATGCATATCATTATAGTTCATTTTCTTGGTACCCATTTTAGCTTGGTCACATAAACATTTTGACATAATACCATATGCAGTTCTTACTGATGAAAAAGGGTGCACATTTCAAATGTTGCCATCCAACACAAGCACAAAGTGTGTATGTAATCCCACATGTTGTTCACCAGATAGCAGCCGTAACAATCAGACCCTTCAATTAACGAACCGCTCACATGGCGCCTGTATTACCAAAGGTTTGCTTTGGCAAAAGTCACAGTTCAGATCAAAACTGTCTTGCCTATCAAACATGCTCTGATCAATTCTCGACTCCATCGCTGAATTGGTGAGAGGGGGTAGCAAGTCCGATCTAAAGGGCGAGTTATGTCGCGATGAGCTTTTGATAACACAGATGTCATGTGAATGGTTCGCTAATGGAAGAATCTGGACTCATAGGGCTGCCATCTCATAGCTTACCTCTGGGATCAAATCTATGTTTTTTTCCTAGCGTTGGATATTAACATTTAAAACATTTGCAACGTCAAGGCATCTGATCCTGGTATCAGATTTAGAGGGATCATTAGGATGGTCATGGTAACGGTAAGAGCTTGAGTTTTCCTTTCTGGTCTATTTACCCTTCAAGACCGTCATAATCTATGGCCTACACAGACCTCTTTGCTATTGAATCCCAACATTCTATGGTCTGTAGATGGTCTACCGCCCAGTTTTAGGTTTTTGATGGTCGTGCCGTGGACCACAGGCTCTTAGAAATTTGGCCGACACAGTAAATTGTGGGGATTCGAAACACCTTCAGCCTGGCCTATCATCGGACTAAGAGCTCTTGACCATGTCTCGCACAGTCCTTGCCAAATTCATTGGCTCCCTTATGCCGAACTAGCAACATATAGCCCGTCGATTGTCAGTGTATTCTTCATATATTACAAACATAATGGCTGTACATAGCACAGTGATTCAATTCCTACATCACAGACACCTAGTGAATGCACATGGCACAGTCTGCTATTTAGGAGATTAATAAAGAACCTAAAAACCCAACTCTTCAACCAGCCTACATGCCAGGATACCCACATCCACTAAAACACCATATGATCTTACTCTACGACTTCCGGCCAGGGCCTGTGATAGTTATTCCCTGAAGCCACCTGCCTATTCAAAGTTCATGGGAGGGTGAGAAGGGGGATGAAGCTCAAGGTACTGGGTTACCTTGTCCACCATGAACTGTATCTCACTTCTTCTCGGTTTTGTAAAATGCAAAGGTGACGCTGCACAAAATGCAGTGCATCGGAACATGTATCACACATGCTGGATGCATGTAGCGGTATCTGTGCATCCCATATCACACATGGCACAGTGTACAATTCACATATCACATGTGCACTAGATGTCAGTGGCTCAGCAACGCCAAAGGCTGGAGACCAAAATGGAGCTGAGTTTCTAGAGATAATTTGGTGGAGGCTGGTGACCTGGCAACCCATCCTGCTTGCACCCCTTTCCAGCTGGTCCAGGCCTTTTTGATGTGGAAAAGGTGGCAACATTCTGAAATAAAAGACTGTTGTGGCGGTAGCCATGGAGCTGGAAGATGGACTTCATCCTTCATCCGCCGCGCAGCTCCTCTTGGCTCCGACGATGTTCGTCCTCATTCTTTCCGCCCTGGTTCTACTCATGAGGTCTGGATGAGGTCACCGCCCGCCTGCAGGAGTGCAGCACTGGTTGGGACTTTCCATGGATATGACGCAGGGCTCAAGTCGACAGTAAACGCGTGTGTACAGTTAATTTATTCTGAGGGTGGACGCCGTGCCACAGGGTATTTTAGAGGCTGTGTGTAAAATAAGAACATTCTCTTTTTTGAAATTAGGCGAACTGGGGATTTGACCTGTGGTTGCAAGGTTCACAGGTAGGCAGCACTTTACCAAACCAAAACAGCAAACAACTAAAGGTGAAATGTCACATTTCGGGACAGCACTCTCCAAGGAACACATCAGTATTTTTTTTTGGGGTTGAAAACGTGAACACTTTTTAACATTTTTAAACCGTGTTCGAAGAAAATATCCTCTAGTTTTTGTGTATGTTGCTTTTATGAAAGGCAAATGCCCATTTATCCTGTGCAATTTGTATAGTTATGCAAAGCCAATTGAATGAAATTTGCACATTTCACCTTCATATGCTAATTTCTGATGACATCACATCACATATGCCCTCGAAGGACAAGGCAGTGGTGTTGAGCGCAAAGGTGCGCAGGAGACACTGCCCGACTACACATAGCACGCAACACTATATCCACGCTACCGAGCCTTTAAGAACCGAGGTTCGGACCCTCTGTGGCAAAGCTCTCGCAGGACAAGGCCGCAGTGTTGAGTGACGCAGGTGCACAACAGATGCTGCCCAACTACACGTAGCACGCAATGCTACGTCCACACTTCTGAGCCTTTAAGAACCGAGGTTCGGACCCTCTGCTGCAAAGCCCTTGCAGGACAAGGCCACGGCGTTGAGCGATGCAGGTGCACAGGAGACGCAGCCTGACTGTACGTGGCACGCAACGCTACATCCATTCTTCCGAGCCTTTATGAACCGAGGTTTGGACCATCTGTGGCAAAGCCCTTGCAGGACAAGGCCACGGTGTTGAGCGATGCAGGTTCTCAGGAGACATTGCCCGACTATACGTAGCATGCAACGCTGTGTCCATGCTTTTGAGCCTTTAAGATCCGATGTTTGGACCCTCTGCAGCAAAGCCCTCCCAGGACAAGGCCGAGGTGTTGAGCGACGCAGGTGTTTGGCGGCAATGGGATAGCGGCGCAGATTGTGAATATGGACGTCTTCACCCTTTGTGCGGCCGCAAGTTAAGAAGGTGCAGGGAGATTTAGCACTGCTACACTCCACACATCTACCCTGACCCTGTGCCCCTCTCCCACTTGCACATGCGTTGTTCCCCCTGCAACCGGTCCTTGCTCTCCTCACCACCGCCCAGGCCCTCCTTCCCTGCCCATGTGCACTCCCTAGCATCTTAGGCGGCATGTGCTCCATCGCAATTTAGGCCACTTGCAATCCCTCGCAACTTAGGTCCTGTGCGATCCTTTGCTACTTATGTCGCATGCGCTCCCTCACTGCTTAGGCCGCGTGCATTCCATCGCAACTTAGGCCGCGTGCTTTCCATCACAAATTAGGTAGCATGCTCTCCATCGCAACTTTGGCCGCGTGCGCTCCCTGGCTACTTAGGCCGTGTGCGTTCCCTCACATCTTGGGCTCTTTGTGGCTGAGCTACCCCTCGCAACTGTTCTGCACCCACCTGGCCTAGTGATCCTTCCCTGTTTGGCTCCAACACAACCTGTCCCCGCTTCCCCGACCTAGCGCACCCTTCTCAGTGCTGATCCCCTGCATTCCTGACTCAACCCCTCCTTTCCTTCCACTCAGGCTATATAGCCACGTCCTGCGCATTGTTCCCTACCTGTCTCTCGCATCCTTATGCCCCTTTATTCTCTGACCCTTGTTTAGTATTGTCATATTGGGGTTTCCCCAGTTATTCCATTGTGTTGTATTCTCTACTGTATTGTCATTCCATTGCATTGCCTGCATTTCCTCCACTTCTAGGTTTCCTTCGATTGCCAGTGGTTGTGTATTGTGCTTTGTTGGGCCACTACTGTTACCCAACATGTGCTGTTTTTCTTTACTTCCTGACGCTAGGTTACCTTAGACTACCAGTGGTTGTGTTTTGTGCTTTGTTTGATTATTACTGTTATTCCACATGTGCTGTATCGACTACTTTCTCTTCTTTCCAGTGAGGGCACCTCTGATCACCAGCGGGTTTCTGTACTGTCCCTTGACACTTGACAATTCTCGTGATCTTAGTGTGTCTTGTTCTGTGGTATTCTACCTGCTCCCGCTCTCTGGTGGTGTCCGGCCTGGGTGCCTCGATCCTGTCTACCGCATTCATGTGAGTACCCCGTTCTTCTTGGGCAACCCCACAATCCCCTACTTTCCACCCGCAACCTCTATGGTGCTCTCCGTCTGCCCTGTATTCCCTAACTGCTAATCTATCGACTATCCTATCTCTCTCACTAGGCCTGGCAGGAAGAAGCTCAAAAGGGACATCCTGGTCCCCAACCCAGGCCTCCCAATCGCTGATTCCTACACCAGTGCTTCCTCCAGATAAACCCTAACTGACATCCTCTTTGTCGTTCCGTCTCCAGGCCTATGGACCCCCAATATGGTCTCTGTTCTCTCTCCTTTTTCCTCATTTCACATTAATGCTGTTAGCGGTGGGGGGCCCTCAGACCAATCTCCTCCTTTTCGATAGATGTTTCTCGTGCCTCATCAACTTCCTTTCTTCTCCTGCTATCCCTTCTTACCCCACTCTGGTTCCTCTGCCACATCCTTCCTCTGCCACCTCTCCGGCTCTACCACCTCTCCGGCACCCTCCGTTGCTTCTTTGGACACCCTATTGCCTCCTCCCTCTGCCATCTCTCTGGCACTCTCTTCTTCCTCTCTGACTACCCTGCCATCTCTTCCTTCTTCCTCTGCCCATTCTCGGGCACCTGTTCCACATTGTTACTCTTATCGCTCACTCCACTGGCAAACACGGTTTATAGTCATAAAGTCGAATGTCATAATGTCGAAAGTCAAAATGTCTAAAAAATAAAGTTGAAAAAAAAATGTCGAATTTCTTTTTTTTGTTGGAAATGGGGGGTTCCTCCCAACCCCCCTTTTTGTAATTTTCTTTTACCCCTTTTTTTTTTTACCGCCGGAACCCAAAAAAATATATAAATAAATACATTTAAAAATCGACATTTTGTTTTCGACATTATGTTTTAGACATTTTTGTAATTCGACATTATTTTTTCGACATTATGACTGCACACCGTCAAACACTTCTCTGATATCTGCCATCTCCTGGAAGAGCTTGATTTGGATGTACTGGATTTCACTGAGACTTGGTTCACGACAAGCTCTGTCGGGAGTTTTGACACTCTGCTTCCTGATGGCTACAAGATCCTCTCCGAACCCAGAACTAATCATCCAGGCGGGGTTGTAGCCCTGATTCTCCTGGAGTGGATCCCTGCTTCTGTCATTCCAATGCAGGACTTCTTTTCCTTTGAATGCCTGGTCTGCAGGCTCTCTATCTCTCCTGGCCTCTCTCTCTCTGTGGCCACTATTTACAGGCCTCATGGCCAGGTCCCCCTCTTCCTCTCTGAGTGGGCTGACCTCTCCTCATCCCTCCTTGCCTCTACCTCTCAACTTCTCCTCTTCGGTGACCTGAACATCCACCTGGATGCTACTAGCCCCTCTTTGGGGCTCTTTCGCAACCTCTGTGAATCTCTCTCTCTCTCTATTCTTCCTTCTGGTCCGACTCACTCTGCATGGCACACCCTGGATGTTCTGATCTCCTCAGACCTCCCCCGCCCCAACCCTCTCACTACTCTCTCTTGGAGTGACCACTTTCTTCTTTCCTCCCACCTTTCTCTCTCTTGTGGGATGTATTTACCCATGCATCCGAGCCGTACCTCAAAACTGTGCAGTACTGACATGAAAACATCATGATGGCCAGAGCTTCCCAGAAAATGCACAGGGAAATGCAGGAAGAATAGGCTGCCACCCATTTTTGCCGATGTTATGGGCACAGAAGGACGCTGCCTAAAACCACCATTGGACTACCCGCACAGTAGTCTGAAACCATTGGGAATGGCAATGCTGATTGCCAAATGCAACCTAGAATTGTGGGGAATTCATTTCTTAAATCCCAAAAATGGGTGCAGTACCAGTACTCACCACTATCCAAAAGCTGGCGTTTTAAAACCACTCTGTTTCCCTGAAGGCAAGTCAAAATGCCTATTTTCAAACATTGCAATATGTGCAAAATATTTACTGAACACCAGCAGACATTTGGCAGAATGGAGTTTTGTGTGCCTACAAAATCTGGGAAATGAAGATCATAAGACAAGGTTTATAACAAGACTGGCTGAGCTATGGAGTCAGCAGTTTAAGTTGCACTGGATTTAAAGACCCTAAAATCGAAAATGTTTAGATTAAATAAGTGACCTATGTTTGGTGTCACATGCCTTTGTAACTGTTGAAATGTCATAGTTTTGCACTTAGAATCAGCCCTCTAGCTGCATCTGTAAAAATGTTTAGTTTTATTTGAATGCAGAAACTGGGGAACAAAAAGTGACATTTTATCTGAAACCCGGCTTAAGGAACTGAATTCTGCCTGGCAACTACCCCCATCAGGAGGGAAACTTGAGTCACCACTGTGTTCCCAGGCCAACCTTCCTTTTGCTGCCCACACTAAGGATATGCCATCTATCTGATAATTGAATTATCTGTGCTCTGCAAGAGAGTGAACAAAGCCCTCTTCACTCAGGCAAAGGTTTTTATTACCGCAGTCGTAAAATGTAGCTTCCTCTTTGCAAGAGCTGGGAGGGGCACTGCCTGTGAGAGCAAGCTGGCTTGGCAGAACTGGAAAAAAACAGAAATTCAACCTTGTGCTGAGGGTAAACCACACCCCTTTGGAGCCAGAACATAACTTTAAAAAGATGAATAACTCATAGAGCGGACATGTGAAAATTTTATAAATGACACCATAATTCTTGTGATTTTTCTGCCCACATTTTAAGAGGTTTTTCGACCCGGTGGCATGTTCAGGGGGGTTTTAGCGGAAAAGTGGATATTACTCTAAATGTATGCATGTTAAAAATCTGAAACTTCATCAGTTAATGTCCCTACTCCCTGCACACATGTATGTAAAGTTGGGTCAATGTCAGAAATTGCAAAATCAGTTAAAAAGTGAAATATGTGCCATTTCTGAATGCAAGCTCCCAGGAAGAGCAGAGTTTGAACAGGGGATACCTCCTGTAATGCATGATGGGTGCATATGATTTTAAAACAATATGTACCTCTGCAAATATGTATTTGTTTCAAATCTAGATTTGTGTGTAAGTTGACAGGAGGAGTGGACTTTCTGCAGGCTGTAAAGTGACATCACTCTGACTCACAGTTCATTCCCCAATCAAATGATAAATGGAAGTTTGACCAATTAGAAGCTGAGAGAGAGGTAGGGTCAGTGATGCTAGAACACACCCACATTCTAAACACATAAAAGCAGACAGACAGGACAGATAGAGCCCTTCCAATTTCATCTGCAGCGGGACGCTCTGCCGGAAAAATCCATACTTTACCTCCATCAACCTCCAGAGAGCCAAACTAGAGACTTCCATCTATCCAGAACGCATGAACTGGACCTAAAGATATATCAATAAGGGTTTTCATTCAGTATTATAGACTAGGCGTTGACTTAGCTGTAGTGTTGAATTGAATCCTCTTACAAAAGTGGGGGCTCGTATCCGGGATTCTGGGTTAGAATACCACTTGTGCAGCTTAATACAGTGTGCTAACTGACGGGATACATACATCCGGTCGGATCACCACGCTGCATTACGCTGTGAAGCATTCCTCAAAAGGGACACTCCAAGAAAAGTTCTGTTCTGCAAAACTAAAATACTAACTTCTGTAAATCAGGACAGAGACCAATCTCTAGAATGACGACCTTGGTAGATATGAAAATAGCCAGAGAGCACTTCTTACACAAACTATTTGTGAGAGGTGAATGGACTCACCAGGACCAAACAGTCTGGTTGCAGGCCATCACGCAACAGGTCACTGAAACAGGGTCAGATATATATAGAGATCAGGGTCCATTACACGTGGCCCTGAGTGAACTATATATGGCTCCTAAGGCCAAAGATGAGCACGACAAGATTGTTAGGATAGCGGCATATTTATATTTATACATGGGAGCCATACAGAATAAATGTGCTGAAGGCCATGATCTGGCAAAAAGGAAACAGATGGCGTTAGAGAAGGCCCAATCTGATCTGGATTCTTCTGAGCAAAGGCTGCACAGAAGCCAGGAGTCAGAAAATGAGACCAGACAGTACATCACTAAAATAAAGGAGGATATGGATGTGCTGCAAAAGGAAAAGTCAGAACAGGATACCAGATTTCTGGCCTTGCAGAAGGAACACCAAGAAGGTTTGGACTCCCTACTGCAAAGCCAGAAAAAGCTGGAGCAACAGCTAGACTTCAATAGGGCATGTGCTGAGCAGGTAGTCACCCTGCAAGGCGACCTAGATAGAGTGAAGGAGGAGAGCAATAAACTGATTCTGAAAGACCTGGATACCCAGGCAGAGTTTGATCAGGAGCGCCAGAAAGCTGGTGCCTTCCAAAGGCAAAGGGACGACCTGGCGGCACAAATGCAGGCTCTTAGTCAGGAAAGAGACGCCTTAGGCCAGGAAGTCTGCCATTTAAAAAGAAAAATGGAAGAAAATCACCTGGCCCACCAGGGGCTGGGTGATCTCCAAAAAGAAAACCAGAACTTGGTAGAGCACACCAGAAGGGTGGAAGATGCTCTAGCAAGAAAGGAGCAGGCCAATAGGGACATTGCCCAGGAGGTAAACCTCCTGCAGCAAAGACTGGCCCAGTTCTCCAGGACCAACCAGGAAGCACAGAGGGAGAATGAGGCCCTCTGTCAACACAATGATAGGCTCCAGCAACAGGTAGCGATGCAGGAGAAACTGATGGAGTCGAGTAAGGCCTTAACAGAGGAACTGAAAGCACAAATGCAGGCTCTTGCATTGCAACAGGGAGCAGGGGCGGATAGGGATGAGGTCCGCTGGGAAAGAGAGATTCCTGACCATAACCGCAGGAGCCCTAACACCAGGGGCCTTCATCTCCCCCAGTCCCTGGACTCTACCACCCCCATGTCCCCTGGCGCACATGAGCACAGGGCCGCAGGGATGGCAGATCACTATCCAGCTAAGAGTATGGGGCTCATAGGCCAGTACCACTCAGGAATGGAGGGGTGGGCATCCGGGTATGGGCACCCAAGTACAGTACAGTTCAATGGGGAACCCCAGGAGAGTAGGCCCATTAAGGGCATCCTGAAAACCTCTGCCCAGTTAGGTCAGTGGAGGGGGTACCCATCAAATCCTGGCAGCAAGGAGGAATCTGAAGACTCCTCTGAACTGCGCAGGACACAGGAGACCAGGTCCCCACATTCTGCCAGCCATTCCCAGGCTCGCAGAATCCGGGAAAACCTGGAAGAACAGACGGGAACCTCTGGGAGCAGTGCCTCTGAGTCCGAGGAAGAATGGACAAGGGTTACCCGAACCAAAAAGGCCAATAAGGCAAAAAGGGCCTTGCTTAAGGACCCCTTAAAGCAGATTAAGGCGATCAGGAGCGTCATCACGCCTTACCATAAGAACGCTAAGTATTCTGTTTGGGAGCACTTAGAGTTGTTTGAACAAATGATGGAGACTTTCCATTTGAAGGACAGCCAAAGCTGTATTCAATATGTAAAGTGGACATTCTCCCCGGAATACTCCAGTTTCTTTGCGGGGCTGGAGGACCAAAATCATTTAAGATGGTCCACATATAAGGCGGCCATCCTGAAACATTTTTCTGTTCACAGAAATCCTCAAGAGGCTCGCAAGGCGGCCTACAATTTGCAATGTGGGGAGGATCAGGCCCCACGAGAATTTGTGCAGGAGTTAAAGCGTGCTTTTGCGCAAACCACCAGAAGGGTGCGCACAGATAGTAGAGAGTTTGTCAATACATTTTTCCATGCCTTGCCCAAATATATAATGACCCAGCTCGTGAGAGATTTTCATGAGAAAAGATCTTTAGACTGGGTCATTGAACAGGCTACCCGGATCTATGAGGTGCAGAAGCCCATAGAAAATAAAAGCAATGCCCAGAAAAACCCCAAAGCCAACAGCACCCCTGCTGCTGTCAAGGTGGCAGAGGTAAAGGTCACCCCCGTTTTGGATCTGGAGATGGGGGGGCCTAAAAACCTACCTGCACCTAATAATGCTAGGCCCAGAAGGTCCTCGGGCCAGTCACAGACAGGGAGCCAGGGAGGCAGCCCCACAAATGGGGTCCCTCGCTCTCCTGACTATGTAAGTCCTCGCTACAAAGGTAACAGACCCATCCTGGGCTATGTGTGGACTCCTCCAGCCCAAGGGGGGGGATCCAGCCAAGCACCTAACCCAGGGAACTTCCCTCCAAACTTCCCACCGGAGGGCAGAAATTTACCAAACCCTGGGCAGAACTTTTTCCCCAGATATCCACCCGACTTTCAGCCCCAAAACCATCCATCCTTCTTTCCCCAATTCCCTGAGCCCAGATCACTGAATCCGGGAGAGGGGAGGCCAAGGGTGGAGGGGTACCCAAATCTTCCCAACCCGGGGTATTACCAGAGGAGGGACAGCTACCCTTCCCGGGATCAGCCCAGGGGAGAAAACAGGGCCCCGTATCAGCCTGAGCGGGTTTCCCAGTTAGAGCGCCAGGTTCAAAACATGGCGCGGGATATGGGTCATATACTGAGGGCTCAGCAGAACCCTCAGATGGGCGTGCCGGCGCAGAACGCACCCAACTCTGGACCTGGTGCTCCAGAACAATGACGGGGGCAGCACCTCGATAACACACCGGTTCCCAGGGAGGAGGCACAAAGGGAAGGGGGGTGTAAAGCCTTGGAGGAAGCTTCCTTCCTCACTTGTAAACAGCCCCTGGAAATCCAGGAACCGGAAACAAAATCTCTTGCCCCTGAAAGTCTGCCTCCTAAGGAGCAGAGGGGGGGTAGGAGAAACAAAAGACCCAAACAGACTCAGTTTGAGGAGGAGGTACAGATCTTCCAATTTGAGGGAGAGGGATCCTCAGAGGATCCTGGGAAAAGGATCTTCTCCTTCAGAGAGGGGGGAACTCCTCCCAAAGAAAAATGGGTCCCTAGGGATGCAAATCCAGACTGGGGAGATGTGGAGACTGAGCTACCGCCGCCCACCATCTCATCCCAGAACCAACAGCAAGAAAATCCCCTGGTTCAAACCCATCCTGGTGACTGCCTCCAAAAAGGGGGGGGCGGCCCGGAACCGGGGCCAGGGGAACCCACAATGGCTCTGATCTCCAGTTGCCAACTTTTTCTTTCAGATTCCCAAGACTCTCCACAGAATTCTGCCCAAATCTCTTCGCTATCGATGTCCAAAACCAGAAAGTTAGCCCACCAGTTGTCCAAAAATGTGCATTATCTGTGCCCCCTTGAGGAGAAGGAGGGAAGATATTATGCCCCGGTACAAGTACAGGGTCAGGGTACAATTTTGGCACTGGTGGACACTGGATCTCAAGCTACCCTTCTGTCCAGAAGGGCCTTTGACGAACTGAATGCAGGAAGGGGAGAGAATTACCAAATTCCTCTCACCTCTCTTCCTGGACAACTGCAGAACTTTGACGGGAAGGAAATTCCCGTTGAGGGGACCGCAGATTTGGACATAAAAATTGGGCGACATAAGTTGAAGCACCCGGTCATAGTTGTGACCCCAGAGGGCACCCCTTGTTTACTAGGGAATGACCTCCTGAGAAGGTTGCCACCCCTAATAGATTGCGTAAACAAGGTCCTCTGGACCCAGACTAGCCGACCAATAAAATTAAAACAGAGTGTCAACCATGTTAGTTTAAACGGCACCTGCCACATGGTTGAACAAAAATCTGACCAAGTAGAATTTCACTTCCAGAACAACCAGATTCCAGACGTGACAGTAATAGCAGTAGGACAACAGACTGGTGATGGGGGGTCCTCTCTATTTCTGAAAATCAACCTTCCTTCCAGTTTAAGGTGGTATTCCACACTGGAAGGAAACACTCTGAAATTCTTTACAAATCCACAATCTGAAACTCCCACTCCTATAGTCCAGAAAGATGTGAAATCAGCTCAAAGCCTGGCTGATATTCAGCAAATTGGAGAGCAGTTGTTCATCCCTGTTCAGTTAAATGACGGGAAGGACTCTGTTCTCGCTCGAGTGTGTGTGAACAACGGTAAGAGCTTCATCAGCGAAGCCATGTTTCGCCAACTCCCAAAAGATCCAGCCATTCCCACCTTCAAACTGATAGACAAGTGGGAAATGGACCTGGAAGCACCTAATTCCAAACATCTCCTGCCAAGCAGGTGTATGCTCAAAATCTCCATTGGCAACAAGAGCATAGTCCACAATTGTTGGGTCGTGCGAGACGTCCCTGCCGCCTTTTACTTAGGCAGTGACATTCTCAATCACTTTGCCATTAGTTTGGACCTAATAAACTTCAAAGCCTGGTCCCGATTAGCGGATAATCCCATGGGCTTTGATGATCCAGAAAAAGCATTTAGGTCAGCTCAATTGCTACCTTATGCAGTTGAAATTCAGATTAAAGAGGAAGTCACCATCCCAGAAAGGACCCGACAATTCTCCCTGGAAGTGAAAGTTAAAAGGGGACAAGAGTTGAAAAACCCTGATGCTTACATACATCTAAACGCTTCTCTCCAACAGCAAGGGTTGGGGGTAAACCCAACTCCATTAGTCAACATAGAACATGACACCATTCCAATAGAGGTGGATAACAGCGACTTAAAGAGTATTACTCTAGCCGCAGGCACCATTATTGGAATGGCGGTTGATGACCGACATTTCTCCATTGATCTTAGAAATGAACTGTTAGGACCAATCCCCAAGGACTGTTTTGACAGTGACAGTGAGGACAATACAACACCAGACAGGATTTTTACCCGGCATGGGGGGAACTTCCTGGTGTACACTTCCTGCCCTTATGGTAAGGAAGATGTGACTTGTGAATTCAGGAGGGATGAGGTGATTTTCCAGGTTCATGAAGGCTGCCTTGCCCACCTGAAGCCTCCGGTCCAAATCAGCACTCTGACCAGGGACTTCTCCACCCAGCTGGAGGAGGCCGCGGAGATAGCCAAACCAGAAGTCTTTCCAGGCTTCAGGCAGATGGTGGAAGAGAGAGTCAACCTAGCTGATGCCTGTGTGACTCTGGAACAAAAGCAAAAGTTGAAACAAGTTTTCTTGGATTTCCAAGATCTCTTTGCGGTAGACTCATATGACTGTGGTCGCACTGACATCCACACAACAACAATCCCCACGGACCCTGGCATGACTCCTGTGTTTATGAAGCAATATCGCTTGCCTCTCGCATCAATGGAGTCCCTTACTGAAATAATTAAGAACCTTGAGTCCCGGGGAATAATCCGTCCAGTCCACAGCACCTTCAATAATCCGGTGCTGGGGATATTGAAGCCAAACGGCCAGTGGAGACTCTGCGCCGACCTCAGGGAGCTCAACAAACGGGTCCATACTTCCCGATGGCCTCTGCCCTACATTGACCAAGGGCTGGCCCAGATTCAGGGGTCACAGGTATTCACTGCAATAGACCTGACCAATGGATACTGGACCGTGCCTGTCAGCAGGGAGGACCAATACAAACTGGCTTTTACCTTTGGGGGCCAGCAGTACACATGGACCCGGACTCCCTTCGGATACCTCAACTCCGGCAATGAATTCAACATTTTTCTACACAAGGCCATGCCCGACTTGGGTGCAAGGGGTAACCTGGCTTATGTAGATGATGTCCTCATCAAAAGCTCAACTGTTGAGAAACACATAGCGGGGATCCGTTATGTTCTGACACAGTTGAGGGCCGCCGGAGCAAAACTTTCCTTTCAGAAAGCACAGTGGTGTAAAACCCGTGTTAACTTCTTGGGGCATGAGATTACTCCTCAGAGTCTTTGTCCCCAGGAAAAGAAAGTGGAAGCACTTCAGAAACTGAAAGACCCCACAACTCTGCGGGAACTAAGGAGCCTCCTGGGACTGACTAATTACAGCAGAAAGTTCATTGAGGGCTACGCAGAGATCACCAGACCCCTGATTCATCTCCTGAAGGGGGGGGTCAAGTGGGAATGGGGTCCAGAACAATCCGAGGCAGTAAAACAACTCAAAAGAAGCCTCTCACAAGCGCCTTGCCTAGCTTACCCTGTCAGAAACAAGGAGTTCTTCCTGGAGACGGGGTTTTCTAATACGTGCTTGACGGCAGTATTATACCAAAAGCATGACAAGGTCAATAAAGTAATCTCCTATGCGAGCAAAACTTTATCCTCTGTGGAGGAAAAATTCAACGATTGTGAGAAGGCACTCCTGGCAACGGTGTGGGCATTGAAGAATTACCGCCCGTTTATCCAGGGGGAACACATCATAGTGGAGACTCCACACCAGCCTCTGCAATATCTGCAAAGTGACAGAATCCGGGCCGGAAATGTGAGTAACTCCCGAATTACTTCCTGGATCCTGTCAATGCAAGGCTTTCCTGTGGAGGTCAGATATGGCCAAAACAAGAAGAGTCCACTCGCGCAAGGTCTGGCTGACTTGCATGATTGTGCCAGAGAAAACTGTCTCGAGGACGAAAGTCTAAAAATAAAGGACAACATGGAGGCATACCTTAATTCCCCACACAAAGTCTTTGAAGAAGACAAGTGTGAGGGAATGCCCACTGTGTATGTGGATGGATGCTCTTACCATGTTGACAACAACGGGGAGAAAGAACTGGTGGCCGGCGTAGGGAATGCATGGGTGAATGAGTCCCCAGAACCCTCCGCTGGATACAAAATTGGTCCCCGAAGTAGTCAGGTGGCAGAATTGATGGCTGTGCATCAGGCCATCCTCACTGCTGTCCAGCATCAACTCCACGAACTGGTCATAATCACAGATTCGGATTATGTACGGAACGGGTTCGTGGAGCACCTGGTTAATTGGAAAACCAGAGGCATGTTATGTGCTAACAACAAACCCTTGAAACATGGGAAGTTGATCCAAAACATTGATGATCTGGTCACCTCGAATGAGATGACCATCTATTGGAAGAAGATCAAGGGTCATTCCAAAGTAGAGGGACCAGACAAAACTGGAAATGACTTAGCTGATCAGCTGGCCAAAACCGGGGCCATCCAAGGGGATCTAATTGAGATTGAGTCCCTTTTGGGGGAAATCCAGGTCACTGCTATCACTAGGTCCCAGACAAATGCTCACAACGACCTTTCAATTGCACAATGGAGTAAGGAGACCCCTGATGCTGATTTGATTACCGCTCAGAAGGGGGATCCAATTATTGGTAAATTTTACCAGCACCTTGAGGACCCTGAGAACTTTCCCCTGACGGATACCGATTACATTGGGAAAGAGGACCTAAGAGTGTTGATGAAATGTCCAAAAATGTTCCGAATCCAAGACGGTTTTCTGGTAAGGAAATCCAAAGCTGGCCACGATCAGTGGGTGGTTCCTACCTCATTCCGAAGCCTGATGTTAAGTCACGCCCATGATGCGGCCACCGCCGGTCATAGGGGGTTTCACACAACATTGGAAATCTTAAGAGAGGTTGCATACTGGCCACACATGGGCCAGGACCTCAACCAATATTTGAAGGGTTGTCTTGTGTGTGCACAATTTCAGCCGACATCCCTCACACACCGGGCGCCTTTACAAAAGAGGGGAATGACACTCCCATGGTCAGATTTACAAATCGACTTTGTAGGCCCTGTGATTCGCTCGGCTAGGGGGAATAAGTACATGTTGACTGTGACATGCTTGTTTACCAAGTGGGTGGAATGTCTCCCAGCCCCAAATTGCAAGGCAGAAACTGCAGCTGCCTTGATGATTAACCACATCTTTTCCCGTTTTGGTCTACCTCAAAGGATTGAGTCAGACAGAGGTAGCCACTTCACCAGTGAAGTAATGACAAAGATGTGGGAGATACTGGGGGTCAAAAGGAAGTTGCATATTGCTTATAGACCAGCTTCTTCTGGGGCAGTAGAGAGATGTAACCGGACAATTGTGAGCATCTTAAAGAAGTTTGTGGCAGATTCTGGGCCAAGTTGGGATATCCGATTACCTCTGGTCCTAATGGCCATCAGATCTACCCCTTCATCTGCAACCAAAATGTCACCATTTGAGTTGATGACTGGACGCAAGATGGTGCTTCCTCAGCATTTGCTCTATAGGACCCAAGAGCAGACACTGATAAATGCCTCCACTACTCATGAGTATGTAGAGAATTTAAGGAAACACCTCCAACATGCTTTTGCTTATGCTCAGCGGAATCTAGAAAGATCGGCTGATAGCATGAAGACCCATTATGACCTGAAAACTTCCAGGAAGGAATATCAGGTGGGAGACCGGGTCTATCTATACAACTTCCAAAGGAACCAGGCCAAGCAGCGCAAATTTTTGCCTACATGGAAGGGACCCTTTGAGATCGTCGATAAGATCTCCCCTGTGGCCTACAAGATCCGCATCCCCAAAGGCGGTTCGGCAGAGGGGGAAGACAAGTGGGTCCACATAAACCAGTTGAAATGTTGCCATCCCAGGCACACTCTGCAACAACTGGAGGAATCCTCTGGAATCCTAGCGGGTACTGTCTCAGACTAATTCAGTTCCAATCATAAAACATACCACATCTAGTCTCTAAAATATTGTGATTTGCATGAAACTGTCTCTTAGTTATACTGTTTTTATTTTTTCAAAATAAGAATGTAATGTTTTGGTATGATGAAATGCATATGCTGCCCCACTATCTCAACAGTGGTGGAAAAACGTCTATGAGTAGGTATTGCCGCTCTTCCTTTGTCGTCCTAGGAGAAAGAAAACCTTGAGACGGGCCAAGGAGGACGATCCGGAGACCGGGAGCTGAGACGCAACGGGCTCGGGGTACCGCCCAATATTCCCATCAGGACCGGCGAGGAGAACCGATTGATCCGACCGGATGGAGGAAAAGATGCTGAACTGTGCCATCTATTGGAAGAAGATGAGGAAACATCCCAGGTCTTGCGAGTCCCATTCGTGAAATAGAATGGCCATCGCAAGAGGGGGGCTTGTGGGATGTATTTACCCATGCATCCGAGCCGTACCTCAAAACTGTGCAGTACTGACATGAAAACATCATGATGGCCAGAGCTTCCCAGAAAATGCACAGGGAAATGCAGGAAGAATAGGCTGCCACCCATTTTTGCCGATGTTATGGGCACAGAAGGACGCTGCCTAAAACCACCATTGGACTACCCGCACAGTAGTCTGAAACCATTGGGAATGGCAATGCTGATTGCCAAATGCAACCTAGAATTGTGGGGAATTCATTTCTTAAATCCCAAAAATGGGTGCAGTACCAGTACTCACCACTATCCAAAAGCTGGCGTTTTAAAACCACTCTGTTTCCCTGAAGGCAAGTCAAAATGCCTATTTTCAAACATTGCAATATGTGCAAAATATTTACTGAACACCAGCAGACATTTGGCAGAATGGAGTTTTGTGTGCCTACAAAATCTGGGAAATGAAGATCATAAGACAAGGTTTATAACAAGACTGGCTGAGCTATGGAGTCAGCAGTTTAAGTTGCACTGGATTTAAAGACCCTAAAATCGAAAATGTTTAGATTAAATAAGTGACCTATGTTTGGTGTCACATGCCTTTGTAACTGTTGAAATGTCATAGTTTTGCACTTAGAATCAGCCCTCTAGCTGCATCTGTAAAAATGTTTAGTTTTATTTGAATGCAGAAACTGGGGAACAAAAAGTGACATTTATCTGAAACCCGGCTTAAGGAACTGAATTCTGCCTGGCAACTACCCCCATCAGGAGGGAAACTTGAGTCACCACTGTGTTCCCAGGCCAACCTTCCTTTTGCTGCCCACACTAAGGATATGCCATCTATCTGATAATTGAATTATCTGTGCTCTGCAAGAGAGTGAACAAAGCCCTCTTCACTCAGGCAAAGGTTTTTATTACCGCAGTCGTAAAATGTAGCTTCCTCTTGGCAAGAGCTGGGAGGGGCACTGCCTGTGAGAGCAAGCTGGCTTGGCAGAACTGGAAAAAACCAGAAATTCAACCTTGTGCTGAGGGTAAACCACACCCCTTTGGAGCCAGAACATAACTTTAAAAAGATGAATAACTCATAGAGCGGACATGTGAAAATTTTATAAATGACACCATAATTCTTGTGATTTTTCTGCCCACATTTTAAGAGGTTTTTCGACCCGGTGGCATGTTCAGGGGGGTTTTAGCGGAAAAGTGGATATTACTCTAAATGTATGCATGTTAAAAATCTGAAACTTCATCAGTTAATGTCCCTACTCCCTGCACACATGTATGTAAAGTTGGGTCAATGTCAGAAATTGCAAAATCAGTTAAAAAGTGAAATATGTGCCATTTCTGAATGCAAGCTCCCAGGAAGAGCAGAGTTTGAACAGGGGATACCTCCTGTAATGCATGATGGGTGCATATGATTTTAAAACAATATGTACCTCTGCAAATATGTATTTGTTTCAAATCTAGATTTGTGTGTAAGTTGACAGGAGGAGTGGACTTTCTGCAGGCTGTAAAGTGACATCACTCTGACTCACAGTTCATTCCCCAATCAAATGATAAATGGAAGTTTGACCAATTAGAAGCTGAGAGAGAGGTAGGGCCAGTGATGCTAGAACACACCCACATTCTAAACACATAAAAGCAGACAGACAGGACAGATAGAGCCCTTCCAATTTCATCTGCAGCGGGACGCTCTGCCGGAAAAATCCATACTTTACCTCCATCAACCTCCAGAGAGCCAAACTAGAGACTTCCATCTATCCAGAACGCATGAACTGGACCTAAAGATATATCAATAAGGGTTTTCATTCAGTATTATAGACTAGGCGTTGACTTAGCTGTAGTGTTGAATTGAATCCTCTTACACTCTACCCCTCAGATTAAGCCAACCCCAGCACTGCCACCTTCTCATTCATCGAGCCCAAGAAGCGTGTGTCAGTAGAGGCTTTCGACGCTACTTTCTCTCCTCCTCCTACACCTTTGGATGACTCCCACTCCGACATGGCCCTATCAACCTTCTTCTCTCTATCTCTAACACCCTTGATGTCCTTGAAGCCTACATCCAAGTGCAACTTTTGGTACGATTCCGACCTCGACACCCATAAGCGCAAGTGTAGGGTAGCTGAGGGAAGTGGAGGGAATCAATCGCACCCTCTGAAAAACTGGCCTGCTGCCTGCTCCAAAGGCATTACAGACTCTGTGTCCTCTAGAAGAAGAGAGACTACATCCAATCCTCCATCCCAGTGGCCTCTAACCACTTGGCTGCGCTTTTGAAAATCTGCAAGGAGCTGGCCAATCCTGTTGCAGTCTCTACCTCTTCTGTTCCCTCCCAGGCCCTTTGCACGGCTCTGGCTTCTCATTTCACCACTAAAACTCAGGGCAAACTGTCCACTGTCTCTTCTTCTACCACCTCTTGCTCTCCCTTTATCACCCTAGGCCCCTCTTGGGCCGTTTCTCCTACTCCTTTCTCTTCCTTTCCCCTGTTCACCCCTGACAAGGTTTCTAGACAAGTCCGATCTATTAAAGTCTCATCAAAGCAGGTGCTCCCCTGCTCTTCCAGAACCATCAAGGACCACATCGACAAGCTTGCTCCAGCCTTGGCCGACTGCTGCAATCACTCTTTTGCCACTGGAACCTTCCTTTACCCCCCTAAGCACTCCACAAAGTTGTTCAACTAGACTGCCTTATGTCCTTCACGGTTTCCAAAACTTTTCCTCTGTGACCTCGTAACACCTCTCTACAATGTCATCTATTGTCTATATCTGCTTCTGTAACCAATGTATAACCTGCACCAAGTGAATATCCTGTAACAGTGCCACAATGCCTCTGGGCTGCTGGGCGCTTTATAAATCCAAATAAATAAATAAGAAGCCCTCTGCCGATCCTTCCTCTCTGGAAAACTATCACCTGATCTCCATCACCCATTTCCTGGGCAAACTCCAGGAAAAGCTGGCCATCTCCCTGGTTGACCTCCTTTCTCACTGATCGATCTTCCCAGGTCCAACTTAGGTATTTCCTCTCTTCTATCTCTCTTTCTACTTTGGTGTTCCCCAGGGGTCTAACCTCTCTACCTGGCTTTTCACTCACTATCTGGCACCTCTTGCCCACATCATCTCGACCTTCTGCTCTAACATTTAGTGTTATCTTGATCACACCCAGCTCTCCTTCGGGCTCCCCTCAGCCACTTCTGCTCCTTCTCTCATACCTGACGGATTGTCCGTAATTCAGGAATGGTGCACCTCCAATGATCTCTGCCTTAATGCCAGCAAGACTGAGATCCTCATCATTGGGACACCTGCTCCCTCCTTTTCTCTCTCACTCTGGCTGCCCACCCTGGGCCCTCTACCTTCTCCTTCCTGTGAGGCTAAGAACCTCGGGGTCATCTTCGACTCCACCCTCTCCTTCTCGCCTCACATTTCTGACATCTCTAAGAAGTCACACTATCAGCTGCACCTCCTCAGGACTATTGCAACAACCTCTTTCTCAATCTGCCTTCCTCCACTCTTCGCCCTTTGCAACTTATCCAGAACTGGACTGCGAGACTTGTCATTGGCCTCAAGCCCAGGGATCGTATCTCTCCAGCCTTGAAATCTCTCCACTGGCTTCATGTGGTTGCAAGGATCAAGTTCAATAACCTCTGCATCGTCCACAAGGCTTTCTGGGGCCGGGGACTGCACTACCTCAACTCTCTCTTCCTAAGCATCTGCCTTCTCAAGTCCTCTGCTCATCCACCTCCAACTCTCTGAGGGTCAGAAGTATCTCCAGGCAGAGCGGGGGGTAGATCTCTTTCCCCGGCTGGGACCTCCCTCTGGAACAGCATCCTTGCCTCTCTCAAACTTGAGCAGGACTACCTCCGGTTACGAAAGCAACTCAAGACCTTCTTTTTTGCTTCTGCTTTCTCCCGCTCCCCTGCTGATGCAACTGTCTGTTGCGCATACTGGTCTCCTGGCCACCCACTCAACTTCGGGTCTAGGCTCCCACATGTCCAGTTGCCGTTTCACTGACTCCGGGCCTCCCTGCACTTACAGGCCCGTATCTTCAACCCTACAATCCCCCGCCTCTCTGCACTTATTAGGCACTTACCGCCAGCACTTATGAGCTACCTGCACCCACTGCACTTCTCCCCCCGCCGCACTTGCGTGATCTGAATGACACAAGGCATAGTAAGATAGTTGTTTTATCCTCCCTATGCCCTCCCCTCCTTTTCCTTGTCTTGTTGCACCTAGAAACACTTGTGTACAGGCACGTTATAAATGACTTATATCATATGTTAATGAGTTTCTAAGGATTTGGCCCCCGAGTTCTCAGAGCAGTTCCTCGCCTGAGTCTCCTCGTGAGTCTTTAATTCAGCATTGGATACATCTTCACGCGCTCCTGGAGCTAAAAACCAACTCACTTTTAAAAACCTCACTATTTCATTACAATATTAAAAAGCTGCAGCCTGGGGAAGTACATTCTTTTAAGCCCTAGAAGGGGGGGGTTCGTAACTTGCACTCTGCTTGTACACTGGACCCGCATAGGCCTGGCACCCACGGGTACTGGCAGCGCCCGTCGCAGCCCCCCAGACAGCCCTCCCCTGAGTTTGGATAAGTCATCGGCGCAGCAGCACCTGTCCAGCACAGAACATCGGCTGAGATTCCGCGCCCGGCATTTGCTGGCTGCTGTTCTGGGAAGTCAATGATGTTTAATCCCGGGTTAACCCGCAGCTGTGAGTGCAGCAGACAGGCCGAGCCCGCGCCATCAGTCCTGAAGACTGCACTGTCTCATGTGCCTTACGAGCAACAGTTGCTCCGGCTTTCATCCTCCACTTAGTGTTACTCGTTGTGTTCAATGGAAGATGTGTTTATAAATGTCCTGCCAACGGTTTGGGCGAGTGTAGGCATGGGAAAGGCCCTTGCCATGCAGTGCCATAGTGGTATTGACTGGCCATTGATAATAGCAGGTGCAAAATGGTGGGGGTACCTGGGCATCTAATAGCAGTGCCTGGCAAATGCCTAATGCTTATACACACGCCAATACTGTTAGCTTTGCCAATGCTTGTTTTTAACAGGACTACAGTGAAGGGCATACATAGTGCTTGAGTGAGTAGAAAGCAGACCTGGTTAAGATATTTTTATTACTCCGGTAGAGCGTTTACAACTCTAATAAAGTCATTAATTTTCAGAAGACTACTTTGAAAAACACTGGCAGGCATTTCAGTGCAAAGGTTGATGGTAAGGCTTGATTAAAGCAATCTCAAAGAGTTCCCATGAGGAGGTATTTTGGGCGGGGAGGGGCAGCAACTGCGGGGGAATGGCCATAGGAATTAGCATGGCCATACAGTCAATGGGTGGGCAAATAGCCACATAACTCCTGCAAGCTGTGTGTCCCTCCTCACATGTCATTTCTCCCTATTTGTGCTCTTATGCAATAGTTTTGGTATTTTGGTGGCGCGTGCCTAAACTAAAAAGAAAAATCAGAAATCTATACGCGTGCAGAATCCCTAAATTTCCCTTCACTTTCCTGCCCGTCCATTATCCTTGGACTCTCCCAGAAGAACTAATGAACCCCAAATTCTGCTTCCTCTCCTCCACACTGAACGTCCACACCTTCACCCCTTTCCTTTCTCTCCCAGACAGATATCACTTCTAAGAACATATGTTACACCACTATATATATATGTAAGCTCGGCTTTTTGTATTTTTGTAACCCCTCTTTCCTTTTTTAAATTATTTTTTATTTTTCATTTTATTGTGCTTTTGTCTACAAAAGTAGACATTTCACAAGTACAAAAATACACATGAAATACACAGAAAGAAATACAATCTTAAAACCATAAAAGAAATATTATGTTTCATCAATTATATTGAAGGTAAACATTAAACACTCGTTCTATTTCTCCTAATTAAACACATAAAATGCATTTCCTTTTATGGTTGTGTTTCGTCCATGTGCACCCATTGGCCAAACTCTCCACGGTCCTTTCAATCTGTGCCCCATCACCCAGGCACCTTTTGGGGCCCTTTCGAGATCCAATTTCATAATCAGGGAGTTTGTGCTCATTTCCATATGTTTTGTTGTTGTAGTGTACAGAAAATCCAGCCCAGAAGAACATCCCCTTGGCTGCTACTGTCCATCACAGACTGGCATCTCTTAGTCCTTATGACTTTACATGCATAGCCACCCTCATGTGACTGGTCCTAGAAGGACTGGAGCCTTGGCCCGCAAGCAAGGACTTTATCGCTTCTGCTGAATCCCATATTGGCTGCGTTCCCCGGCCGCCACCTAATGGAAGATCCAGAAGCAGAGGTTATTAAAAGGCACAAGGTATGAACACATGCTCTAGACCTGCAAAGAACATAGCCCAGAGTAGATGGGAAACCCAGACTCAGAAATCATTGCATAGATCATGTCTGCCATGTAATATAGGAGTCATCGTACCCTATTCTTTCCTTACAAGAATCAGGAAAAACAAAAAACATGTCATAGGAATCTTTCGAAAATTTGAAAGAGCGTCCAACTTCTTGAATCCTCATCTAGACCCCAGCTGGACTCCATGGACTAGAAACAGAAACGCAAAAGACCTCCAAGTTCTTGCATCCCCACCTAGATACTCCACCTAGAGTCTGTAGAATAGAAATAGAAGAGCTCCCAAGTTCTTGCATCCCATTCTAGACCCCCACCTAGAGTCTGTAGAATAGAAATAGACATTTTAAAGAGCTCCCAAGTTCTTGCATCCCCTTCTAGACCCTCCACCTAGATCTGTAGAATAGAAATAGACATTTTAAAGAGCTCCCAAGTTCTTGCATCCCCTTCTAGAGCCCCCACATAGACTCCGTAGAATAGAAATAGACATTATAAAGAGCTCCCAAGTTCTTGCATTGGCATGTAGACTCCGGCCAGAATTCGTAATAGAAATAGGCATTTTCATCTAGGCTCAAACTACGAGTTATTAGAATGCAAAAAGAATTTTGAAAGAGCTCAAAACATCTTGCATCGCCATCTAGAGTTCGACTACTAGACTCTGTAGAATAGAAATCTCGTTGAGTAAAACATAGGACGTTGGCAAGAGAAAGCAACATCTGTACCATGGCCCCAGAATCAGGTACATGCCCAACTCTGCCACAAGCCTAGTTGGTTTGCATTCACTTTATTAACTTTAGAAGGTCCATGAATCGGTTTCACTATAAGTTTAAGGAAAAGCAGGCCTCCAATTTGTTTTTTCTAAAAACAAAATTGGAAGCCAGGCTTTCCTTAAAAATACCGTGAATACATCTCTAGGCGGTGCCAAGTTAAATAAAAAAGCTGTGCAAAAAACAAGGTTTGCGGTAGGAATTGAGGGGTGGAGCTGGTGGGTGATACAACTTGTGGGCTGGTTGGAAAAGATACAAATCTGTTTTACTACAGTATAACTACACGTCCTGTGGCAATAGAAGGCAAAAGAAAAACATCAGAGGAAGCCCTTCCTACAGAAAATCCTATCCGTGAGCCAGACAAAGTAACAAATACTACATTCCGCATACAGCAACAATGAGGGCATGCTCCACGCCGGCAGTCCCCTTTCATCACCGGTGCTCCTCTAAGCCTCTCCCAGTAACAATTGCAGCAAAAGGAAAGCGCACACAAAATACAGCCAGTATCCATAACAAATGTGTCTTTACGGTTTCCACTGAAAATCAAGCATTTCATCGCAATGGCTTCTCGGCAGTTTTTGTGGGTTTAAACCTAAATCCAGAAAGCCTAATTAATATGCAAATAGAGGTTTTGTGCCGTCTACCTCTCTGGCAAACAATTGCTCCTGTCCTTGCAATGGGAACCATATGCTTGGGCTTTTGTAGTAGTCTTTACGCATATCTGCAACAAAAAAAAAAACATTAGCCAAAGTCCAAATCGACCAAAATCATGCCAGCAGGGTCATGCACGGGCCCAAGACACTATGACCACAAGGCCCATCAGTGACTCCAAATATCCTGTTTCAAGTCCTCAAGGCTGAACATTCCTGTACTTTGCAATATCCCTCCAAGCAAATTGGTGGACCCCTGCTAGCCTTGCAGACAACTTAGGTTGAGAACTCTAACCCTACTGTCTATGTATATCCTAAACTCTCAATATTCCTCTGTGTCTAAGCTCTGTGTCTTAAAGTGTAGGAGGGCTCCCATTATTAGTATTTACAATCAGCATATTTCTGCTCTCCCACCCTAACTTCTTGAATGGTCGACCAAAAGGTTGCGTGACCACTGCTTCCCGAAGAGAGCACATGGTCTTGTGATGTACCATTCAGCAACATTTCTGTAGGAAAAGTATACAATTAAAGGGAGCTGATTGGCCCAGTTCAGAGGAACCCAAGGTGATCAGGTTTCTTACCATAGCGAACACGGGACATTCTTGAAAGGGTGAAAGAGAGTCTTGGTTGGTTTGGGTTAACCCTGGTGGGGAGAGGTGAGCAGTGGAACAGGAATGGTGTGGCTGCATGGGAGGCCCAGTCCAAAGATATGGGGAAAGGCATAGGATTGCTTGCGAGTTGTTGAATACCAAGTTGAGTGTGTTGTGGGTTGGCTCTTTGATGAGTTGCTCGGTGTCGATGGTGTCAAGCAGATCAAGTAGAATCTGGTTTCCTTGGGGGGGTGTCTCCTGGCAGCTTTCAGTCTCAGAGGAAGGTGTTAGTTGTATTGTTGACAGATGCTTTTGTTATCAGATCTGAGATTTTGTCGAGAAAAGCCTTGTTGGTTTAGGGTGGTCGGTAGACCAGTTGGAAGGTATCTGTCTGAGCGTTGGTGAGCGGGAAGTATCATGTGAGGATATCCGTGACTGTGGGCATGTGGTGCTCCTGGAGGGTGCATGTCTTAGCATTCATGAGTGGGAAGTGGCAGGTAAGGAGTTCCATGAATGGGGTTGTGGTGTGCTCTTCAGGAGTACATATCTGAGCGGTGGTGAGCGGGAAGTAGCATGAGAGGAAATCCGTGAATGTGGTTGTGGTGTGCTTTTGAAGGGTGCATATCTGAGTGTTGGTATGTGCGATGTTGGAAATGCATCGGAGGGACAGGGCCTCTGTATCCTTGTCCTTTACTGCTTTTTATCGTGTGTTCTGTCGTGTTTTCCGCACAGGAGTTCATGGGGGACTCCTGGCGGTGCAGCTCTCTCTTTTGGTTTGGTGTACAGACCCATAGGATACCCTTATGGCACCCGTGGGTGGGGGTACAACCCTGTGCCCCTAGTATATGTTTTTGGGCACCTGTGGGTGGCCCACAGAGCAGGGTATGGGCTAGTGGCAGCTCCGTGCTGAATTGACTGGTGCCATGAGCGTCCTCCATTTTGGGATGCCCAGACCCAGTCATTGGAATCGGTAGATTCCTGATGGAGACAAGATGGCCCCCGTGGCCTCTTGCCTTCCATCGCCAGTTACCTTGATCTTCCCAAAGTCCCGGGAAGCCCTGGCTCTGTCCCTTCCCCCTGACTGGCTGTTTTGTGGAAGTTCCATATATGGTAGTGTGGGGAAGTGCCGACCAGACTGGCTGGAGCCTTCCCAACGACCGTATGTTGTGGGTTCACCTGTGGGTGGGACCTGGGTAAATGGAGTATGTGACAAATCTACACTTCTTGTTGTGGATGTCTGGTGTTTGACACAATGACTGAGACAGCCCTGCCCGAAACTGGTATGAATGCAGTGAGTAGTGTTGAATGGTGTGGTACTTGTCCAAATCCACATTCTATGTTGTGAGTGTCTGGATGGAGAAGAATGGCCTGAATGCACCGTGTGCCTGAGTGGCTGACGGACTGCTGAATGCCCTTTGAAGTGATTAGAAGCTTGAGTGTGACCCAGCAGAATGAATGGGAGATCAACAGTATATCTGGGGACCTCTCACTGCTAGGAATCGTGTTCAGAAGCTGAAGTCCAAACTACGAAGAGTAACTGGAGTGAAACTGAAGCTCGACCTTGAAGCCCTGCTGGAAGCGAAGAATTGCCGTTGCTCTTCTTCATCAATCTGAAAGCCGCTGTGTCTCCAAGGACTGACCCAGAGAGGACCTGGCATGGCGCCCTCTTCCCGAGCTACGAGGGACCATCGTGCACCAGCTGATCTTTGCCAAAGCTCCCTGGTAGACTGACCTACGAAAGGCTGCCAACCGGGGACGGGGACTGCAGCGGAATCCCAAAGAGAAGCACCCGGACTGTTGTCCGCCACTGTCGACGACCGCCGTCACCGACCGTAGCCGCCGTGCTCCCGTTGCCTAAGAAACTTTTGATTCACGGACACGCTCGTCCGCATCGCCGCCTTCCTTATCCTGCCGGAGAAGGCCAGGCCATCAACGTGCCGAGGAGCATCCGCCAGTGGGTTTCCCGCCACCCAAAGACCAAACAGACGCTGACGACTTGATGCCCTTGCTGGGTCACAGTTCTTCAAACTCTTCGTGGTCCAAAACTATCGACATCGAGGTGCCCCGCACACCTCTTCCTGGCAGGACGTTTACGCTTCCCCGTCGCCAAGCACCGCTAGGATAGAAGCTGCCACTTCACCGCCGTAGTTCACCCTGTTCTTCGCCGAACGTTCGACCCGTGACTCCTTCCTTAAAGGGAGGGCACTCAAGAAGGGCTGTCGATTTCCCAACAAGGAACGCTACAACGCCGGGTACTTTGGGGTTGCTGAACTACTGGAAAGTCTCTTGTGGACTGGGCTTGTGGTATATCTTTATTCTACAGGTTGCCCAGGTGGGGGGATCTCCACACAGAACTGTGTCTAACGGTAGGGGCCAGTATTCTGCCAATTGTTCTAACCAACTGCTTTCCTCTTATATCTATCGTTGGTTTCCTTTACAAACTGATTAATGAGACATTTAACCATTCCATTGATGCACTTTAAAGAGATTGAATAGTGATTGTGGTACCACGTAGAACTGTATATTTGCCATTATAGATAACCGAGTACAAAGTGAGTTATCGTGATATTGTACATAACCTTGAATATTAATAATATAAAGACTGTGTTTTAACTAATACAGTGTGCGGACATTCCTTTGTGGGTGTTTGGGGACAACACTGTACTTAAGAACCAGCCCGCATCACCTCCTGAGAAGCTAGGCCTTGATTGCTCGGCCAGCGCTACCCTATAGAGAATCTTGGCTAGGGTCCTCTGCGCCTCTCCTATGCCATATAGAGAGCAGGAGTACAAACACCCCCCTCCGGTCTAGTATGCGGGACGTGGCAGGTGAGGATATCCCAGAATGTGGGCAGGGTGTGCTTTTCAGGGATGCATGTCTGAGCATTGGTGAGCAGGAAGTGGCGAGTGATGCATTCCATGTGGCGGCATTGTGTTCCTGACTGGTGCATGTCTGAGCATTGGTGAGCGGGAAGTGGCATGTGATGCATTCCATGTGGTGGCATTGTGTTCCTGACTGGTGCAAGTCTGAGCATTGGTGAGTGGGAAGTGGCAGGTGATGCATTCCATGTGGCAGCATTGTGTTCCTGACTGATGCATGTCAGAGCATTGGTGAATGGGAAGCGGCATGTGATGCATTCCATGTGGTGGCATCGTGTTCCTGACTGGTGCACGTCTGAGCATTGGTGAGTGGGAAGTGGCAAGTGATCCATTCCAATGGCGGCATTATGCTCCTGACTAGTGCATGTCTGAGCATTGGTGAGTGGGAAGTGGCAGGTGAAGCATTCCATGTGGCAGTGTTGTGCTCCTGACTGGTTCATGTCTGAGCATTGATCAGCGGGATGTGTGTGGCAGGTGATGTACTTCATTTGGTGGTGTTGTGCTCCTGACTGGTGCATGTCTGAGCATTGGTGGGCGGGAAGTGGCAAGTGATGCATTCCATGTGGCAGCATTGTGCTCCTGACTGGTGCATGTCTGAGCATTGGTGAGCGGGAAGTGGCAGGTGATGCATTCCATGTGGCGGCATTGTGTTCCTGACTGGTGCAAGTCTGAACATTGGTGAGTGGGAAGTGGCAGGTGATGCATTCCAAGTGGCAGCATTGTGTTCCTGACTGATGCATGTCAGAATATTGGTGAGTGGGAAGTGGCAAGTGATCCATTCCAATGGCGGCATTATGCTCCTGACTGCTGCATTTCCATGAGGTCTTGTGGATATCGAGTCCTCAGATAGCTTTCCCTTTGCCGCCTTTGTTTGGATGCTGTAGCCTGTGAGGATGAGGACATCAAGGATGTGTGTGGGGATCGGGAGAGCCATGTCTAGGTTGTAAGTCACAATGAGGTGAATGTCCTCCTTTTTCACGGTCTCTGGAACTTTGGTTTTGTTGGCATGTATTTGTGGTCTCATATCAGTGTCTAGGGACAGACAGTGGCCTTATTGCTTTGGTCTTAATACTTTATTCCAAATATATCTAAACATGATTGGATATGTGGTTGTGATTCATCTTAGAAGCTTTGCAAACATGCTGGAGGAGGTTTCATGGGACCCACATATGTACAATTCAAAATACAGTTTCATAAAAGAAATGTTTTGTGGGGAGAGTTGCCATTATTCGAGAGTGAACTGTAACACCTCACCCATCCTTTACAGCCCATCCTTCTTCACAACCAGAGTCAAGACCCAGCGTGAAAAGGCCTGGGCTCTGGGCCCTGCATCCTGCACCCACCACCCGCAACTTCCATCCAATGCACTCTCTATGGGGCACACCCCCGACCAGATTAGGATGGGGACGCAGGCTCCCGGGCTCCGGGGCAAAGGCCTGGCCACATCGAGGTAGATAAACGTGAAAGGCTATTCTATAGCTATCTGGGGGCATGGCCTCTCGCAAACCCTGATGCCCTTGAACTCCCAGAGGCCCACCTGTTCCTAGGGGAAATAAAGGGGCGTGCACTTGGCAGTGCCCCCTTTCCTAGCTTACTCTAACTTGGAGGTCTAGACTCCCCAGGGAAATGTATCCATTAGGGGTAGAGCCAGGGAACCAGAAGCCCGCCTAGGACCTGGCTGTCATTGTGCTCACTAGTAACTAAGCACTAACCCGCTGTTAGCTCATGTTTCGTTTCACTGTCACCACTCTCTGCCCCTCAGGCTTCTATTCCAACCTTAGCCCCTACCCTCTCTCCCTGTCACGCATGCCTCCTCTTTCTAGCGCTTTCATAAAGCCAGTGAGTCGGTGCTAAGCGCTTTACAAGAATGCTGCATGCGGCCATGCTTCATCAGCCCAAGAGGCGCTCACCATTTCTGTAAAAGGGCTCTCCGGCGCTGTAATGTGGCTTTATGGTCAAAGTGTGTGCACTTATAAAACGTATGCATACAAGGATATACTACTATTTACGTAGGGAAAAGATCCGCCGGCGTCTAGCCTCCTGTTCTGTGCAAGATGTCCAGTAAATGTGCACACGACGGTCTGAATTCGGGATTATGCAGTAAATGGGGTGACGGATTATGCAGTAAATGGGGTGACGACGTGACATAGCTGGAGGGTAATCATGTGATTTGCACTTTGTATCATACAATTGATGTTTTGTTTCTTTCAAATGAGATGTCATCGTTTTAGATTATATGAACTCTTGTATGTGTGTTACTTTGTGATTACAAGTGTATAAGGTTGACTGGTAACCAAATTATACATGTAAATAAAACAGAGGTTTAAAAAACCAACCAAAAACGATATGCCAGGGTTAAGCAAATGAAAGGGTGAAGGTCAGGACCCACAGGCCCACATACTTCAGAAAGATAGCAGGTGGTGTGCACTGTGGCTGTGCTCAGGCCTGAGAGTGGGAGCCAGGCCTGGGCGCGCGGGCCCCTCTCTCAAGGCCCAGAGGACAGCTGCAAGGAGACTTATCTTACGCTGTCTGTGCCAGTGCCTGGCAGGGGAATTGCCACCCTTGCTCTGCCAAGGTTCAGAACTGACGCATAGACTGCAGCAACATCCACTGTTCCCCTCCTGCTGAGTCTCAATGCGTTTTGCCTTTTAGAGTAATTCTTATTAATAGTGCGCTTTATATTTAGTTTATTTATTTGTTTTTAAAATGTATAAAGCGCCCAAAATGTCAGAGGACATGGAGGCGCTGTTACAAGAGGACAACTTAGTTACATGGCACGTGCATATAAGTTGCATGCAAAACATGACTTAGAGTAAGGCATTGGCACATGGTGCGTTTCACGGCAGGCTATGTACCATATCTAAACAGCTGGCAGGTTCAGGCAAATAGCAACGTTTTGATAGCTTTGTGGAAAAGTGAATGGCATGTCTCTCCTGTAAGGTGGGCTGGGAGGGAGTTCCATTGCCTGGCAGCGATGAATGGCAAGCTGGAGCCACCCGCTCTGGCTCGCTTGACTTTGGGCACTGTGAGTAGGCTAGCGTAAGGCGTTCTAGTTGCTCTGGAGTGTGCGGATCTGATTATTCTTTGTATTAGGTTTGGGGGGGGCTGGACGGTTAATGCATTTATGGGTTAATGCAAGAGTTCTCAAGAGGACTCGTTCTTTAATGGGTAGCCAGTGGGCCTGTTTCCTGGCAGCTGAGATGTGGTCCCTTTTGGGAATGCCAATGGCAGCACAGAGTGCATTGTTTTGAAAGCATTGGCGTTTTGCCAAATCTTTAGCTGAAGTGCCAGCAAAGAAGACATTGCAGTAGTCAAGTCGGGATCCAGGTACAGCTCTAGCTATGTATGGTGAGGCAGATTTCCGTGGTTAGGAAGGGCCTAGCAGCATTTAGAAGCTTTGAGTGGTTGGCTGCAGATGACGCAATGGCGTTGATGTGCCTGGACATATAGAGGTGAGAGTCTAAGTAGACTCTGAGGGTTTTTACAGCATGAGACACAGGGATCTGAAGAATATATAGCACTTCATCCCAAATGTATCCCACTTCTGCGTGCTGTAACATTTGGGGCCCGATTCATGGAAAAGTGCGCAGAGATCCTGCAAATCCTGCGCACCGAGAACGACTCTACGCGAGCCTGCGCGTTGAAGTTTATCTGTGCGCTATGCGTATTCATGGAACTGTCCCCGCAAAGTAAGCCTATGTGCAAATCGCTGCAGGATTGCCCCCAACACGTCCCCCACAAAGCAGCTACAGCCACTAATACCATCCTGTGTGCGGTCCTCGGGCACAAACTCATGTACCCCTGAAATCCAGCGTGGGGTCCCCCGCAGCCAAGCCAGCACCCCGGTGACACTGCATAGTTTTCCTCGAAATTATTCCCAGCACCCCATCAACATGCGTAACATGTATAGCAAAAGTTAACATTTCCCGGTTAAAATGCGTGTGAAACCCCATAAACCATTCCTGCCCCCGTTACACTGCTTACGCTCACCCCTAACTTCTATCGGAAATCCAGCTGCATGCATGCACCCCTAAATCCAACATGCGATCTTACCTCTGCGTGGTGATTCCCATGTGTCTGTATGCCTACCTTCGGGTGGTGGTTACATCGAGAGCTTTGCATGGTCATTTCCCTGGCGTGAGGTTGCACGGTCAGTTCCATGAATATGATTTGACCTGCACGGTTGTGGGCGTGCAATTGCCTCATGCGGGCTATCCCACAGAATGCCTACATTTTCCATTGGTCTTTCCAATTTTGCGAGTTCGGCCCCCTACTCTGGTGTATGCTTAGGTCACAGCTAGACTCTGCAAGGTGTCTCGCACAAGGCACTTGGCCGCTCGCAGACACATGCTGAGCTTGCGCAAAATGGCCATAGAGTACGAAAAAGTTCTGCACAGTCGATTCCATGAATTGACAAATGGAGTTTTGTGTGTGATTTGGCGCGCAATGTCCTGATTTACTGCGCAATAAATTCCATGAATCGGGCCCTTGGTGTTATGACCCAATTTGGCATTGTAGTGAAACCATCGAATTGAAAATGTTGAATGGGTGAGTTGTCTTTAAGTGCTTAACTTGGGGATCTAATCAGCCAATTAGAATTATTAAGGGCCCGATCATGGAACTTTTAGTGCAGTGCAAAGTGACTTTGCTAATACACTTTCCACTACGCTAAATTGGCCTAATTCACTGTGCAAGGTCACTTTGCACTGCGCTAAAAGTTCCATGAATCGGGCCTTGCGTGTTTAAGAACCGTAACATCCGTCCTTTTGATTACACCTGAAATTATAATCGTGTTCATGGGACTGGATCTCAAGATCCTGGGACAGGCCAAGACCTGCTCTGAAAGCCACTCTACTCTCCTTGCATTGTGTTCAGCACACACTCATAGGTCCGAAACCTGGCATAAACTGAGTGCTATTGAATTGAGTGATAAGAACACTTATATTGGAGCACACCAAAGCGGGACAAATATGGCATGAAGAATTTGAAGGCACGTCCCTCGATGTGCACACTCCAGAGTAAAGACAACTCGCTAGGGAAATAGGCCAGGAGATAGCGTTGCAAGGATAATGATAGCCATAGCACAGTGATCCGCGAAACTGTATTGTTTGGCTTGTAAATGCTGGATAAAAATAACACTTTGTCTTTGTATCACAAGAAAGGTGATATTTTGAACACCGTCCGTAGACCAACTGCATTGCAAACTACACAGTGCTTTAAGTTTCCTAATGCGTCTTCCTCCTCTTTGCCCCCTCCCCATGCATGCTCTTTATTTCTCTTTGTGCTCTTTAATCACCCCGTGAGCATTGCTTGCCCTCTTCTGCCCCCTCAAACCAGTCCAGAGGTATGCCTTTTCTTTCCTCTTTCTGCTTCCCCTTCTGGCCTACTTGCCCGCTCTTGGAGCAGGTGGGCCCAAGTCTTGGGCATGAAAGGCTAAACAGTGCTTTAAATGGCCTGGGAAAACGAGCCCAGGATCATCAAGGGGGTTGTGGCCTAATGAGCTGTCTGGCGCGAGTCGCCTGCAGCCTTTTAGGCCACTTACCCTTCAGGAGCTTAATGGACTTATTGGCTGCAGGCGACACCCGCCAGGCAGCCCTTTGCAGCCATCAGCACCCCTCCATGATGGGAGAGGGCCGTGGCAGATTTAAGTCAAAGGGCACTTCGGGCAAAATTACAGAGGGTCCCAAGTGGGCGAGTCATGGAGGCAGAGCCTAGAGTGGGTGGAGTTGCACAATGATGAACTTTAGGGATAAATGCTTCTTTTTTAAAGTTGTATTTTTCACTGTTTTTTGTGTTTAGGGGTCCGACTCTAGCTCAAGACAGCTGGGCCTCGTCGCCAGGGTTTGCTGTCAATGGTGGTAATATTGAATAATGAAGCCTGAAGCTTATGTTGGACATTATAGGGTTCCAGGCAATGGGCAATAACACGGGTAATGGGAAAGGACATTACAGGAGGTGATATCCCAGGATAATTCCTACAGCATGCAGAACTATTGTGTGCATGTCCACTCTGTTCTTACCCCACACACTTGAAATCTCATTGAGCATCACAGGCTTAAAGGAGTTCACCTTTTACTCTCAAAACATACCAGGGGTTTCCATTATTGTGGGAGCTGCTTGTGGCACTTGAAAGATCCCTTCACGCTAATCCACCACCTCCATGTCGCCGCCAGCTCCACAGGGTCCGGCTGCGGGGCAGTGAATGGAAGTGGAGAGGGAATAAGGGCAGGGTCGTGAGGGAGAAAAGTAGAGAAGGAGCAGATAACATGAGCACTGATGGGACAGGAGAGTGGAGAATGAAGGAGGGCAGAAGCGTGATAGAGAGATTGAGGGTGAGGGAAACAGGAGAGAAGGAGATTGAAGCGAGCCGGGTGAGGGTAAAAGGGTGAATGGGTACAGAGAATGAACGTGGGCAGGAGAATGGGCAACAGTTAATCAGCCACAAGAGTGAGGGGAAATGCAGGGTAAAGACAATTAAAGGGAAGGGAAATAGAGAGCAGGTGGTTCAGGAGTGTAAGGAGATTGAGGAATAATGGAGTTCTAAAGAGTCGGGGAGAAATTAAGAGTGAGGGAGGGCAGGAGAAAGGGAGAGAAGGGAGGCAATTCAGTAAGGAATGGGCAGGGGAGGGGGAGCAATGTAAAGCCAAATGGTGTGTGATGTGGTTAAATGAGGGAGAGAAAAATGGAGTGAAGGAAGGCAGGTGAGTATTTGTACGAGGCAAGAACAGGGAGTTACATAGTATTTAAAAAGAGTAGGATAATAGGGAAGAAATTGCTGGTAAGGAAAAAAGCGGGAGAAAAAGGAAGCAGGAGGGAAAGGAGTACAAGGCAGGCGTATTTGTGATGTGAGCAGGTGCTTGTCCCAGCTGCCCACCTATACGCAATCACAGCTGCAATAGATAAATAAACAGGGAAACAATTAAAATGCAGCCACTTAGAAAAGGTTCATTGAAATAGGCCAAAAAGACCCATGTAGATGCCTTAAATCCCCTTTTTGTCAGTTCTCCGTGTTCACCTTATACCAAGTTGGTAGCTAAACAAGCCCAGATTAAACCCAAGGTCGGGGAACAGGGCTTAGTGTGTCTGTAGAGTGCCCAACCATCCCACAATTTGCAGGACTGTCTCAATTTTACGTGCCGTGTCCCATGTCTCGCACACAGCCAGCTCAGGACAGGAATAAGGCCTGACTGTGTTCCTCTGAAACAGGATCAGCAGTCCATATTCTTCCCTGCTCACACTTTTCGTGTGACAGTTAAAAGCGCAGTGAAGCACAGTGCCTTTCCCACTGCTCCCTCAGCACCCCAGGTTCAGCTTTGTATCAACCTCATTTCAATGTACTGATTAAAGGTTGATGACCCAGACACAGGGGCACCTGAGTAAGGACTGTTGTCCCCTAGAGGGTGCAATTGGTGGGTGATAATATATGGGAAGGGAGTATAACGCTGCATGCTGTGTGTAAAATAATGACTCAAGCAGATTACCTTATATTGAATTCTCCTTCACTTTGAATACCTTTTTTTAAACCAAATGATTTTGTTTTAGGGCCACTGCAATCATGCATGCAGGGTGGTGAACATAAAGCTACACATGTCTTTTTGCTTTACCTATTTCTATAACAATGTATATGATGGCAGGTTGATTTCTTATGTGATTTGTGTACTTTACAAGACATTGATAGAAAAATTAATTGTTTCGTTTTTGGAAACCCACCCCAACCTGACTTATTCAGGGGTGGCATGAGGTACGAGCGCTCACACACATAATGGTCAGAGTTCAGGATTCCAGGGGTAGCAGGTGCCACCCCAGGCCACTCCCTGGACTCACCACTGACTCCATGTCATGTCCCCTTTCCCTGGGCCATCACGTTGACGCTCTACCGGGACTGGCGACTTGTTCACCTCCACCACACTCCTCGGCTGTCTCCTGTTCTTCCCTTTCAGGGCCCCAAGACTGGAGACGAAGAAGATGCTCTCTTCCTCCTCTTCGTCTACCTCCTCCACCGGGGCATCTTCCTCGCTCTGGTTCACCTGGGCAACATTCGGCACGCGATTCTGGCGAAGGAACCCGGACCGGGCCGGGCCCCTGGGCACCATCACGGGCAGGGCTGCCTTGCACACCCGGGAAAAATGATCGGGCAACCCGCTTCTTCCACATGTCCTTCCCGCCGCTGGGCACTCTGTTGGGTGGGGAAGGTCGTAACCGCACTTCTGGCAGGACTCACCCGCTCTTCCAGCTCTGTCACGGGGTCCAGCACCAGGTCTTCTTATGCCTCTTCCACCTCGCCACATGGCACACACCTCCTCTTTCTTGACGGAGTGTGACCGAGCCTACATCCTCGCTGCCCGAGCCTCAGACACCTCATGGCATCGCCCCAGCTCAAGGATGCGGGGCAACGTGATGCCGGGCTCTCTTAGGACCTGTCTTCTGAGCTTGCCCGAGGAGCACGCCTGGATGAGCATTGTTCTTATCATGTCCTCTGCATCGCCCCATGCACAAGCCAGCGACAGGCGCCTTAGGCGTCCATAAAAGGTGTCCAATGTCTCCTCCTCCTTTTGCTTAGCTGACAGCATCACAAATCGTTCGTAGTCCGAGTTGGCAAGGGGCAGAAAATGAGCCTGGATTGCAGCCTTTGCTGCCGCATAGGAACCATCCCCTGGTGGAAGCAACTCAAATATCTCCTGGACCGAAGGTCCCGCCGAGTACAACATGGTTGCCAGCATGGTGTCATCATCCGTCACCTGTGCGGCCCTAAAGTACATATCGAGGCGATCACCCCACCTCTTCCATCTGGGCCCTAAGCTGGATGGCGGGCCTGTGACGTCAAATTCCGGGATGGGCTGCAGGACCGCATGGGTTTGTGCTTGGGCCATGACAGGATGTGCTGGCTGAGCAAGCGGTTGCACCACTGGCGGCGCCTGAGGCAATGGATCCTGGCCTCCTGCTTGAGCCTAAGGAGGCTGCTGTATAGCTGCTGGTTGTCCGCCGTCCTGGGGGGCTGCTGTTGAGCTGCTACTTGCCCACCGTCCTGAGGCTGTTGCTGTTGAACTGCTGGCAGTCCACCGTCTTGATCACCAGTCCCTCTCATGGGCTTGAGCGCACAGGCACCCCCAGCGTAGAAATTGGGGGCCGCAACTCAACACCCACCACAAAACAGTCCAGACACACTCCCAGGCAAATGAAATGTCCAACCTGGCAGCGAAGGTGACGATGGCAGAGTGTCCCCCTTCACAGATGGCCTCATACACAGCCACAGCAGCCAGACATGATGATGAACAAGATGAGGAGAAATGGAAGATCCACAGCTGCAGCAGTACTCACTGATGATGAAGAGGAACAAGATCTCCAGCCTGATGATGAAGAATCTATTCCTCAGCTGCAGCAACACCTCGTAGGCACAGGGGTTCCAAAAATTGAGCCTAAGAGAAAATTTGGGCTAAGCAGGCCCAGCCATTGTAGCCCTCCTCCTCGCTTGCACTTGATGTAAGAGGCCCAAAAAATATGGGAAAATTGGGCATGGGCATGCAGGTATAACTGCCTGCTAACAGTGTGTCCAAAAATGTGGCCTGGATGCCACTCACCGCCCAAACCGGAGCTTGGTGAAGTTCCACGGCCGAAATTCAAAACGGCCGCCAGCCACGTGGTGGATGCACGGCCTACGGCATGAAACGAAATGCAATCCGAATTCCGTTTCAGGGAAAAAAAATTGATTTTCAATCACCGCCGGGCCCAGGCATTATCCCCACTTTGTCACCACTGTTGGGGGTTGGTCCTGAACCCCCTCACGATGCCCGTAGGCCCCCAGCAAGCACAGACTCACACGCACACACGTCTGTACTGTTCGGGCTTCCCGGTCGCACGATCGCGGCCGGGAACGCCCCCTTTATTTATACTGCACGCGGCGGCGTACACTGAAACCAAGTCATACATGTGACCGTCGCAGTGAATTATTTGCTGTTGGGTATTCCTGGAAACGCTCACGGTTTGGCCGTGAGGCTCAAGGATTTTGAAACACTGTGGGATTTTTGGTAACACAAACACAATTTCTGGGTCACCAAAATGAATTAAAAATGCACCAGAAAATGATTGCATTTCTGCCTTTGGCATATGTGTGTGGGTGTGTAAGCCTGTTACAGGATAGTTTTTTGCAGCAGGTGCAGTCAAAATGCTACGATGTCCAGTTGAAAATGGTGTAGGAAGACCCCAAACAACCTTCTTTCTACAGATCACCTGGTTATCGGCACAGGTATTTCCCACCCACATTATATTTGGCATAAACTGCATGAGTAGATTAGGTCATTTCAGCTAAACCATATATGCCACTGCGTCACCAAGTGGCCATCCCTGGAAGTTCACCTCCAGTTCAGAGCCACATTGTGAGCCTACAAAATAGCCCAAATGCCTGATTTTTGCTTCAGAAAATTGTCTTTCTTTTATAGGTCATTACTATTGTATACACAACTTAATCAACCCAGGAAATACACCTATTAAGGATGCAGACAACTACATACAATTTCATCATTAGGGATCACCAGTGCGGTATAGTCTGACTGAGGGCGCTCACTGTTGACGCTAAAGGATGCAGACGACACACGCATTTCATCATCATTTGGGATCACTAGTGCGTTATAGTCTGACTGTGGACGCTCACTGTTGATGCTAAAGGATGCAGACGACACGCATTTCCTCATCATTAGGGATCACCAGTGTGGTATAGGCTGACTGTGGGGCACTCACTGTTGACGCTAAAGGATGCAGACGACACATGCATTTCATCATCATTAGGGATCACCAGTGTGGTATAGTCTGACTGTGGACGCTCACTGTTGAAGGAGCTGATTTTTGGGATGCATGGGACAAGATTTTGCGATTGTATATAAGTAATTGCCACCAAAAATGCTGTCATCCACGACAGGTGCTTGATGGACGTCTGGTGCATTGGCTCAAAAAGGGGTCTCATAAGTCTTGTGAGCAGTACGTTGCGTTCCCAGGCTGGTGCGTGGCGGCAGCCCGGAGGGAATGAACAAAACAGTCCTCGTTGGAATTCTTTCACTAGCCGATGAGACAAGAGAGAAGGCCTTCCCGAGAACCGGCAGTATCTGGAGATTGTGGCGAAGCGCACTTTAATGGAGGAGTGCGTCAAACTTGACTCTGCCAGAGACAAGAGATACAGCAGCAGTTCCTCTGGCCTAATGGTCTGGGGACGCAGGTGATGGATCCTGCACCACACCTGGAAATGCTTCCACTTGCTCTGGTAGCATTTCAGAGTGGCTGTGGCTCTTGCCTTAGCCAGCACCTCCTGGCAAGCTTGCAGGAGGGAAGGGTCCCAAATTCTAGGAACCAGGCCGAACACAGGAGCCAGGCCGTCAGATTGAGAGAGGCTGGGTTGTGGAGCAGAAACGTTCCCTGGTTCCTGAACAAGAGCGTATGGTTACGGGGGCAGTCTGATTTGAGCTGTCGCTGAAAGAGCCAGGGTCTCCGAGTACCAATACTGCCTCGGCCATGCAGGACCACTAATATCAGTCTGTGCTGATACTGTTTCAAAGTGCATAGGACTCGCAGCACCAGAGGAATTGTGGGAAATGCATGCAGAAATATCCCCTCCCATGGGAATTCAAGGGTGTCCCCCAAACTGTCTGGGTGGGGAAACCAGCTGGCAAAGGTCTTGTAGCGGCTGTTGTCGCAGTGGCAAACAGGTCGATCTCGGGGGTGCCCCACTCTCGAAACAACAGGCGTAGCTGTTCTTTGTGCAACTCCCATTCATGACAAGAGCACAACCCCCTGCTGAGGGAGTCCGCTAGAGTGTTGTGGATCCCCGGTAGATGGAGGGGAATCAGCAACATGTTCAGTTGCAGGGCCCAATGCCAGAGCGCTTGGGCCTCCCTGGAAAGCTGTGGGATGTAAAACATCGACATTGTGTTGTCTGTGTAAATCCAAACCACTTTCCCTCCGTGTGAAGGGAGGAAAGACTTCAGTGCCCAGAATACGGCAGTAGCTCCAGCAGGTTGATGTGCTGGGTCTTCTCTGTCTCTGACCACAAACCACTGGTGTGCTGGCCTTACCAGTGGACTCCCCAGCCCTCCAGGGAAGAATCTGTAGTGACGGTAATCTGATGTTCCGGGAGCCTGAAGGGGGCTCCTTGCAGGATCTGTTCTCTCACCGACCACCAGAGCAGGTCCTTCCAGAAGGCTGGAGTCAGCTTAATGCGATCCTCCCAGGAGCTTGAAGCTTGAACCTATATGGCATCCAAGAATTATTGCATGGTCTCATGTGCAATCTGCAATTGGTGACCGTAGCTGCAAACTGTGGTCAACCGGGTCTTGCTCTGGCAGTGAACCTCTGCAAGTGCTGGTGTCTAGCAGGGCCCCGAGGTACAGTGTCCACCGGGAGAGGGACAGCTGTGACTTTGGGAAGATGAAGGAGAATCCCAGTTGAAGACATTGGATCATGACAGAGGTGTTGGACTGCGCAAGAGAGTAGGAGAGGGCTCTTACTAACCAGTTGTCTATGTATGGGTAGACGTGGACTCCTCTCTGCCGCAGGTGATCCACCACTTGTGTGGGACATTTAGTGAACACCCGTGGGGCCGATCTGAGCCCGAAGGGAAGAGCCTTGAACTAATAGTCCTCTTCTGCCACCACAAAATGAAGGTAGTGCCGGTGTGAAGGGCAAATAGGAATGTGAAAGCATGCATCCTTGAGATTAAGGGATGCTAGGAAGTCCCCCTGCTGCAGCTGGGATGTTACCATGCAAAATGTTTGTGCCTTTAGAAACGTGTTCAGCACCCTTAGGTCCAGTATGTGTCTCCAACCCTCTGGTTTGTTTAGCAAGCCCTTTTTTCTTAGAAAGAAGTAGCGAGAATACACCCCTTTCTGCAGCTCATTCCTGGGGACCTTTTCCACATCGTTCTTTCATAGCTTAGACTGCAGTCCCTGGACCAGGAGGAGCTGCAATTATTCTGGTTTGCGTACCGGAGGAATGTCTGCAGGGTACTTTATGAACTCCAGTGAGTGCCCCTGATGAAGGAGGGACAGCACCCATGCATAGGATGTTACTCGAGCCCATTCGTCGATGAAGAGTGTTAGGCAACCCCTCACTGGGGTGCTGAAGTGGGAGGCTCTGGCTCTCGGCCGGTCATGCTTGCTTGCCGGACTGGTGCCTAGGCTGGGAAGAGCCTCTGCATCGCTGGGAACCTTTGTAGGACTGGGTTTGCTTCCTGTACTGATCTCCTGATGAATAAGGGCTCTTGTAGGATGGTACGTACTGCAGTTGTCCCGCGAGGTTCTGTTATAATGCCCGTTCCCTGAACAAAAGGATTGGCGCCTGTGTTGTAATGTGCCCAGGGAGCGGGTGATTTCAGTGTCTGTCTTTATGACCTGCAGGGCCTCATTCACCTTTTTCCCAAAAAGGCTGTGCCATCGAAAGGTATGCCTGTATCCCGGGATTGGACATCTGGTTGAAGGTCTTAAGCCAACCTTGTCGGTGTAGGACCACTCCATTACCCATGGCGATCTCACCCTCATGGAGAATGAACAGTGCCTCTTGCTTCTTGTGCTCAGGCAAGAAGTCCAACAGGGGCCCCAACTTGTGCCATAAGTCGCAATCATAGCGGTCGAGTATGGCCATAGTGTTCGCCGCCTTGATAGTCGTGGTAGCTGTCATGATGATTCTCTTGCCGAAGGCATCAAGGCACCTGCCCTTCTTGTCCGGTGGCACTGAGCAGAAGGAAGAAGGTATGGCCTATCTCTTTCTGGCTGCCGTAACAAACTAAAGATGGGCTGTGTGCGGAGACAGGCAGCAGCGTTCTCTGGAGCCCTGTATTTTTTGTCAAAACAGTCCTTCTTTGGAGGTGCAGTTGCAGGGTGTGCCATGGCAACCAGGCCGTCCTCCCAGATGTCCTCCAGTAGTGGTATTGCCATGATGGACTTCCTGCGCTGTTATCTGTGTTGATATAAAACACTCTCCTTTCTTTACCATAGTCATGATGCGCCTGTGGGCCGGAGATCGGACTGCGCTGACGTATCTACAGATGTTAAACTACGAGCGGTGGCTAGATATCTCAGTGAGCACAAATTTGTGATGGTGATCATGGCCAGACCAAATGCCAACTCCTTGGCTATCATTTTAAGCTGTTGTTTATTGATGCTCTATGTCTGTTCCCAACGTTTTTCATATGAAGGCACATTTCTTCAGCCAAGTCACCTGGGAGCCTTTTGACACCATTTCCCCCATAGCAATTTTTATATTTGGATTTTCTAAAGAACCTAAAAATAATTTCCAGCAAAAATCCAGAATTCTTAGTTCAATCAGCCCGCTAATGTGTGGGGTGCCAGCTTCCAATGTTAGAGCAGCCCTGGTGGCACTCAGAGCCAAGCCCAATATCTTCCTAAGAAACACATAATGAATTTGATCCAGGGCAAGGCAATTCATACTACCCCAAATGTCACTACTATATAAGGCGGGCGAGTGAACCTTAGACTCCATGACCTGGATAGATGAGCCGGTGTCAACCAAACTTGTAGCAAAATCTCACCAGGCCGCACAAACCAGTCTGAAGATGGTTTTCCACCAGAGCACGGTGTCGGGAACAAGAACAGTTATCTGAAAAAACCACCCCCCCAGATAGCGATGGAAGCCCACTACTTCAATTATCGACTAGTTAAATATCGTTTTTTTGCCACCAAAAGCCACTATTTTGATCTTGGAAAGGTTTCGGGTTAGACCATTCTCCTTGAAATAGCTGGCTGCATAGCTCAAGCTTTGACCCAATCCCGTCGGTGTGAGATCAAGTGATATAGTTTCATCTGCATGTAGAAGGGCGGGGTGGCTAACTCCATTCAAACATGGCAGTAACATCACTCCCTGCTCAAAACAGAGATTAAAATCAGATACAAAGGTAATAAAAAGCAAGTGGCCCATTGGACATTCCTGCCTAACTCCGTTATTGACTATAAACTCAGTAGATGCCTCCTGACCTAGTTAACTATTAACAGAGGCCTTAGAGCCTGAGTAGAGGCAGAAATTTAACTGCAAAAGAGGGGAGGGCTCTCCCAATTTCTGGAGTTTGCCCCACAATAAAGCTTGATCTACAAAATCAAATGACTTAGCTAGGTCTAAAAAAGCTGTGTAAACACGACAACCTCTTAATAAAACATACTCTTCTACTATAATTTTGAGAACAAAGGTGTGATCAACTGTTGTAAAGCCTTTCCTAAAACCTGCTTGAAAGGGAGGTAAAATTTCATTGTCCACTGCCCAAGAGGCAAGCCTAGCTGTCAATCAGCTGGCGGAAATCCTAGAGGCCCTGTCAAACAAGGGAAGGGGACGTTAGCAGTGGGATCAGCATGTGAACCCTTCTTAAAAAACAGGAGTGATAGTACTCTTCTTACATGTAGCAGGTAGAACCAAAGAACACGCTATTGTGTTTAATAGTTTCTGCAAGATTGGGACCGACCAACCCAGGAACCATTTGTAAATATCCGACTGAATACTATCCGGTCGGGGAGCCTTGCCAGGCTTGAAGTTATCAATAGCGCGTAAAACTTCTTGGATCGAAAAAAGAATTGTGCTATTAAAACAACTAGATCATTGTAGTATAAAATATAAATCTTGTCGTGTTGGGTGTTTGAGGGGCTTGGGAGCATGGCCAGGCTATCCTGGTAGACGTGTAGGCTTGTCTTTTGACCTGGGATGTCTTTTGAAAGTACTGCTATTAAATTCGCAAATCAAAATTCTGGGGCAGCCAAGCCAGAGCCAAAGTGCAGCTTGTCCAAGAGTAATGAGCAGAAAGGTGAATGTTGTGGATATCATCAGGCCGGGAAGCGATAGACGGAACTGCTAGTAAATGTCTTTAGCCTGGCATCTAGGTGTAAGGTACATGCTGTGGCCTTGTCCTCTCTTGATGTGGGATGAATTCTGACCAGTTCTTATTAATGAAGATGGTCAGGTGTCTATGAGAACTGGAAAGGAAGTTCTATCCCTGGCTGCCATTTTGCTAGAGCTCAGATAATGTGGACAGACAGTACATCATGGAGAGTCCAAACTCTCAGGGAATGTACTGAGAACAATGATCATGTTTACCTTGTGTTCTGGCTATTCCTAACTATACCGCATAGGAAGATCTTAACCAGTACTTACTAAATAAAGAGGAGCAAGACCTGGGTCCTTGTATCACAGTGGATGTACTTCCATGGTCGTTTCTAGTTAATAAGAGGTCAAACATCGCCGACCCTTCCTAAGCTGTGCAATGTAGAGCAGATGGCTAGCAATATCAAAATAATTATACTGTACTGGAGTTACTTGTATTAAGGGGCTCATTACGGGTTTCATGGTATCCCACCGGTAATTCCGGAAAACTGCCCTTACCGGTACCATGATATTACGGGTGGCAGAGAAGGCAGTAAGTTCCCATTCCATGGAGTCCAATTGGACTCCCTGGGATGGGATTGCCTGAATCACCAGCACCGGTAGTACCAGTGCCAGGGATTCCAGCATTTATTTACTGGTAGGGACCTGCACTACCAGAAGGTCAGGCCTGCCGGTAGATCACAGCCCCCCACCGGCAATCTCGTATTTCCAAGTTCCGGAACAAATGCTGGTGCCTGTATTACCAGCATTTTTACAGGCCGGGGAAGTTGTACTGGCCACCTATGACATTACACTGTTTAATATGGTACACATAGAGAACAGTTTATTAATCAGAATGCAATCACACCTGCCAGTGCAGGAACCAATGCAGTTTACAAATGAAATGTCATACTTTTAAAATGCAATCACCAGGCATGTGCTGGGGCACAGGTATACCGGGTGAAGATCAGCGGTCCAATGATGGATCTTCGGGGGATGCCGACAAGGAAAGGCTTGGGGTCAGAGGTTTGCAAGTTCTAATAGATTGTGAACAACAGAACTACCAACAAGAAGACAATCCAAGCGAGAGTAGATTTGGGAAACATAAGGCCTTGGAGAGTTGGGAGCAGAGGGGAGTGGTTGGCAGCATTGAAAGCAGCAGAGAGGTCTAAAGGGATGAGTATGGTAGACAGTTGGGAGTGGTGAGCATCAGAGAGAAGGTTGAAGACTTTCCCGAGTGCAGTCTCGCTGGAGTGTTTACTATGGAGGTTAAATTGAAGTGGATCTCTAAGGCCGTTATCCTGAAGGTACAGGATGTTTGGGTCAGACGGGGGTATCTTCAAAAGGGTTAGGACGGAAGCAGGTTTGAAGGAGGCAGGGAAAAGACCAACAGAGTGAGACTGTGTAAAGAGCTCAGAAAGATAAGGGCAGGTGATTGAGACTAAGGGCCCGATCCATGGAATTTTCTGCACAGTTCCAAGTGACTTTTGTTTGTGCAAAGTGTATTTTTGCAGTGCAGAATACGTGCAAAGTTCATTTTGTACTGCAAAAAAACACTTTGCACAGTTCCATGAATCGGTGTTTGTGGCGGCAGTGGAAAGTCACTTTTCAGCAGTGCAAAGTCACTTTGCACCGTGCAAATAATTCCATGAATCGGGCTCATAGTGATGGTTTCTGGAGCAAACTGGTAGATAAGGGCGCAAGATGCATTAGCGCCTTACAGTGCTGCTTACTGAACTGGTGGATTGAGAACTTTTCACATCGCCTTCTTCCTGGATTACATAACTAAACCATGACACTGATGCAATGGGACACTTGCCAGGTTGCCTCTTAAATGCAGATGGGGAGCAGGTTCAAGTGGATCTAGGTCACCTGGCCTAAGCCCCGCCCACCTGGTACCTTCCTGCCTGCTGCTCTTTTTCACCACTTAGCAAGCCCCACCCACCTGGTGCTTTCCTTCACCATCACTGTCTTGTGGCCAATTCTGGATTTGACCTTTATGGACTTCATTCATTCACGGTGCGTCATTCTTTCTCAACTCTCATGCTGGACTTCCTTTGCATCTTGTACTCATGGTGGCCCTGAATCATGCTGTTCCCATCTTCATCTTGTATCCTGGCTTGAAACATTATGTGTTACTACTGACTTCTGCAATTGTATTTGCTCCCCACTCTTGCTTCTCCACTCTTTTTGACTGCTTACTCTCTTTTCTCTCCTCCTTTCCCTTCTCCCTTTTCCTATCTCCTCCCCTTACTTTCTTCTATGCACTTACTCTATCAGAATTGTCCCTGGACCTAATATGATAGCAACCTCGTCTGTTTCCTCCACCCTCCCATTACTGTTTTTTTCCTCCCCAGCACTATCTGAAATGTTGTCAGGCCTAGTATGATAGTCGCTTGTTTTGTTTCTCCCCTCCCTTTCTGCACCCCTCTCCCTCACCTTTTGTTTTTTCCCCGGCTCTACCAGAAATGTCGTCAGGCCTAGTACGGTAGTCGCCTGTCTGTTTCCATTTCCTTCCCACTCTCCCCCTCCCTTCCTTATCTATGTCTTAGCTCTTGCACTATCTGAAATGTCGTCAGGCCGAGTACGATAGTTAATTTCACATCCTCACTGTTCATGGCCTGTAAGAATGTGGTTGTATTTTCCCTTGTTCGCTCTCTTGCCTCGAAGCGCTTTGAAACACATTGTGTATAGGCGCTATATAAATAAACGATCATATCATATCATATCATATCAAATCACTGAGAACAAGTAAGGAAACATTTTGCTGGGACTTCTTAATCACACATTTAGCAAGAGCCTGCCTCATCACAAATAATCTAGGAAGTACCTCACATGCAGCCTATATCAAGCCGACACAATTAACCCTTGTTGTGCCTTAGGTGAGCGAATGCCTCGTCAGTGCAACTGGTCTTTATAATCACACAAATCGGGTAAAATGCTGTGGGTCTGCTGACCTAAATATGGACACTAGTAACCTATCAGCTATGGATAAGGCCTCTAATAGCCAACTTTCCTACCCACAAAATAACTCTCCCTGCTCTCTGTATCCCTCTTACACTGCACTCACCATCCAGCGATGGCTGGCCTTCTGATGATCGCACTGCCTAGGTAGCTGGAGAAGCTTCCGGGGATTGAGCCTTCAAAGGATCTTCTTCTGACCTTTAAGCACATAGTTGCTGCTGTCTTGTTACTGGCCCTTTGGCCGGTTCTTCCTTAGTGACCTCCTGTGTCAGCTCAACCTCATGCCCGACTGGCAGCAGGTGGTCCTGGTGCAAGGCCTTGATATTTTTTGGCTGTCGTTCCTCTCACAGTCGATAGACAAGGAGCTTCCTAACTGGTGCTCTATTATGAATGACTGAGACTCACACTTTTCGCCTAGCTTACTCTGTCTTCTCTTTTCCAGGCTGCAGATCAACGCACAATCACTAGGTTTCCTTCAGCTGTCTTGTTCGCAGCAGCCTGGGTAAGCTGATGTGATTGCTCCAGTTGACGCTTGAGCTGTTTTACATACCTGCAGTAGTTCACACTGGCTGTTCCGTCTGCAGACACTCCAAAACACAGGTCTACAGGTAGCTGGGCGACTTTCCAAACATCAAGAAATACGGTGCAAAACCAGTGGCAACATTCTTTGTACAGTTGTATGCATGGGTCAGAAGGCCCACATGCTGACTCCGTCTGTTCTTCTCCTCTGGCCTCATGGTGCCCAGCATTGCCAAGAGGGCTTGATTAAACCTCTCCACTTGGGCAACCCCTTGAGGATGATATTGACGATGATATAGAGTTGTATGGGTCTTTAGATGCCAACTAGCTCCCGCATCTCTTAATGAACGTTGATTCAAAACTCGGTCCCTGTTCGGAATGAATCCTGGCTGACCAGCCATAGTGAAAATATTTTTTCGGCAACATGCAGGCAACGGTGATGGCATGCTAATTTTGGGTGGGCAACTCCTGTGCATATTGAGTGAAATGGTCTGCCAACACCAGGATTTTCTGTACACCTCGCCTGTTCATCTCCAATTTGAGGAAGCTGATGAAGACAAGGTCCATGGGCCCGACACTCTGCAGATGGTCAAGCTAGGCTGCAGGACGAACTGCGGTCTTCCTAGTGGCATACCTGGTGCAGTGCTGGCAATAATACTTGACATCTAATGCTAGTGGGCCAGAAAAACCTTGAGTGGACCAACTATAAGGTTCTGTCACTGCCAAGATGTCCGTGCTGGCCGTGGAGTGCGTACAGCTCGGCGGAATCTCTGTGGCAAAACCAGGCGATGTAGTAGTTGGTTTCCTACTTTGCTTTCCTTGTACGGGATTCCACCCTTCTGCATGAGTGTTTTCCACTCATTCAGCATCACAGCTTGCTTGGGGTCATGAAGGACATCTATGGACACATCCGCTCCCGTGGTCTTGGCTTTCAGGAACAGAACGATGCCAGGATCGGCAAGCTGTGACATACAGATCTCATCTCAGGTCAGACGTGGTACCTCAGATACCTCCAGATGAGTGATGTTGCAGTAGACGGCGGGTACCGCCTCAGCTGAGGGTCCCAAGCAATCCACGCTCCTGGCTCTGCCTAGCTTCTGCTGACTTGCAGTCTGGCAGATAGCTTTGACACCTGATGAAGAGGTGGAACCAGCTGTATCATCCGGCATCAATGTTAGTTCGCTCAGGTTGTATTGTAGACTGAAATTGTATTTCAACAGTGTGGCAAGCCATCAGTGTCCTGTAGCATCCAACTTCAGTGACTTCAACACATAGCTAAGGGGGTTGTTGTTCATCCTCACCATAAAGAGGGCACCTTAGAGGTAATCCTGCAACTTCTCTGTAATGGCCCACATTATTCCCAAAAATTCTAACTTGTGAACTAAGTAGTTCTTCTCTGCCATGTGCAGACCTCAGCTGGCGAAAGCGACCTGTCTCATCTCAGCGTTGGTCTCCTGATAGAGAATGGTTACTAATACCTCTAGATGTAAGGCAGGAGTGGTGCAGTGGTGAGGGTCGGCTTGAGCTCCTGGAAGACCTGCTGGCATCAGTCAGTTGACATCTCACCAATGGCTCTGATGGATGATATAGATGATCCGCAGAGGTGATAGTATTCCTCCAGCTCATCTGGGTAGGTGGGTATCCTTTGGTGACGTCCATAAGTGGTTGAGCAATGTTGGCATGTTCCATGATGAACCTCCTGTAGTAGTTTCAGAATCCCAGGAAACTCTGTAACTCCTCGAGGGACTGAGGTCTTAGCCAGGTGAAGAGGGCATCCATCTTCGCTGGATCCATGGCAATGCGGGCCATGGATTCAATGTCTCTGATGTATGTTATGTTATTTGCCATTTATATAGCGCTCTATATATGATTGGTATGACCTCAAAGCGCTGGTAGGTTGAACGCCTTCGGGGGCTGCAGTCCAGGTCAGTTGAGAGAGTAAGGTGTCGAAGGGTTCTTGGGTGCACCAGTTAAGTGTGCAGCTGATGTAATTGGAAGCTGCATCCTAGCATTAGGTGTGGTGGTATTGATATTGGTTCAATGTGTTCAGTCTGGCGGGTGGACACCATGACTGGGTTCTGGCTGCGTTAGGCCGGTGAGACGCTTATGTGTGCAGTTAGGCCGGTTTGTCGTGGGGTATAGCTGCGTTTTATTAGAATGATGAGGTGTTCATGGGATAATGTTTGTATGTGAGCAGCTAGGCCAAATTATTCGAGGGGTATAGCTGCCTCCTAGTTGTGTGATGGTGTGGAGTATAGAGTAAGCATAGTGATATGAAATGATAGTTCATCTATACAGCGCCCATACACAATGCGCTTCAAAGCGCCTTACGTCAGGGGAGGGAACAATGGAAACACAAAAACCATGCCTACAGGCTAATAGTCCCTCTTCAATCTAAATGTGGCACTTGCAGACATGTACAGTCTTGTCTGGATATGTCTAGTGTTAACAGTTCTATCAGGTGAGGTTGTCGCTTACATTCATGGTTCTATGTGGTTCCGGTGCAGGCTAATGTTCACAGTTCCATCTACAGCAGCTCTTGGGCATTGAGGCACTGTTACTTTTGGGGAGCTTAGTTACAGGGAGAGGGCACATAGACAGAAGTATTAATACATTGAGCAAGAGTCAGGAGAAAAGATAATATAGGACATATGTCATATTCAGAAAAACATTTATGATTAGTACCTTGGTGGAGTTCAGGTCCATTCCATCCGTTATCAGCAGGGTCCACTGCAGCAGTAAAACCCCTGGGAACTCCTCAAGTTCTGGTGCTTCCATCACTAGACGTCTTGGTCGTTGCCCCCCATTGAATCCCCACTGAATCACGCTCTGCTAGGAACCATCACAGTGGTGTGTGCTGGGATGGTGATCTGCTCAAACCGGGTGGTGTGAACATCTCCAGTGAGTCCATCAAGTGGATCTCTGGACTGGATTTCTATCTGCAAGTATGCCTGTTGGCACATTGGGTGCATGGACAACGTGCTGGCATATCGTGGTCCAGCCATCTCCCGACATAATGCTGCCAGTGTGTCGAACATTGAGGAATTAAATCCAAGGGTTGTTTCCCACGCCAAGAATGTTCAGTCTAGTCAAAGGCTACAACGGAATATGTGCCAGATGTTTTCTGTACAATGGCTCATAAACGATGGTCACCTGTGAGCCGCTATCCAGCGATGGCAATTGTCAAGGTGGCTGGTTATCCTACGAACCTGTCAGTTATTGTCTATGATGTTCGGGTGCTGCGCTTCAGTGTAGTTGAATCTAGGTCTTCCTCTCGGGTGGACTAGCCAGGCTGCTTGGATGCTGGTTCCCAAATGACTTGCCCACTGATGGTGTCACGGCAGCCTTGGGCCCGCCTTGGGGCACAAACTGGTTGTGTGTCTTACTAGGCCTGAGCGTTGTAATATTGAGTATTCAGGTGCTCGCTTCCTGGTCCTCACTGGTGTTTTCCACCATTGCATGTGTTCCAGTGTTTAAGGCCTGCAACCTTGCCACGACTTGGATATAATCAGGTGGGTTCATGCACATATGCAAGTTGTGGCCCTCCTGTCCACACCTGTGGCAGAACTGCCAAGGCTGGAGCAGTGCAGTACGCTGTTGGTTTACTTGGGCTGCCGTTGCTCTTGAGCGGAAGACCCTGGTAAAATAGGGGCACTTATAGGTGCAGCCATGATGGCACGTACATTCGGGTGCTGCAGGATGACTGGGCACAATGCTGGACAAGGCAGGATTTGAGCTACGGATGGGTAGCGTGACTGGTGCACTAGCCTGCAACCCTGTCTAGGTGGCAATGCCCAGGGAGGAATGGCCACTATTGGGTTTCCCCCCCTGGATGATAAGTTGAAAAGTCTCAGGGCTGACATTATTAGGCTCAAGTAGACCAGAGAATTCGTTTGTGCTAGGCCAGGTGTAGAGGTGTGCTCCAAGGGACGTCCCCTGTAATAAAGCAATGACCAGGCTTAATCCCCTCACCCTCAGCCCAGCTGGCTACCTGAAAGTGATCCATGAGGATGGTACCTGTCTATCAGATGGGGTGGCAAATCTGGTAAAATCAAAAACACAAGGATTATAACAACATATACAAATCCCTATACAAACCTTGCACACAAAAACTGACTGGAAAAAACTGAAATTTACACTGGCAAACTGTGCATTACCCCAAGAATTAAAAAGGGTATGTATGAGGTAAGTATAGGGAAGGTTTAGGCACACCGTAGGTGATTTCAGACATGCCTCCAAATAAATGTAGTGGGGTGATTGTAGAACACACCTTGCTAGGAGACAAGTTTAGGTGTGCACACAATATACATTTGATGGCGTAATTTATAACCTGACCCGCCTCTTGCCTGTCTCCAAACCCTGCTTCCCTGGGTTCGAAGTCATTCCACTGAGCCCTGCATTGAATATGGTTAAGGTAAGAAAAGTGAGAAGGTTAGGGCAGGATCCGCAATACCTCTAAGTTAAAAGACAAAAGATAAAAGCAACTGGCATGCAAAAGGAAAGGTGGACCATGGAATGCTGGTAAACAGTCTTTTAGTTGTTATACGCTCACTTATACTTTTCATTTCCGGTACACCAGCAGGTTTTTGAGAGTTTTATTTTTACAGAAATGGAAATCACAAGATACTATATACAAATTAAACTAATCCTAAGCCGCTGCGTATCTAAACAAAAAAGTAGAGTCCTATTATATATTACAAATATTTTAAAAGTCTTTAAAAAAAAGACACAATGTCCATAGAGTGCACTATATCAAAACTATATATAAAAACACCTTACTTCTGAGACAAGCTGGCCAGGGCTGTCTCAAGGACTTTGTTGCTGCTCTCTCAATGTTCCTACGTCTTGCACTCTTTTGTGATGGTTCTTCTGGCAGACCAACAGCAGCAGCATTGACTGGAGGCCCCAAACTCTTTACTTGGGCTGGGCTGCATATGAGAAATGCAGACCAACAATCAGGGTTGGCACGGGGAGCCGCCCTACAACACTAGTAAGGAGAGTCTGTCTCAGGAGCCCTTGCCTCCTCATGTAGGGAGGATAGCTCAGCAGCAATGTGCTCACCTTGGAAGCAAGACGACACAGAGCAACACAGGTTCGATCCCCGGGTCCACGCTGAGAAAACCTATGTGTATTTACCGCGTTATAAATAACTAATCATATCATAGGAAGGCAAGGACTGTGACCAGGAAGACACGAGGTGGTAATGCACTACAATTGGCAAGACCAATAGCAACACTGCAAGAACACATGCCATACTCATGAGACTACTGCACCGTCACATAAACTAGCAATCAAAATACTGCATATGAGTGACCAATAGGATATTGTTCTGTAATGTGCCAAGCCAATAAGACGCACTGTTATTTCACCGTGGTGAGTCAGCAATGTCCTAGACCCTTAAGAATTCTGTCTAATATCATGCTAGACTAGAAGGAATACTGCACTTTAAAGCACCATGTGAATTGGAACATTGCACTACAGTGTGCCCAATGTTCATCGGGGCACAGGCAAAGGCATTTGCAGCAATGTTTGCGGGGCCACAGGCAGAGGCATTTGCAGCAATGTTCATGGAGGGACAGGCAGAGGCATTTTCAACAATGATCATGGGGGCACAGGCAGAGATAGTTGCAACAATGTTCATGAGGGCTCAGGCAGAGGCATTTGCACCTGGAAGAAGCACAGGGTCTGGAGGCCCACTCGACCCTTCCAAGATGGCCTCTGCCATGCCTTTGTCCAGACCAGGTTACCAGGCTGCCCTGTTTTTGGGTGATGGATTTTTCACCCCTGCATCCCCCTTTTACAGGCTCAACCCCTTCTCGATTGTTAGCCTCCCTCCATCAGGTTCGCTACGGCTTTTATTACAAAGATTTCAGCTATTTTGCTACGTTGGGTGATGGCTGTCACCTCGGGGTCCATCTCTTCTGGGTTCAGACCCTTCTCGAATGTGGTGGTCAAAAGATTTCACCTGTTGTATTCACAAGTCTTAATGTCTTTTTAAACAATCCGCTGTGAACATCCCTTAGCTCTTGTCAACACAATGTTCATTGGGGCATCATGCATCACCCCGTTCTGCAGGCAACCCCCGCCGGGTTCACATTTGCCAGCCACACAGTTTCTTCTACTTTCTCACTATGAGGGATTCATTTCCCTTAGCTTTTCAATGACTTGCCGGTCAAAAACGTTCGACTGTTCAGGGGGTTGTGCTAGACCCCTGTATGAATTTGAATTTGAAGAATTTATAAACGTGCACACAATGAACTTAATCGAGTCCTGGTGCAGATGATGCCATAAAATGAGAAGGAGAACATGAACCTAGTAGAAACAGATGTCACAGAAATTCAACAAAAGCCACAGTCATCAAGCTTACTTAAATAGGTAGGTCTTTAAACCCGCTCTAAAGCTCAACAGAGAGTTTGCCTGTATTAGGCTTAGCGGAAGTCTATGGACCACTTTGACTTTTTCCTTGCGGCTCTCCTAAGGCCTTCTTGTATCAGTAGTTTCAACAATAAGGGAATCAACCAGAGTCTTCTGAATGAACACCCACGTGGTGCCGGGCCCCTCTGCAGCGGGTTTTCCCCTTAATTTGCCATTCGCAACTTTTCGTTCAGCACAGTTCGGTTGCTTATCGGTTCTCCCTTCAACTCACCAGCTGTGATGAGCCACTTGGCTTTTCTTGTCTCTGAAGTTAAGGATGGTACCACGGTAGCAAGCGTCTCTCCGTGTCCTGATTATCAGTTTACGAGGGCTCTGTGTACCGTTGACATCTGCTGCAACACGGTCTCATGATTCCTTTCACAGAGGCTTCATGGGTCTGGGTCAAAAGGGCAAGGTCGCTTCTCTCCTTGTCACCCCTTTGGTTCTTGCCGCTTTTCTCCTCCTATTGAACTGCCGCACTGGGATAGCCGTCTCATTGTGCAGTTTGCCTTGCTTGTAGTGTGCTCTCGTGCTCCACCTTTTATCCCTTTGGGGAAGGGAACGGGCCGTCAGGTGTGTTTGGTTCATGTCAATTGCTTGACTTTGCTGACTCTTGTGTTGGGACATGTCAGGTAAACGGCTCTGATGTTAGTCTGTTGTCTTTTGTGGTGTGAAAAAGTGTTAATGTCGGAAAGAGGGTTAGAGTTTCTGAGTATCCTACGTGGTAGGATGGGCAAAAGGTATTATAAGAAGGGGAAATTGCATCCCACCCACCGGTGCCCCACTTCCACTCCCTGAGGATCTCCCATTGGGGATGATCCTCCCGCACTGGTCCGTGAGGAGCAGAGATGGAGGGGGCTGGTGCGGCCCCTCCAATAAGACGGTTCAGGAGTATTGGGGTGGACACCCCATGCTGGTGAGAAAAGGATATTCCCGGCCCAAGTGGGTTTACGGACCTAGAGTGATTGAGAAGTATGTGGTGGAGGAGTATGGGATGTTATGGAAGGAGGTAGGTCAAGGGGATTGGTGATAGGAGGTGATCAGAGAAAGGGGTGATAGAGTGGTGCAGGAGGACAGGGGGTTTGCAGCAGGGATATGAATATAGACGGAGTAAAAGAAAGATGGTTGAGAGGCGGGATTCGGGGGCAGACTAACACGCAGCGGGGATCTGCTGATGTGTTTTGTCCCCAAAGTAAGAGCCCCATCATGAAGGAAAGGTGAAGTGGCTGGGATGTGGGCAGGATAGCGTTATGGGGCAGCATGGACAGACTGTGAAGAGATGAGCAAGGAAGGGAATGGTCAGCTGCATGGGTCAGGATAAGGGCTAGGTGGGGATCCCAGAGATGGGGGATGGCGTGTGACAACCACGGGGAGGAGGGTAGGGCGGTGATGTCAGGGGACCTGGTGAGAGCAGAGGTAAGGAATGAAAGCACGGTGGAGATGCTGACGGACAAGGTATTGGAGGGGATGCCGGCAGTGGCAGAGATTAGTGCTGTGGGGGCTAAGGAGGCTTCTACCAAGGACAAAACCTGCTCGGGAGAATTTGTTGATGTATTTAATCTCCTACACGTTATTAGAGAAGGAGCGGGAGCCGGCAGCAAGGACGAAGGTACATGTCATGATTGACATTTTGACATCGGCATTTCTGATGTATGCTATCGTGTACTGTGAAAATTCCCCCGAGAGGAGTGTGGCGTTGTTTAAATATATGGATGTGATCAGGAAGGCTTTTGTTCATTTTTGTGGTTTCGCATGGGTGAGATACAAAGAAGAGTTCAGGTCAAAGATCACACAGCAAAAGGTGGCAGTTTATGGGAAAATTGACATGCACCTATGGTTACACTGGAGTGCGCCCACGCACCCGCTACCCACATTACACAGAGCAAGTGGGTTACCTGTGCCTTATCGCCCCTTTCATGGTTTCCCCGCCTTGGATGGGATGGGGGGAGGAGGCAGAGGACAGCCGTCAGCGGCATGCTGAGCTTTCAATAAGGAAAGATGTTCCACTGCGGTCTGCAAGTTTCGCATTAGTGCAGTAGGTGCATCTGTGGCACCCGGTGATGCAATGTTTTGTGGCAGGAGACAGAGGGAGAGGTAGGGGTGCAGATAGAGTGGTTGGTGAGAAAGGCCTATACTGTAGTTAACATGGACATTTTGGAGGAATGGCTGGGTTTTATCTGGACAGGGAGGCAGCTAAGATTTTTTTGGGATGGTTTTCAGGAGGGTTATAGGTTGGAATATAAAGGTCTAGGGTGCGGAGGTGAAGTCTGCTCGGGAGAGACCGGACATTTTAAGATTTAAACTGGAGAAGGAGGTTGCAGAGGTGAGGGTCCTTTTCGTGGTTTTGCTGGGTGACTTGGTGGTGTCCCCTTTGGGGGTTGCACCGAAGAAGGTGGACAGAGAGTTCAGACTGATCAATCATTTGTCATGGCCAGAGGGCATATCAGTGACCGATTTAATTGCCCCAGAAGATTTTGGGGTGTCCACCGTGAGCGTGGATCAATCGGTGGGCCTCATGAGAGAGAGAGGTGCAGGAGCGTTTATTGTCAAGTGTGACATCAAGTCTGCTTTCAGGTTGCTGCCGGTGCATCCAAAGGAGTTTTGGTTGTTGGCTATGCAGTTTAATGACCGGATTTCTGTGGACAAAGCACTGCGTATGAGATGTGCAGTGCCGTGTGTGCTGTTTGAGCATTTTATCTCTTTCCTGTAGTGGGTTTTTACTTACAGTTCAGGCTTTGATGGGGTGCTGCACTACTTGGATGACTTTTTGTTTATCAGTGAGGTGGGGGAAAGGAGGAATGTCAACAGATGCTAGAGTTTTTTCAAGACTTGATGGTTGAGCTGGGAGTGCCTTTTGCAGAGGACAAATGGGGGGGCCAGCAGTGGTTTAGCCTTTTCTTAGGATTGAATTGGATGCAATGGCAATGACCTCACGCTTGCCGGACGACAAGGTGAGAAATTTGGAACATTTGTTGGAGAAGGCGGTGGTGGTGCAGAAGATGACACTGGTGGACATTGAGAAGTTGTTTGTGCACCTGAATTTCTGCGTGCCGGGTAGTGGTGCTGGAGGACACATTCTGCAGAAACATGGTGCTCTCTATGGCGGGGGCAAAAAATCCACACCCCAGAATAAGGGTGTCAGGGGCTCTCATGGAGGATTTGGTGAACAACAGGGTGAATTGCAACATGGACAATACAGCTGTGGTTAATGTGGTGAAAAGACAGTTTTCCAAGGATCTGAGGGTGTGTTGCGCTGCCTGAGATGGAATATTGTGTTTCAGGTGGCGCACATGCCGGGAAAGCATAACAACATCGTTGATGCATTATATCATTTTCAGTAGCAAAGATTCTGTGGGTTGGCACCGGAAGCGGAGGTGGAAGGGCATCGGTTCCCAGAAGAACTATGGCGGCTAGGAGAGTGAGAGCACTGCAGTTAGTGGAGGGTTCATTGGCTCCAAGTTCACAGACAGCATGCAGGACAGCTTGGCTGGAGTTTCTGAATGTTGGAGGGGGAGATGTGATGTGCAGTAGAGGAGTAGGGAGGATATGGTAAACTTCCTACTGGATTGCATTGGGGAATGGTTGTCTAGAGTGGTGATAGCAGGGAAGCTGGCCAGTATTGCATTCTAGGGTAAGTGATTCTGGGGTTTTCAGCATAGTGGTGGGGAGATGGCGACTAGGATGCCGAAAGGCTGGGCGGGGAGAAGGGGAAGACAAAGGACAGGCGAGGGGCACTGACAGCAAAATTGCTGGGTAGAATGTGTAAAGTGGTTGGGGGAATTTCGTGGTCTCTGTGGGAGAGGGACATGTTTACAGCATGCTTTATCTGGTTGTTCTTTTGGTCTTTCAGAACGTCGGAGTTGGTGGTGAGGGGAGGAGGGATTGATATGCTGGGACATCTTTCTGTCAGAAGACAGTGTGGACATTAGGATCAGTACATCTAAGACGGAGCAGTTGGGGAAAGGTTTTGGGGTTTATTTGAACAAGGGAGAAAAGGAGTTGTGTCTGGCAAATACGGCGTTAGCATGGCAGAGGAGATGTCCTGGAAGGGAAGTGTTATGCTCACCTGGTCTCTGCGGGGGCGTTCTGGTCTCTGCTGGTCTTTTCGGGTGTGGGCAATCTCCGCCTTGGTCCTCTGGTTGGAATAGCTCAGAACCGACTCTGTGGGATTACTCCTATGTAGATTGGGAGATGGTGATGAGTTGAGGGCAGCCCTGGGTTGTGCTACACCCCTCCCGTCCATTTCAGGTTGTACCCCTTGTGAGTGACTATGCTGGGGGACTCACCTGGTAGTTTGGAATGCTGGGCTCTCTGTCCTGCTGTTCTTGCAGAGGCGCGGTTCTTTTTCGGCCAGTTACTTCACTGATCCCTGATGGGGACTAACCCAAGCCTGCTTTGGTGTAGTCCTGTCAGTTGCTGCTCTTTCCCCTTTCTGCTTGTTAATTGTCTCTGTCCTTTCAATGCTCTCCTTATCTTTCTCCTTATTGTTTGTTCTGCATAATCTGTGTTGTTCGTTCTGTATGTTCCATGTTGTTTGTCTTTTATTCCGTGTTGTTCGTTCTGTAAAATTGGTGTTGTTTGTCTTATTCCGTGTTGTTCTGTGGAATCAGAAAATACAATATTAAGGCTTTTACACCATGCAAAGAGAAATACACCGACACAGGCTTGCAAAGATTCCCAGAATCTTTATTGCAATTCTGTACAGTTTACAAAACAAAGTACACAAATAGCTATTTGGCCGTCAATACATCAGAGACCATCAGCCGGGTTCAATGTGAGCAGTGAACAGGAATTGCTAGCTGGACATCAGCGTATTTATACAGTTTCGTTATAACGATGTCCAGCCTCTTACAAGTTAATCATGTACTGGGCTAGGGTCGCGCCAGGTTCGTTCCTAATTTACATATCTCGTGCATGCGGTTTACTTTTAATACATTCACTAACAAACAGTATTATTCTCTAGGTTTAGCTTTACACTCTTTACACATTGCTTTAATACAGGTCAAACAGATGTTTCACATGTCGTGTTTAGATAGCGTTATTGTTCTTGTATACTTGTAGGTTAACATCGCCGATTCAAGTAATCCCCTGATCCCGAGGTCAACAAAGGACAAGGTCTACATGACCCTAACATGTAGTCTGCAGTCAGGTTGGACATTAACTCTCCTACATAGGTTGCAGAGGTTAAAGCAAGAACAAGAGAACACAGGTCGGCCATTTTAGGCCACAGGGTGACTTTGCACGATAAACTAAAATGGCGGCTTTAACTTAAAATGGAGGCTTGATTCACTTAAGGTCACGACCTTGCAATACGGATTTCCTCGCAAAGCGTCTGGGCATAGGCCGACATATACAATGAGGACGAAACAATATTATATCAGTTCTAACAGTTCGTTCTGTATGATCCGTGTTGTTCGTTCTGTAGGATCCGTGTCGTTTGTCTTTTATTCCGTGTTGTTTGTTTCCATATTTGTGGTCCTTATCTAACGTTGTTCCTTTCTCTCCCCAGGTATTGATGCGGCTCTGGATTTGCGGGAAGTCAAGCAGGAGCAGCCCAAGTTCCAGAGGTGAAGCCGCGATGCACAGGATGGAGCTGCGGTATGCAGAATGGATCAAGACGCAGGTATGTAGAGTTTTAATCATGCCCGTAAGCCACTGAACTGCAGCGCGTGATTTTAAGTTGCAACCTTAATCCCTTCTAACACAAAGTACGGATCAGTATGAGGGTGGGGCTTATATGGCCGTGGCCTGTTTAATCACACCCTCAAGCAGTCTGGCTGGGCACGCCCTGCCACACCTAGCGCCAGATGCACGTGCAGAGTGGGCCTGGAACGTTCCCTATGGTTTTGTTTCTCTCATGAGCCTGGCGCCCCAGAGGCGCCAGGACAACACCCACCTGGCTCCATGTCATATCACACAAGGGATTTGGGAGTGCCCCAAGGAGCTCCCCATACGGGGGCGGATGGGCAACTGTGCCCCTGACTCAGTGGCCATGACAGGAGGGTTTGGTTTTCCAACAAGAAACACTTGTGTAAAGGCGCATTATAAATGACATATCATATCAATATGAGAATGTGGAAGGGGGGATAACGGCAGATTCTGGGGTGATGAGGAAGGCATTGGCTACATTAGGTGAGCGTGCTGAAGAGCTTGGTACTCATTCTTTTAGGATTGGGGTGGCTTTGGGGGGATGAAATTGGGTTTGACTGAGAGGGTTCTGAATAGTTAAGGGGTGCTGGAAATCGTCAAAGTATATTAAAGCGACCTTTTCCACTATACACGAGCCTGTTTTTTTGTGCAGTTTAGCCCAAAATATCAAAGATGGAATCAACATGTGGAAAAGGCTACGCACTGAATGTAAACACTCAGAACTCTGGCCGCCTCTAAGGAAGTGGCTCCTAGCATGAGGCTGTAGAGCCGCCTCCCACTGGGAGGACCAAAATGTATTCCCATTGGCCATTCACATTACGGTAGAGTATTCCCATTGGCCATTCACATTGCGGTAGAGTATTCCCATTGGCCTGACATACTATAAAAACATTTATGTGGGTCTCGCACACTATGATGATTGGCTGGAAGAAGGGGAGAAAAGTTTAATTATTTATTATAAAAACGTATATAGTACACTTCTGGCCCATAGGCCGCCGGGTACTGTGTAACTATAAAAAAAATGTAAAAAATTGCGTGAGAATCACATTTTTCGAATTTTAAAAAAACAACAATCCTTGAAAAGCTCACATGTGAAAAAATAAAACGAGTCAAAAGGAAGAAGTTCGGTTTAAGCAAGTTTAAACAAATGAGTCATAAGGAGCTTCCTGGCTAGTTAGCTCGGACTGGCCTATAGGGTAATAGGACAATGCCCGAACCAAAAACACAAAATGCTTGCATGGGTCCCTTTTTGGAGTAAAAGGGGCCCACTTTCTGGGCCCATGTGGACCAGTTTGATGAGTTACTTCACCATGTGGCTAATAGGTTGGACCAGTGTAACTAAATGAATATTCTTTAAAATGCATAATTTACATTTTATCAAAAACCGCCCCGTCGGGTACTACTGAAGCGGTCTATCGCAAAAGGAATGAATTGCCCTTTGCATCGGTGGGCCATGTTTTCATTGGTACCCGAGACAATTTTATGCTCCAGTACGACCCTGCAAGATGGTGGGGTCGACCCTTGTTGAAATATCCGTACCCCATCTCACACCTCTTGGCAATAATAACACAACCTATGTTTTGCCTAGTGCTTCATGCCGGCCTCCTGCCGCTTCTAAGCTTTGTGATGATAGCTTTTGAAATCCAGTGTAATGGTACTGGCTGAGAGGATGAGGGCGGTCACACCCCATGTCTAGGGAGAAAAACACGTATTTGTTTTTGCCTGCGGAGTTCAGAAAGTCCACGAGGGCGTCTCGGTGGAAGGAGGGAGACAGCTGTCTGGCCGCTGACCTTTGACCCCCGGCTGCAGGAGCAGGTGTCGGCTGCATTGTTTTCGCATCTGCGCCATTTTGCTACGTGGCTCTAAAACTTGCACTTGACGAGAAAATATGTAAATTCCTCAAAGCGCTGCTGTTTATTCCAGAATCCACGTGCCCAGGGCGGCTTTCTCTGCCGAACATGTAACGCACAAGTTTAATGTACAAAAAAACAAGTGGTCTTTGGAAAATAATTTATTTAAAACGACGGGGCTCGTATTTTTGGTAGTGTTATGCCTATTTTCCTCCTCTAAAAATGAAGGCCACTATTATTAGAAATTGGGAGGTTTTTGTTAACCATAAGGGCTGGCGCAGAGACCGGCGCGAGGGGCTTGAGGGTCCTATCAAAGCAAAAAACAAGAGGATTTTCTGGCAACAATACTTTTATTCCTGAGATGCTTTAGGGAGCATCACATAGTCTTGAACTCGTAGCAGACACAAATAGGGAGTGCCAGAAGAGACCCGTGTGATCTTGAACTCTAGCAGACACGAACATGCATTGCCAGATGAAGAGACCTGTGCAGTCTTGAATGTTAGCAGGCATAAATATGAAGTGCCAGATGAAGAAACCTGTGTGGTCTTAAATGTTAGCAGGCACACATATGCAGTGCCAGATGAAGAGACCTGTGTGATCTTGAACTCTAGCAGACACAAATATGCAGTGCCAGATGAAGAGACCCGTGTGATCTTGAACTCTAGCAGACACGAACATGCATTGCCAGATGAAGAGACCTGTGCAGTCTTGAATGTTATCAGGCATAAATATGAAGTGCCAGATGAAGAAACCCGTGTGGTCTTAAATGTTAGCAGGCACACATATGCAGTGCCAGATGAAGAGACCTGTGTGATCTTGAACACTCGCAGACACAAATATGAAGGGCCAGATGAAGAAACCCGTGTGGTCTTAAATGTTAGCAGGCACACATATGCAGTGCCAGATGAAGAGACCTGTGTGATCTTGAACTCTAGCAGACACAAATATGCAGTGCCAGATGAAGAGACCTGTGTCGTGTTGAATGTTAGCAGGCACAAATGTGAAGTGCCAGATGACTAGAACTGTGTGGTCTTGAACGCTAGCAGACAGAAATATGCAGTGCCAGATAAAGAGACCTGTGTGGTCTTGAACTCTAGCAGACACAGATATGCAGTGCCTGATGAAGAGACCTGTGTGGTCTTAAAAACTTCATAATAAACACTTAAAAACACTCCAAACGTCATAATACATTCCATAAAATTAACGTTAAATATATTTTTATTTGGTTCCATCAAAAGTTCGGAACGCAACCACCCTAATCACCAATGACATTGGTTGTCCTCTCAAAATATAATACTAAAAACGGTTAGAATTTAGCGAGGACACCTCATATAAATATGGGCTAAAAACTCTTCTCTTTTCATTTGTAAATATGGAAAGTAAATCATTAGATGCTTCAAGGTTTCAGTTTCCTCATTACAAAATCGACAGCTATCATTGATTCATCGACTTCTGATAAAAAATATTTTTTTGAATGTATTTGAGGTGACTGGTTTGGAATACTAATAGACACACATGTTCAGTGCCAGATAAAGAGACCTGTGTGGTCGTGAACGCTGACAGACACAAATATGCAGTGCCAGTGAAGGCTAGTCCCTGAACGCTCACACCAGAGAGACTACAACCCGCTAGGGAAGAAAGGCCCAAATTGATCTTGTAAGGATAACAAGTTTTAATCTCATACACAGATGAGCGCAACAGCAAAGGACTCTGCTGCCAAGAACTTTCTGCCGAAAATTAGTACAAGCAGTATCTCATAATGAAAAACATTGTCACTGATGATGCAATATATACAGTAGAAACCCACGTGGCTGGTTGGTGTGCGCCTAGACATGATCTGCATGCTCCATAAGAGATGCCAGGTCATTGGTTCCAGCCCAGTCCGTCCGTCTTCCATCAAGTGGATGCTGAAGTGATCATCTTCTTCTCACATCGAAGGTCAAAGAACAAATTAACTACACTCCTATCACAATGCTACTTTGATATTATAATGTGCACCTGACAGATTTTAGGGCTGGCTCCAAGGCGGTTCTGGGGCCCTCTGACCTCCACACACACATTTCACTCACTCCCTTCAGCACCATCTGGCTCCAAGGTATCCACCCTCGTTTTGAACTATAATTTATCCCTCCCAGCACCTCGCAATACAAATCACATGATTGTATTTCAAAGACATGCAATGTCCATACTCTATGAACCCTCAGGACTTGTTACTTTTAAGGTTGGTGGTCAGAAGGGACCTGGTGCCATGGAATTCTGGGCTCTCAGGGTTCAGTCAGTTATATGGGCTATAAATCGTGGTCGCCTGGGGATGGTACGGGGTATCCAGTCATACTTTCGAAAAAAAGTTTCGACATACAAAAGTTCCTAATACAAAGTTTCGAATAAAAAAGTTTCGAATGCATTTTTTTTCATGTTATGTTTTTTTTTTAGTTTCGTTTAGAAAAAAAAAGTTTGTTTTGAAAATAAAACGGGGAGTTGGGGGGGAACCCGGAACCCCCCATTTAAAAAAAAAAAGAATGCATTTGAAACTTTTTTTCGATACTTTTGTGTCGGAACTTTTGTATGTCGAAACTTTGACTGTCGAAACTATCACTATGAACCCTGGTATGGGTCATGCTTTGGGGTGCCGGTCTCTGATCGTGATCTTGTATGGCACATTCCTCTTGTGTTAAAAAATACCTCTTTGCAACACTTTTAGAACAATGAATAGGTGTTGTGGCAGTGGGGGTCAGGGGGTTGTTCTGTCCTCATGGGAGCTCGGACATGGCTGGAGATTTCTCTCGTCTTGCAATTTGGGACTAGTCCATGCAAGGCCGCATTTGCCGTGCAGGCCTCGTCTCTTGCCCTGCGCTACACATCATGCAGCAGAGGCCGACTGGTTTCTCCCCAAATGCAGCAGCGAGACTGCAACCATCCAGCGAATGACCGACAGGCAGGACTCATGCCTCCTAGTGCTCCAACTACCTTCGATTCAGTTGACTAACTAACACTCCTCTCCTTCTTCGCCAAAATGATGGGCTTCTCCGGAATGATCCTGAAATGGTTTGTGTTCTACCTATCCATAAGACACCAGGCCGTAGAGATGGGCTCCTTCAGATCCAACAAATCCCCAGTCATGTGTGGGGTCCCCCAAGGGTCCATTCTCTCCCCAATCTTCTTCAATCTATGCAGGGAAACCTTGGGAGCACTTCTAAATGCCCCCAACACAGCCATCCATCACCATGCTGATGACACTCCACTGTATCTTAAGGCCAGTGGCATTGCTCCCCTCCACAATTGTCTGGCTACTATCCAAACATGGATGTTAAACATCTCCCTCAAACTAAACCCCACCAAGACTAAATTTATCCTCATTGACCACACCCCTCACCCCCATCAAACAGCAACTCTTGCAGGAATGGCTGGATGACACATTCCTTGTTGAAAGTAGCCTTTCCTCTTAAACGCACATAGCCAAAAAGGTACAAACCGCCTATGTGCAGCTCTCCACAGTCTGCAAAATCAAACCCTTCAACCCCACACGTGGCTTCTTCATGGTGGTCCAATCCACCATGATCTCACACATCAACAAGGTAAACAACCGCCTACTGGGCTTCCAACGGCACAGCTGGCACCCCTCAAGGAAGCCCACCACGCCACAGCCCGCCTCATTACAGGTTCCTGCAAGTTCAAATGTATCTCTCCAACACTGAGCAAGCTTCACCCTCCCTGTAAGGATCATATACAAACCTGCATGTATCACCTACAACGCAGTCTCAAACAGAATATCAACCTACTATTCGGCTAAACTAAAGAGAAAGCCGTCCTTCTCCTGCCATGCCCTGACTATCTAGAACTGAATCCCAGCTGAAGCTCGAATTGCCCCACCATCCTCCAGTTCAGAACACACAAAAATGTGTCTCTTTCAACAATACCTGCCGGACGAATGGAATTCCCTCCCCCCTACCACCAATAGTTCTGCTCTACTGTATAAAATGCCAAATTCAACCTTGGCACCGTACTGTTGTAAAGTGCTCCGCAGCTCTTGAGCTAGCCTCAGGCTATAAGCATTTCAAATGAAAAATAAATGAGTAATGTCTGAAATGAAATGCCTACTCAGCTCCACACTACTACTAAACAAGGAGTGATCCTAATAATAAAGGTCAAACAGGCACAGCACGATAGGTATGCCTCCTTTGCCCCTTTTGGTAATGTACCCACATTGTCCCCAATGGCAGGCTATATCTTCAGGAACGTTGTGATCTGATAGAGCTGAAACAGAAAGAGGGATCTTTAACATAGGGCATTTAATAAAAACAATAAATGCACACAACTAATTAAAACATGTAAAGCAGGCACTGAGAATGCAGGCTTTGAGAATAAAGGGGTACTCTGAGTTACAACAGGGGGCAGGGCAATGATTTGTGCATAACATGTCAAAGCTCATTGAGATGTCTTTTAAAAGGCAAAGACGGGGCTTAAAAGTTACTACAGTATACAGGAAGACCAAAGGGACCTGGCCTCTTAAAATACATTTGGTTTCCTGTCTTTGGGGATCAACAGCATTGAGAAAGGCTTCTAGGTGCTTTATGTGGCAGTGATTCAGTGTAGGGTGGTGAGCTGGTTGACTGTGTCCAACATGCGGTGCGGTCCAAGCAGCAATGCCACTTGGCACGAAGGAGATCAGGGCAAGCCGGTGATGTCCATGTCAGTGTAGCTGACAATCAAACCTAGGCCGAAACCAGGGCCAATTTCTATTCCTTGACATCTGGGATGCTTGGAGTCCCAGTTATAAGGAATTCTATAAGGAATGCAAGATTGAACTAGGTGTGTACATGCAAATTAAAGGTTTTCTAAATGAACTAAAGTCTGGCTCATCAGAAGATGAAGAAAATGCCTGGAATTGTATGTATCAGGGATTCAATGCATCACATTATCAAAACATTTTCTCCATCATTGCCTTTTTAGTAATGAGGAAATTTCGGAAATAGCATGTATATAAACCAGAACAATCTTTGTGCAAGTATCAAGAAGGGGCCTAAAATAAAGTGTAATGTGAATGGCCTTCCTAGTAGAGCAAGAGAGATGATATGCATAGACTCTTGCATGCTGCCACAATCAAAAGGACACTTGTCAGAGAGTGCCTTTTGCTCATTATAATGTCAAAATAAGAATGCTATTACATATTTTCTTTTAGCCATGTGTGATACCTGAGCCCAAAATATCAAGTACTGGAAATCTAAAAGACAATTGTATGATATAGAACACTGCAATATTTAAAGTGACTGTCTTTATTTGAAGTGAAACACAAATGTATAAAAATGTCTAAGGCCTATTGTATAATTTCCCCGATCAAGGTTATTTAGATTTCATTTTAATCAAGGGAATCTAAAATGCAAAAAATAAACTAAAGCAGTCTTTAAGTTTCATTTTGGCTTTGCAAAGCAAGTTAGAAGAGGGAATCCTGCTGAGAATAAAGCTTTAAATACTTTGCATGTTTATCTTTCCTGATCTGACACAGTTTCAATGCACAGGAGGGCCATATAATGGGTTCTTACAGTCCAGTTTTGTCTGGCTTCTGATACTGTATCAACACACCCTACATAAAATGTCATGAAATGGGTTCAAAGTTTACCTTCTATGAAAATCGGTCACCTATTTTATCATTAAAAATCAGAAGCGTTAGCCATAAAAGGGGAAGGTTATGGAACATTTCACACCAGAGAATTTTACTGCCACCCAGTTGAGAACAGCTTCAACTGCACACCAGAGAAATAGATCCAGTTGAACAGGAAGGGAAACCTCACATTAAAATATGTAATCAGGAAATTAATCAGTGCATCATAACCAAAGCTCTGATGGACCTGAAGTTTTGATATGTTGTAGATAACAGTAGAATCTATCAAAAAAGTGTAAGAAGAAATAGCGTCACCACATTTTGAATTGCCCTGAATAAGAAAAATTCTGTAAAATTGTAAAATGTCATCGTACAATGTCAGTTAACCTCTCTAAATGTTCGTACCGACTGGAAGAATGGGGAAATATATATGTTATCAGGATAGCACATATGGGTCAAACGATATATACAAAAATACAGTTATTTCTTTTAGAAAGAGACATTTCCCTCCCTCCTTTTTGGTCATTTGGATAAAGAAACCACACCTCTGTGACAAAACAGAGGGGGGTTAGAGGGAAAGATAACGGCATACACATAAGACAGCAGTAGAGTTATGGAATGTTGGGTCAGGAAGATTAGGAAAGGGAACAAACTGGGGAGTGGGGAGCAGAAGGACTAACTGTACCCAAATGGCAGTCCTATCCATTATGAGAAGGTGTCCAGAACAACCCATCAAAGGAAGAACAGTCTGCACTTGTGGATTGATTCCCAAATAGGCCTTGTGAACAGAGGGACTGCTGTAGGAATGATGTCCACTGACTGGTGTACCTGCTGTTTCTCCCAAAACCAGAAGTTACACCTGGAAAGGTAAATCATCCCCAACTGACCCCAAATTAATCCGGGTGAAATCGGGAAAGGCAAACGCAAGAGACTTTTGCAATTTGAAAACTGTGACACAAGTGTCAATAAATGAATACCCTGTATCCCACTTCATGAAAACAAAGTAAGACATGGTTTCTTTAATGCACAGTCTACTTTAGTGTCACTTTCATACAGAATAATTTATGTAAAAGTCAATTAATTTAATAGTTTTTTAATCCTGTGTTGGGTCACAATGAACAATAGTATAAATGCATAATGCTATTGCCTGGAATGACATCAAGCAGTTAATGCAGCCATAGAGAGCCATAGCCTCAGGTCAGATGCATGTGTGCAAGAAAATATGTGCTGAAAGAATTACTTCTATTAAGAACTGCCAAAGTGCTAATCCTATGCATTCCCTTGTCGTTCAGTCCGTAGGCAGAGCCAGGTGTAATGTAGGAGATAAGGGGGTCTTCAATTAAGTGTCTGTTACTGGAGAATAGTACATCTCAGCCCAGAAATATATAGAGACTAAAAACATTATACACAGGCCTCTTTAAAACTGGGCATGCATCTAAATTGAAAGGAATACATTCATGTTTAAGGAAACCTGCACACACAATCACACATGCATGTACACATTTCAAGCAGAATTCTCATATTTAGTGAAAATCACTTATTTATTTTGTGTCTTAGTTCTTACAAGAACTTTTCACAATTTATCTAGAATACACTAACAGAATTACAAATGCAATCAACATTTCATTACATTAGAAAACAAACTAGTTAAAAACCGAATTTGTAAAACATATTATTTGAAAACACATCTGTTCAATTACAGATCGCTAAGTTGTACAGACTTTGTTCATCAAAAATTAAGATTAAAGTCTTAAAAAGTCCTGTTTAAGTGTCTCAGTAAGTTTTCCCATATACTGTAAAGCACTATTGCGTTGCGGTGGACTCAGTGTTGAAGCAGTAAGACCCACATTCTGGTGATTTAATCGACTCATAATCATAAGTTAATTTGCCCAATATAGTCATGTATACGGGGCACAATTTGGGACATTAAGCGAACAAATGTTTGATGGTCTCCTTGTTAGTCTGTATTTGACTTATTCTGCAAAACCCTGCTTCCTGAGGTAACTTCCAAATATTTCCCCTGAAGACAACTCGTACTGGTAGTTGATTTGTACACATTGGTATATGTATGTTGTGTATATGTATGTTGTGCATGTAATATGTAGATAGTTTCATTTAGTTAGACTTGTTATTAGTTGTTCACATGTTTGTATGTGTGTTTTATTACTTTTGTATCTATTGATGATGTAATGCTGATGGTTATTAATTGTAAAAATGTAATTTTGTATTTATTGGAAAACCTTTCATTTGATGTGTTGATTCGTTTTTCTATATTTGCCTTCTTCCGATCTTCACTATTGGAGTGTAGAGCCATGATTATTTGCAACAGCCTATTTGGACATCCCATCCCCCTTAGTTTCCTCTATTGTGTAGTGTTGTGCGTTTTACCTGGTCAAACGTTGCAGGAAAATCAACAAATGTAATATATAACGATGAACTGCTGTTGGTTTTTACTTGTGTAATCACGGTATCAAGGAGTCTGATGCTGTGGGTCGTGCTGGACCCTGGTCGACACCCAGTCTGGCACGAGCGTAGTATATTACTGTTGGTGACCCATGTTTGTAAGTGTTCCAAAACACAAGAGGCAAAGACTTTCCCAGTAATATCCAGAAGGGAGCGTAAACAGTAATTCTCATGGAGTAACCGGTTTCACGCTTTGAAAATGGGGACAAAAATAGACTTCTACCACAAGGCAGGAATTTCACATATCGATCATACCTTGCTGAACAAATGTGTAGGAGCCCAGCCTACAATTCAGGGTCTTTTTTTAGCAATTCGCCCGAAAGGCCGTTTGGCGTTGGCGCCCTTGAATTTTTCAGTTAGGTAATAAGCATGATCAAACTATCCAGACTTAAAGGAATAGTGCGCTCAAAAATGTCATTGTCCCGAGCGTTCGGGCATGGGGTTTTAAGCAAACTGTGATCGATCGTAAAACATTTCCTATGCACCTTACCTTAGTTTTTCTCATTTTTACACATGCAAAATGAACGAGTCGGGCACAACCTTCTTGTGCTAATCTTATCCGTGGATCGATTGCCCTAGGTTCAAGTGCCTCTGCAGCACTAAATCATATCACCTACCCATGAAGGTGACATCACTAGATGCATACGACCCATTTCACAATGCAAATGCACGTCTCGTGTCAACGTTCTCTGTGCGCCAGCTAATGACGTGTCTCTATGGAAATGGCAGGACGCCTCTTTCCTTAATAAGTATAAACAGACAACTCTGATGTTGTCTGATGAGAAGCGGTCACATCAGACAAGATAAGGGTTGGTTTTTCAATTATTTAACTGTCTTTTGTTTTATATAGACTGTGACTCGTTTCTGCTCTGTTCAGCATCTTCGTTCCACAGAGCCACTGCGAACAGATACTTATACTAGCATTACTATTGATTTCAATCGTTACTTGCATTTTATTTAAACATTTTGTCGTATAATGGCAACAATACAGCCCTACCTGTACGAGCCGGAGTATTCCGAGGCGGAATTAGTTGATAGAGAAAGATGCAGAAACGTTTGCAAGTGGATCACTGTTTGCTTAAAACCACATGCCCGAACGCTCGGGAAAATGACATTTTTTAGCACACTATTTCTTTAATTTCAAGGTCCATGCTAATTGTCTGCCCCCTAAATCGGTATCCTCTCTCCCACGTTCATACATTTTTGATTCAATGTGAGTTATCCAAATGTGTCCAGCAATAGGATTTAGTACCCTGTTTTCACTCGGTCCCCGGGCTAAGCGTAGCACGCGCTACACGGACCTGGGATTCCTGCTTCTTAGGGCCCCAAGTATGCGCTGCCAATTTGCGTTTGGACTCGGAGCCTTCCTTCTTTTCAGCCAGTTTCAATACTTATGCATGTTCAGTGAAAGCCGTGCCAAGGAGTACTGAGAACCCAGTATACATGTGGGTTTAGAACAGGGTAAATAAATGAATGAAAAGCAATTGATTTTGAATTCCAACATAATGGAACTTACGTATGCAAGCCTTTGTTTAATACACATACTTACACCTAATCCCCACATCATTTACAACGTCAAACGTGTAGAGAAGAGTTAAGTGAAAAGAAAGAGGTGTAATGAATGCAAGTAGTTTTACTCTGACACCATACTTGTCTTGATGCTGGGGAAAAATTAATATTTGGAAAGGTGATTGATAAATGTCTGTTAGGTGGCTCCTCTCTCCTACCACACTTGCCTTCAGACTGGAGAAAGGTAAGTGCCAAGTAAGTGTTTAAATAGGAAAATGCAAATCCTTGTAGTTTGTAAAACATTATACAGAATAAACTAATGAAAAAGCCATAGAAATATATGGAATGTCTAGTATTTTTAGAATTTAATGTATACGGAATATAGAATGAATTTTTGAAAGTGGAAGCCTTTATGGCGATTCATACATATAGGAGGTCAAATTTAATGTTGTTTTATGCATACAATATTGTAGTGGTGAAGTTGAAGATCCAGTTAGTTGAAACTGTCTTCTTTTAAATCAATTTCGATTTTTGACTACCTTACTGTCTGTTCCTTGCCCTGAATTGTGCCCTAGTTTGTTTATTTGTTTTATTTGCTTGTATAGCGCGCCAAACCCAGAGGCATCTGGGCACTTTACTTACATTACATGGTTACACGTTTATATACAGTACAATGCAGATACAAATTATATACAATATAATGGACAAGAATATAGTGAATTGTATTTTCTTTGCAGTTATTTACATATTCATGGAATATGTACATGAGGTACAGAAGAGAATGTTCAAGTTAGAGCTTAGGTAGGAGTATGCCAAGCTGTAAAGGCTTGATAGTGCGTCCTCCCGTAGCGCTAGGCTCGTCAAGAGCGTTGCTAGGGTCAGGGAGTCACGAAAGACCGAAGGTGGTTATTTAGTTGGATTGTGAGAATAACCAGCCTTTTGTTTCGTAACGAAATGAGAGGAAAGCAGGGTCAGATCTTAAGGCCAGTGGGATCTTGTTCCATGTCTTGGCTGCAAGCACAGGGAAGCTGGAGCCTCCTGCTTTGTTTAATTTGAACATCGGAATATTAAGACAGTGGGCGTAGGCAGATCTAATCGGTCTCGAAGATTCTTTCCTAGAAAATGTGTTCATCAAGTACTTAGTGGCAGAGTTGTTGAGGCACTTGTGCGTGATCATAAATGTTCTGAATGTTATCCTGTCTTGGATCGGGAGCCAGTTGACATTTTGTCTGGTATGTGAGATGTGGTTGGACCGGGAGATGTTGAGGGCAGCCCTGAGGGCATTGTTTTGTAATACTTGAAGATTGTGCACGTTCCTTTGACTGGTGCCCAGGTATAGAGTATTACATAGTCCAATTTGGACATTATGAGAGCTCTGGCAAGGGTGAGACAACTGTTGGTGTTTAGGAATGGTCGACAGGCATTTATCAGTTTTGAGGTATATGCCGTTGAGGAGGCAGTGGCGTTAACCTGTCTTTGAAGGTTTAGCGCGGAATCAAGGTAGAAACCTAAAGTTTTTGCTACCTTATCTACTTTGATGATGTTGTCATCAATGTTCATTGATGAAGTTAGGGCCTAGTTTGCTGAGTCTTAGCTTAGAACCGATAGGGAGGATCTCGGTTTTATCATCGTTGAGACAAAGACCATGGTTGGCCATCCATCCCTGTATTTTGCTGTAGATTTCATTGAGGAGTTTGGTGTCAGATTGGTAGTTCCCTGAAAGAGTGATGAGTATTTGCATATCGTCAGCGTAGTTTGTGTATGAAACGCCTAAGTCATCTAGATGGTCGAATAGAAGCTTTGTGTAAATATTGAAGAGGGTAGGTGATACGCAGGAACCTTGAGGGACTCTGCCAGTTATAGGGGATGGCAAGGCTGAGGTGATGGGGGAGGAAACTCGCATATATCTGTCTGCCAAGAAGGAGTTGACCCAGGCAGCAGCTTGGTTAGAGAACGAGGCAGCTGTGATGAGATGGTTGGTTAAGATATCATGGTCAACTAAGTCGAACGCTGCCGACAAGTCCAACAAGAGGAGTAAGGCAGGCTTGCCATTGTCTCTTGCCGCATCCATTTGGCTATTCAGGTCCAAGAGGGCTGTTTCTGTACCGTGTCTTGTTCTGAAGCCCGAAACAACCTGAAACAACCGAGGAGGTTGTTTGATTCAAGATGATTTTGAATCTGAATGTATGCCGCCTTATCTAAGATTTTAAGAAGGAAGAGCACAGTGGTGATTGGGCAGACGTTAGTTGGGATATTAGGGTCCAGGTTTGGTTTTTTGATGAGCGGCATGACCCATGCATCTTTGAGATTTTTTGGGACAGTGCAGGAGGCAAAAGAGGCGTTTATAAAGGAGGTGATAAAGGGTGCAAATTCTTTGGCCCCTTCTTTTATAATGGTGGCAGGGCATATGTGGCCTTGGCACTTGGACGGTTTAAGGCTTCTGATGATGGATTCCACTTCTAAAGTGGTGACAGGGGTGAATTTGAAGGCTATATTAGATACGGACGGGGATGTGGGTTGGGAGTTCTGGTGGGCTTTCAGATCATTAGGTAAATTGGATTTGTTAGTAGTAGTGGAGTTCCAGTTATGTCAGGTCCTGTTTGGACCTATTTGGACCAGGAGGACCCAGGGCCCGACCCCCTGCTCAGACAGCAGGCAAGCATGTACAAACATGTGTTACTCCATCTGTCCCCACAGGCCATCCCCACCTCCTCTGGTCCCCCCGTGATGTTCCCTTGTGCCCCCACCATTCTCGCACACAGGTGTTGCCTGTTTTTCTTGATTCTTCTACCCTGCTCCCTCCTCTCCCCCTTCAAGGCTACTTCTGCAGTAGTCTGTCCTGATAAATTCTGGTTTCACTATCACCGTCTTGTGGTCAATGCTGGATTTGACTTTTATGGACTTCATTCATTCAATGTGCGTCACCCTTTCTCGACTTTCATGCTGGACTTCCTTTGCATCTTGTACTCATGGTGGCACTGAATCATGCTGTTCCCATCTTCATCTTGTATCCTGGCTTGCAACATTATTTGTTACTACTGACTTCTGCAATTGTATTCACTCTTCCTTCTTGCTTCTCAACTCTTTTGACTGCTAATGCTCTGTTCTCTCCTCCTTTCCCTTCTCCCTTTTCCTATCTCCTCCCCTTACTTTCTTCTATGTACTTACTATATCAGAATTGTCCCTGGACCTAGTTTGATAGCAACCTGGTCTGTCTGCCCGCCTCCCCTTACTGGTTTTTTCCTCCCCACGCACCTGTCTTGATATTGGGCAAAATCTTCCTCGGGGCCAGCCCTTTGAGAGCAAAAATACCCAATTCAGCCCAAAATACAGGTTCTATTGTGCTGAGCAGTGATCTCATGCTAGTGACAAATGACACCCTCAAAGATAAAGCATATTTATTCTAAGCAGTGAATTTCATATACATTTGGGATTCAAGTTAGAGAATATTACAAAGCATAAAACAAAGAGCAATGCAAAATATAGTGAAACATGGAACTTAGATAAACATAGAGAAACATAGAGAAATATAGAGAAACATAGAGAAACACAGTCTTACGTCCCTTAATCTCAGCCCTGGGAGACCTGGGTTTCTCATAGAAAAACAAGGCTGGAGGACACCGTGAGAGCCAATCCCGGGCACCTGACTGTACACGAATCAAGTCCACAGGCGATCTCCCCCTGATCCATGTGTGCATGGATATTTTATAACCTCTTGCTGTCAGTCACCATGACGCACAGTTCCAGAACTTTCCCTGTGCAACTGGCTCATGGAAAAAACCCAGCTCTCTCTGAGATGCTCCCTGCTCGCTCCTACCCCCTCCCTTGTTGCCATCTGCGCTGGCTGAGGAATGTCTTATCAGTACCTTCCCAGAGAAAAGGAAGATTAGCTTGGAGCCAGGGCTAACGTTAGTGAGGCTGAATATTCTAAGGGAAGCAGGGATGTATTAACCCCATCTGCAAGCTCTAAAAGGCATGCACTCATAGCTTAGTGTTTATAGCGCTTAAGACTGGCTATCTAAGCGCTATATAGGTGCCATGATGTTCCAAACACTCCAAAAACCTATTAGCTACATAGCTGGGGGCCCTCCCTGCCTGTCTATCAACAATGTGACCTATTTCATACTAGGCCTGCATATTCCTTGTAGCTCACTACTGCATAATGGAAGTGCTACAACAGACTACTGTCAGCATTTTTAGCACATACTTTGAATACACTATTGGCTTTCAGCGGCTAATGCTGTCATCTAAAGCCCTGATTGGCAAGGTTGCAATTTCGTGTATCACTACATTCCACCCCTATTCAACGTTTGTGCGACAAATGCTGACTAATACCTATCAATATAGTATTTAGTGCAGTGATAAAGACCTTGGGGCTTTGCAAGAGGTTTAAGCAAACTATCTTATAGCGGTTAGTTAGCGTGGCATGCAAGGTAAAACACTACCTAAACAAAAATGTACACAAAGTGAACAGTGACATATACCCTTGCCAAAACCTGGCCTACACAAAAATACCTACGCCAAGTGAACATGGACATTTACTCTAGCCAAAACCTGGCCTACACAAAAATACCTAAATCAATTTTGTATAACTGATTGTCAGTTAAAAAGCAGCATGCAGTTAAAATGTCAAGGCAATCCAGTGTAGTCTAATCTACAATGCACTATTGCATTTATGTATGGTTACCAATTCTAAAACCTGGCAGCCTTTCACCCTAAGGGCCTACCCTCCCCCTGATCCCAGGGCATTCAAGCGTGACTATGGGCTGTGTGACTAGACACTTCCCCCAGGTAGGTGGAACCCAACCAGAAACCATCTAATTTCGTGAACAAGGTGAACCCATGAGCACCAGGTTGTCTAAATAAAAACAATTCTACTAATTTACATCAAAGCATGGCATGTGTTATTCATGCAATCAAAAAGCAAGCAATTCAATCCATATGTATGCTGGTAACTGTAGCTCTGCGTGCCAGTGTGTGGAGGATGGTCGCCCCCACCCAGTAAAAAGCCAACACCTGCTGATTTAACAATGTTTGCCATACAATGCATTGTGTGTATTTAGCAGTCTTGTTGACCTGCCCTATGGCAGACAAAAATGTCTACATGTCTAAAATACTGTCATCTTCAATTGGCTGTCAATACTTGTAGCAGTGCTGGGCATATCAATGGGCCCCACTAGGCCAGAAGTTCTATAGCAGAGCTGGCATCAGAACCCATAGTGGCTAGCTTATAGTGCACAGTTTCTATGTCACAAGCATATAAAGCTCCTACAATTAATGAATCTAGCTCCCTAGCTACGCGCACTCTAGTGATGGGCCATAGAAATGGACTCCATTTGTAGCAGCTTGGTAGTACTAAGGAAACATTGCCTCATGATAAATCTATGTCTAAGTGTAGCACTGTAATAATGAAGGTGTGCATTACCAGCCTACAATTTACATGTTGTCTTACTACTGGAAAATCTAACAGGTTCACAGTGTCTACCTTCTGTGACTTGGAGAATACCCTTCTTCAAGTGGGATATCTACCATATACAATATTAACTTTAGCCACAAACACCATACTACTATCCGGCAGTGGCTGTTTCATCACACCATGGAAAAAAATTCATTTAGTCAAGTTATAGTTCATTAGATCTTGGCGAGAACACTCGCTGCAGTTCTTGGTCAGGAAAACATCACATTAGACAAATTAAACAAATGGTATCCATTCAGTGACAAAAGATGCCTGACAATGTGCCAGGCCAGTACTCTAGCAATTCCATGTGGATACTCATTTGCAGCGCTTTTCCAAAGAATTATTCCAAATGTCTACAATCAAAAGGTGACTCTTTGCATTAGTGTGCTGGAGACAGCTGTCCCCACAAAAACATGAAACTGGTTGGTTTAACAAAAACCGTGTCACACTCTGTGTCATAAAATCAAACATCAAGTCAGTCATGGTTTCATTTACCTGCCTTAAGCTGGCTGTAAAAGTATCCAGTGTTTCAAAGATTACCATTTCAAATTATAGCTCATACACTTGGCAGCATTACTTCAATTAAGAATCTTAACCTACGCACAGGTGACTTTGATGTGCGCACTCATCTTATCTCAAAATAAATTACGCTCCTGCTTGCATAATTCTGCTGCCCCAACAGTTCATAAATCATTCTCCTGCCTACGTGCAATGTAGAATATTTTTTTTTTCAAAAAACAAAACATCTCTGGTTAAAGCCATTCAGTTGGAAGAGTAAAACCATTTGGTTTTTTCAGATTCATCTCAACAGTGCATTTAAAAACCATTTTTCAATGTGTTAGCATTCAATTGCTGTGTCACACAGCTGTATGTGGTGCCTGATGTTACAGTCCACAATTCATTGTCCATAGTCCTTTAAACAAGAAAGGGCAAAACATGTCATTTAAATGTGTAGCATCAAATACTTGATAATTAGCCAAGTCTGCATCGTGCCAGTTCAGCAAAAGTTATTACTCTGTTGGACACTATTCGCAGGTTACAGCATTGAGTGCGGTGCAGGGCACGTTAAAGTTGAAATAGCATGTCGCAGTGGCTCGCTTTCTCTGAGAATGCGTCTGACCCTTCTTTGATCAGTGTCACCCACAAACTGCATATTAATTTCTGATATTATGAAATGTCTTGTCGTGCTTTGCCTAGGCAAAATACAAACAGAAATGTTAGGATTTCATCAAAACTTCAATATCAGCGTTATCCACCCCTTCCCATAATACCACCCCCATCTTCAAAAAGTCTCATCAGGTAACTACACACTTTGTCATTGCTACTGCAATTATTTATCACCTTTCTGCATGTTTCTGGGGGCTTATTTACACTCAACCATACGGGGTGTAACTGCCTAATCACAAACTCATTTGTGCAATGCAATCATAGCTGGTCAATGGTACCTCAGACTGATCTGTGCTTTTACAAAGCCATATAGTAAGTACCCAGGTCGCACAATGCTTTTCTTTTTTCACCAAAGCGATCACAAATGCCAGGCGCCAACTTGCTTCCAGTGTCTCATGATCTTGGTTTAGGTTGCCCTGCTGGCATCACTCCATTTTTCAAAGGTAAAGTCTTTCAGTCCAATACCGCTTACAGTTGTACAAGCAGCTTTGTTTATTTATCTTTCTTTTCTTAGCAGTGTCTTTTCAAGCCTCTGGTTTTTTTCACTTGTCATTTTTTCAAAGGGCGTTTGCTGTTTTTGAACCACCCCTTTGAGTGCGATAGTCTAAGCCAGTTTCTTTTGTTGCTTCAACAAATCATTCATTCTTGCACTAAGCCGTGTGGCTTCTGGATCATGGCTAATGTGCAGTGTTCATGTTGTACTTCAAAGCCCCGCTCTGCATGTTGTCTCTTGCAAAACGGCTAAGCACTTTTTGTCAGTTTTGCTTCCATCTGGAATGCCATAATGTCTTTGTCAGTTACTCCATCCCTGGCAATGTAGCTTGCAGTTTGCCAGATGTGTATTTTCTCTTCTCAAAGCGCCTAGAGGTTTCTTCTCCAGTGCACAGCGCTTTACTTCAGTTCACATCACATGGAGCATTGGAATGCAGCTTGCACAGCAATAGCGTTTTACTTCACTTCACATCACATCACATGGGAATGCGGTTTGCACAGTAATGTCTGTTGGAATGGGCAGCTGTCTTTTCTTGGCCCATTCACAGATGCATAGGTAAATGTTCAGATGTGATGTGCCCGTCTGCCATCCTGCATGAAGCCTTTGCTCCGTACCACAGTTTACTGGGCAAATTCTTTACTTTTTGAACAGCTCTCTGTTTTTTGCTCCCCCTTCCTCAGGAATGCAGGCATGTTTATCTTTCGTGTGCACCTGGCAGCTTATCTCTTTTGCCTATAACTCTTATACTGTGGCGGCTTCACTCGTTTCAGACAGTTCATCCAAATTAACTCTTTCTTGTATTGTTTCTGCTTTTGTTTGCCTTCACGCACCTCGCCCAAGACAGCTTCAAGGCACAAGCTCTGCACACACAGCAAGACTCTTGTTTTTCAAAAGCGGCACTTTTCTTGTCATTTTTCTACTCCATGTAATTTTGCAAAATGTCAAAGCGTCTTTTTTTTTCTTGTAATGTGCGATCTTTCAAGAGAACTCACAACCCATTAAATCTTTGTGCTATCTTATCACACACAGATGTTTCATTCTGTTGTACCATTGCCAAACTATAACCACTCAGTTCAGTGCATTTAAAAAATAAAAATGCCATATTTAGTGCAGCTCCCTGCACGTTTTTTTTTCTGCAAGAACAACCCACACTCTATTGCTTGTGGGCTGTTTAATGTGTCAACAACATTTTTCCCCATGTATCACAGTCAACAGGACACTATTTCCAAAGCATACATCACTAATAAGGCAGCAGCACAAATCCATGGCATAGCATGGGGACAGTCAAAAATACTCCAGGGGCAATTTAGAAAAATATAAATTGTTTTTCCCCCCAACCATTGCAAACTGATTCTGCAATTTCAAATCAGTACACAAAAATCGAAAATCCAAATAACATTCACTCACTTTCCTTTTAAGTGAGTCTCTCACCCATTAAAAGCATGGCACAGCCTAAAATGCAATATAACCATTTTAGTGTGTTTCCTTTAAACAGAATTTGCCACCATTAGCACATGGAATTTTACAGTTGCCAAAAGAAAGAAAAAACTCTTTAGGCTCTCAGCACAGATGTTACTCATTCTCCTAAGCATGGCTCATTCCCCTTCCTCATTATTCAGGAATGCCAACCCTTCAAAAGCATATATCAAAAAAGACGAACCTTCGCCTCCGAACATTACAGCCCCCACTCGCTAGCACACTGGGGCTGAGTCAATGGTTAAATCACTATTCACAATTTGCATGTCAAATTCTTGCAATTATTTTTCCTGCCCTCATGACAGAATAGAGATGAGAACTCCGTCTCATTATGCATTCCAAATTACAACTTTAAACTGGGAAACCACATGATAAAATTCTTTTTCTAATTGAGCATACATCTTTCTTAACCATTCATCGGAGTGCTTTAAACAAAGCCATTTCCCGCTCGTTTATTGCCTTGTACTCCCTGGCACCAATCCCATGCAATAAGTCAGTCACGACTGATTTACTGAAGGGAGTCTTAACCACACAAGCTATCGGCCACGGCAAGCCGACACAACATTGCTGCCTTTTGAAGTCTCAGAGCTGCAGTGAGACCATCAAGGAAATGCGACAGCCTGCTCCCCACTCTACACTGTGTTCTCTCACACCATTTGTCATGTCAGCATGGCACTGCTCTTCACAATCCCACAAAGCTGCCACCAAATGTCTTGATATTGGGCAAAATCTTCCTCGGGGCCAGCCCTTTGAGAGCAAAAATACCCAATTCAGCCCAAAATACAGGTTCTATTGTGCTGAGCAGTGATCTCATGCTAGTGACAAATGACACCCTCAAAGATAAAGCATATTTATTCTAAGCAGTGAATTTCATATACATTTGGGATTCAAGTTAGAGAATATTACAAAGCATAAAACAAAGAGCAATGCAAAATATAGTGAAACATGGAACTTAGATAAACATAGAGAAACATAGAGAAATATAGAGAAACATAGAGAAACACAGTCTTACGTCCCTTAATCTCAGCCCTGGGAGACCTGGGTTTCTCATAGAAAAACAAGGCTGGAGGACACCGTGAGAGCCAATCCCGGGCACCTGACTGTACACGAATCAAGTCCACAGGCGATCTCCCCCTGATCCATGTGTGCATGGATATTTTATAACCTCTTGCTGTCAGTCACCATGACGCACAGTTCCAGAATTTTCCCTGTGCAACTGGCTCATGGAAAAAACCCAGCTCTCTCTGAGATGCTCCCTGCTCGCTCCTACCCCCTCCCTTGTTCCCATCTGCGCTGGCTGAGGAATGTCTTATCAGTACCTTCCCAGAGAAAAGGAAGATTAGCTTGGAGCCAGGGCTAACGTTAGTGAGGCTGAATATTCTAAGGGAAGCAGGGATGTATTAACCCCATCTGCAAGCTCTAAAAGGCATGCACTCATAGCTTAGTGTTTATAGCGCTTAAGACTGGCTATCTAAGCGCTATATAGGTGCCATGATGTTCCAAACACTCCAAAAACCTATTAGCTACATAGCTGGGGGCCCTCCCTGCCTGTCTATCAACAATGTGACCTATTTCATACTAGGCCTGCATATTCCTTGTAGCTCACTACTGCATAATGGAAGTGCTACAACAGACTACTGTCAGCATTTTTAGCACATACTTTGAATACACTATTGGCTTTCAGCGGCTAATGCTGTCATCTAAAGCCCTGATTGGCAAGGTTGCAATTTCGTGTATCACTACAGCACCCCCCTCCAGCACTATCTGAAATGTCGTCAGGCCGAGTACAATAGTTAATGTCACATCCTTACTGTTCATGGCCTGTAAGAATGTCATTGTATTTTCCCTTGTTCCCTCCCTTGCCTTGAAGCGCTTTGAAACACATTGTGTATAGGCGCTATATAAATAAACGATCATACCATATCATATCAATTGGGAGTGCTTATTTTGGAGGTAGTCAAGGGGCTAGCTTTCTTTGCTTTAATTTTAGTTTGGAGTAGTGTGATTTTATTGAGTGGTACCTTCTGAATATTATAACACCAAACGGCGTCTTTCTTGCAAGAGTCAGGTGGTGTGATGGGAGATTCCAATTCTTTGAGGATAGTGAAGAGCTCCTTAGTGTTTGATTTGGCGTTGGAGATCCTATTATTTTAACTATCCTTTTTAGTTTCTAAGATGGCAGTTTTGTAGGCGCTAGATGCGATAATGAATTTGTCTTTGTTTTGAGTGGAAGTTTTCTTTTCCAGGACGCTTTGCAGCATTGTATAAATCGGAGTATGGGATTGGCATGTCATGTCTATATGAGCCAATATCCAATTTCAAAAACACTCAACATAGTCCAGGGTCTTCAGGGGCAAGGTGAGTCCTTTCATCTGCCCATACCAAATAAGAAGGTTTGTAGAGGACACCTGCAAGGATTGGGTACCAGTGCCTCAGTTGCAGTAAGCTTTGCCCACACAGTAGTTTCACCCCAAATGTGCCCTTGCGATGAGTAGGGAGAAGAGATCTCCACTTCCTTGGACCATTTTGTCTCCACCTCTATAGCAGAGGACTTTGGAATAGACTCTATGCCCAACATAGTTCTAGATGAATCTGTCTTGTCTTGAAGTCCCAGTATGAATGCCCTAAGGTGAGGATCTCGTCTGTCTATATAGGCAAAATGTTACAGCGGATCGATCTGGAGGAAGCCTATTCTCAATGGTCCAATCTACGCTGCTGTAACAATTGTCCTTTGCCTTCTGGCATCCTACCCAATGTGCTTTGCAGGACGTGGGGAGAGACAGAAAGATGTTGAGAGCCCCAGCTGAAAGCAATTTGTTGAAACCTCTCTCTCGGCTCACCTCTCTCTTCTGGCTACCCCAACTCCATCTCCTTCCCATGTCTCCTGATTCCAAACTGACTCCCATGATCAGCAACCCAGTATGAGTGTGGCCTTGTTATATCAGCATAGCCTTAGAAGTACCGGAAACCAGGAGTTCTCCCAGGGAGAGTCGTGTGCTCTGGAAGGAAGGTGCGGTCCTTCCTCGTTCAGGGAAGATCAAAAGACAGCCTCTTGACCATTGTCCCACATGCTGTTGTAGAGACACTCAGTCCAGATGGTTAATACACATCGCCCCCGTTGCAGCTGAGCATTGCTCACCAAGTTCCAAGTTGACACAAATATGATATGAAATTCTGAGGTTGGATAATTGTCTGACCCCTACAGCCACCGCGCGATACCCAGGCATATCTTACATTTTCAGTTTAACATGCCACCATGCTGACTAGAATTGTTATATTTTGAATCTGGGGTGCAGGTGATTAAAGTGCCACCTCTGTCTTTTGCTCCTTTGAGGTCCAGCAGCTTTCGGGAATATATATGGGATGTTTGAAACTGCCCTGTTGTCACTGGTACTGAGGAAGTCCGTAGACAATCCCAGAAAAGGAACTATAATTTTGCCATATAGCATTATAAAAAAGGGGGAGGGTCTGATTAGTAGACCTTTCAGAAACAGAATTACCTGCATAATTTTTTTAATCAAAATTTAAAAAGCTCAGACTGTCCCACCCTCACCAGTTTTCCACAGATTAGCAGCTGTGTATAAAAAGGCGAATACACCAAGTTGCCACTCGATATATTTTGGAAGCACCGGGAGATTGTAATTTTCTGAGTGCTGTGCGAGCATTGGCAGATAACACCTACAATTAATTTGAATGAACTCAGGATCAGAACCATTCATTACCCTGTGAACCATGAACAAGGTCTTCAACTCCACCCACGCAGCCACTGGCATGCAGTGCAGCAAAATGAACACTGGTGAGAGGTGCTCCTTTTGTTTGAGTCTTAGCAGCAGCCATGCCGCTGTGTTTTTAATCCTCTGCAGTTGTTGGAGCAGGTTTTTTGGGTACGGCCAAATATGTACGCTGTGGTGACAGGGACCGGAATCAAGTTGACTTGCGACTTGAAAGGGAAAGTGAGGTATGTGTGTGATGTATGAGTCGCAATGTTACCACAACTCGATGGGAGCGGAACCCAGGCGGGGCCCCTGCCCTTCTCCGAGCACAAGGAACAAGGTACCAAAACTACACTTCAGGAAAGACCAGAAGACTCCACTCTTCAAAGAACATCTTGCCTGTCGCTCCACTAAACCCTACTACAACCCCTCAGGCGGTGGCCCTTGATCCCTGAAGTACCGCTGCTTCCCCCACAGCCTACCTGCAACTCGCTGGCTTAATCGCCAATGCACAGCACTCTGTTGCTTACCAACTAGGCTCATGCTTTATAATTCCCATACAGACTGTTTGAAAAAGCCACAAAGACTTTGGAATGACCTGTACATTGGGACACTCACTACTGGAAAGCATACACTATTGTATATAATCCATGGTTAGCAATTCAAGACTGACTTGTCATGCAACAGAAGAACCTTGTTGAATTGTATGTAACAAGGTACTTGCAGATTGCCCTCTGTAGCGCCATGAAGTATTTGTCAAGAGGAGCCACTGCCTTTAGCCATATCTGTAGGCTCTGCCCTTCACAGCAGGGGGAGGGTGAAGTAACACACTCCCTCTGTCTGCCCAGGCCCTCTCCTCCCCAGAGAGTGAGACTCTCCTCTGTCCCTCCCTTGGGAGGGGGTGAGAAGACTGTTTTGTTTTCTGGTTGCTAGGCCAGGCCAAGGACAGTAGGAAATCCCTCTTGTGGAATGCAGTGACTCACCCCCGCTCTGAAGTGGTACCTTCCTCTGCGACATGCCTCTCCTTCTGTTATCTGTCTCCGAGATAGGACGGTATCTCCGCACGCTTCCTGAAACAATGGCAACGGCCCTTTCACAACACGCAGGGTAGGGGTGCGCCGTGCAAAGGTCGCACGCCGAACCACAGCATTGGACCGATTGCTTGTCACAGGTATCGCTAGTTCCACGCTAATATTTTCCTATACTGCGACCCAAACGAGGGTCAACCGGAAACAGTGGAACAAGCAACAGCCTGACTTGGTGGTCCTAGTCTAGTGGTCCTACCTTGGGCGGCATAGTGTGGAGGCAAGTGATATCTGCTTGCTAGGTTGGACTGGGCAAACCCTGTCCTGGGGCAATAAAAGAAAAGCCCCACGTTCCGCAGTGCATCTTTTGTAAACACGTGGGAAATGGTGAATTTTAAAGCAAATTGGGCCCGTAGCAAGCTGAAATGACTAAGCTGCACAGTGGATTAACCCAGGGACGGTGTCAGGGCCTTTCAACGGTTTCAGTTGAAAGTAGCCGCAAGCCTCGGGATGGCCTCCAATAACTACCCCCATGTCAGCAGTTTTATAACACGGCAATATATTCCTCACTATATTACTTCCGTTTTTGGGCTTTAAAAGAGCGAGCTGGAGCCCTTCCGGCTGTAACTTCCCACAGGGTATACATAAGCGTTGCCACCTCGTTGTCTTTTAACACTGGTTCCTCCACATCTCGCGATAAAGTGGCAACAGCGACAGAGCAAACTGGCTCACGTTGGCGTACAGGGCAGTTGTTCTGCCATTTCCCTTCGGAATCTACCGGCTTTGTAGAACGGCCTGGCAGGTAAAATGAACTTTGAGAAAAGAGTGCACGCATTTGACCATCAATTAACAGGAAGTCGGTGCTATCAGGCTGGGCCCAGCCACGTGGCCGAAGGGAGACCCGAGCCACGTGACATGGGCGGAAATAAAGGTTGGGCCGGAAGAACGTCATTCCAGACCGAGTGACTGAGCAAGTGAGTCCTGTGCTTTATTGATCTGAATGTGTGAGGCCTGAGCGGGCGTGCAAGGATACCCTGACCTCCTTAACAGGAACGTAGGTCAGGATTGATATTATAATAGGAAGTACTGGAGTAGCAGAACCTGACCCATCAACCCCCAGGCCTCATAGGAGAGTCTCTTGTGGGAGTGAGAAGCAGGGCCTTGAAGAAGGATTGGAAGGAAGCATACAATCTATCAAAACAGGTGGTAGCTTGAAATACAAATACATGCACATGTTTCTGTGTGTGTCAAAAGCATGCAGGGGAAAGACAGGAGGGATGAGCTTGGTGTGCCATCAAATTCGATGATCCTTCCATGATGTCTCATTAATATGCACCTGGAAGCACCAGTGCCTCCTCTCCATTCAGCGTCTACGCTTCAACAAATGACGCACCGCGAGCAGAGGGAGGCAGTCCATTGTTCCTGCAAAGGAATGTCAGAAAGAGAAGATGTGTAAGAAGAAATTCTGAAACAAAATAAGGGAAAAAGAGCAAAAGATGGGAAGTAAGGGATCAGGAAACAAGAATAGGAAAAGGTGAAGAAGTGAAGTAAAGCCGTGAGTGCGGGACGAGCACAGGGGAGGACGAGTGAGGGAGGGAACGATGCCTCAATGACACATGGCCTCCATTATCCCTAGTAACCCTTCATCCCGCCGCCAGACTATCAGACCGTAGTGCAGGCCCTGGTGGTCTCGCACATCGATGGAGGAAACAACCTCCTGACAGGGTGCGGAAATGTGACAGTTTCACGTCGTGAAACGGACACATTTCCGCAGCCTTCCTACGTGAACTACATTGGCCTCCTCACCAGTCCGGGATACTGTTCAAGACTGCATTTATCATCTAGAAAGCAGTCACAAGTAGCACACCAGTGTACCTGGCGGCTAAGCTCCACATATCTGGTGGCACAAGCTTCTTGTGCAGCAACTCGACCAACCGGCTCAAATCACAACTAGATGTCAAAGAGGGGACCTGCAAACAATCCTTCTATTTTCATGTACCCACACTCTGGAGCTCGATCCCAGTATTGACTCGGAATGCCCCCACAATGTTCTAATTTTGCAAATCTCTCAAAACGTGACTTTTTCCAACAGCACCTGACCAAGGACTAATCCCAACGGATGCAAAGATTGACGGACATAATACAACTCACAGTTCTACTCTACTGTTAAAAACCGCCAACCCAAATGATGGCTAACCACACCTTGTACAACACTCTGCTGCTCCCGAACTAGGTCAGCAGTTTAAGCAATAAAAGAAAAAAGAAAAGAAAATAGTTCTACCTTTACTTATCGCAGTACTCGCATGAGTGAGGTAATACTACTTAGCGACATGGGTGTCCTTTAATAAATTGCTATTTCATCCATGCGTTGCTGGGCAGGCGCCTCCCCTTCCCCGCTGCTCCCTAAGAGGGCACTTTACCCACAATGCCTCCTGTTTTACCCAAGCTTATCCTTGAAGCCAAAGCGTGTTCTCCCTGAAAGGGAGAGGGTGCAGGGTTGTGAGGATAGTGATGAGTAAGGCTGTGGATAATGGAGGCATACAATCAAGGCATTACCCCCACATCCTGGTTCCTCATCCCAGTCTTAACATTACTGAGACATACCGAAGCAGTAGGATTTTGGTCAAATCAGGCCGAGGGCAACAGATTGATGCAATACATGTGTATTTAATGAACACAAATTCAAGCAGAAATAATGAGCCTATTATCAAAACTCCCACCCCAGAGCTGTTGTCCTTATCGCCTGTGAGATTCATTTGTAGTGGGAGACAAATATGTGGGGGCAACCCAATGCGGACTCCCAGCAGATTTCAGGAAGAGGGACACTGTTGAGTTCCACCTGTGATGCTGCCATGGCTCTGGCCATCTCCCTTTGACCCAGTGTTGTAGCAGAACCTGGGCTGATGAGTATGCTAGAGCCATGGCACCCCTAACCCTCCTTCAAAGCAGAGGCGTAGCCAGGATTGTTTAACAAATGGGGTTTGACGCTAATGTAGTTGGGCCCACCGCAGTGCATTAACATCGGTAAATGCCCGTACAGCGTTGCTGAGTTGGACTTTACAGATTTTGGGTGGGCCTTGCCTGCTCAGGGCGTACCCTGTCTACGCCTCGGCTTCTAAGAGAAATAGAGTTGCTCTTTCTGCTCTGCCTGACATTCACGAAAGTTATGAAGAGACGTTCCATTTCCAAAAAGGTGAAGCATTCCTTAGATAAATGAGTAGAGCTGGGCAAGGCTGGCGGGGCTCGGGCCAGCACAAGCCCCACTTAGGACTCTGGTCTGACCCCCCACTCTGGTCAGTGCCTGCCCGGAGCAGTCAAAGCCACACTTCGTGCCCAACCAGTTGTCTTTAAAAAAAAGACACTATATTGGGACATGTGGGCATTTACCTGGTGCTTGCTTCAATTACCCCATTGGCTTCTAAACATAGTTTAAGCTGCTTGGTGCAGCCCCCCCATATATTCCTGCATGGGCCCCACCCCTCACCTCAATATCTAGCACCACACTGAGCCGGGCCTAGCAACTGAAGATCTTTACCCAGGAGATTCAAAGGCCAAGAACTGGTCCCTTTTGCCCTACACTTATCAAGTACTGCCTTCCCCTTATCTGGAAATTCCCTTTGAAATTTTTGCAGAGAGAGGAAATGGGCTAAGCTAGTGCTTAACCGATGTTTATTGGGGGGATGGACTAAGAGCAGGAAGATAAGAACACTTCTGCAGCCCTTTGACTTTGCAAGAATGTTAAGGGCTTGATTCATGGAAAAAGAGTGCATTAATCCCGCGAGGGTCGCGTGCCGAGAACGGCGCTGCGCGGTTTTGCGCGCATAAGTAAATCTGCACACTCTGCGTATTCATGGATCCAAACGCACATTTCTAGCAGACACGCAAAGGGAATAGGTTTGCGCGAGGAACACTCCCAACACGCCTCACGCAAACTAAAAACATAGCCGAAGACCAACCTTTCCGCAAACGTTCCATATCGACCTCCGAAACAACATCCAGCGCTTCATCTACTCTGTGCGAGGTTCCACGTAAGTAACAACTGTACCCCAGCTACTCTGAATGAGGAGTAACTGCTGCACCCCAGCTACTCTGCATGAGGTTCCACATAAGCAATAGCAAAACCCCAGGGACTCTGGGTGAGGTCCCAAATAAGTAATGGCTGCACCCCAGCTACTCTGCGCGAGGTTCCACGTAAATAACAGAGGCACCCCAGCTACTCTGTGCAAGATCCCATGTAAGTAACGGCTGCACCGCTGCTACTCTGCGCAAGGTCCCACGTAAGTAACGGCTGCACCCCAGATACTCTGCGTGAAGTTCCACGTAAATAACAGAGGCACCCCAGCTACTCTGTGCAAGATCCCATGTAAGTAACGGCTGCACCCCAGCTACTCTGCGCCAGGTCCCACGTAAGTAATGGCTGCACGCCTTCTACTCTGCGCGAGTTTCCACATAAATAATGGATGCACTCCAGCTACTCTGCGTGAGATCACACATAAGTAACGTCTTCACCCCAGCTATTCTGCGCGAGGTCCCACGTACGTAACGACTGCACCCTAGCTACTCTGCGTGAGTTTCCACATAAATAACGGATGCACCCTAGCTCCTCTGCGCGAGATCCCACGTAAGTAATGGCTGCACCCCAGCTACTCTGCTTGAGGTCCCACGTAACTAATGGCTGCACCCCTGCGAACCGCCCCCGCTACTCCCACCACACACAAAGTGCTGGCGCATACCCCGACTGCACATCAGCCCCCTCATGTGCAGCTACCAGCCCCCTCACCTCTGCCACTTCCCCATGCGGTCCCCACATCACTCACCAGCCCGCCTCACCTTTGTCACTACCCGAGGCTGCCCTTCACCACCCACCAGCCCTCATCACCTCTGCCACTACCCCAGATAGCCCTCACACTACCCATCGGCCCCCCTCACCTCCGCCATTACTGCATGCAGCCCTCACACCACCCACCTGCCCCCCTCACCTCTGCCACTACCAGAGGCAGCCCCCTCCAGTCCACACACCACCCACCAGCCAACCCTCACACCACACACCAGCCCGCCTCACCTCTGAAACTATCCCAAGCAGCCCTCACACCACACACCAGCCCTCCCAACCTCCGTCACTACCCCAGGCAGCCCTGACACCACCCACCAAGCCCCCTCAGCACTGACATCAACCCAACCTGGCCCTGCCACATCACGCCCTAAGAGTGCAATATTACACAGCAATTTACCTCAATTCTACTGGCCTGCCACCAACATGAAGCACACTGGCCACATACCCACCCATACACCAATCAACTTGCTGTACTGATGCAAAATGCAGGTCTTGTAGTTCATCACAGGACTCCCTGGTACATCACAGCCAGTGGAACAGCAACAGTACAGCTGAATTTAGCAGCAGCTACACAGTGAAACCACCATGTACATGTCACACAGCAAAGCAATGTGATGCAATCACTGTGCACATGTGTCATTGCAATTGCCTCAGACTGCTGTAGGTGAATGTCCTAGGAGGACACTAGTCCAAGACATCACTGACAGGACAGAGTTACATGTGTTGTCAGTGCATAGTAGCAAATGAATTAAGGGACCAAGGTCGAAAATCACAGCATTCTAAGCCCCTGCATCTAACATCATTTGAACAGGCATGTTTTTGGGCGATGCACAGGAATTCTGAGAGTGTGTGAGTATGATGTGCATAGCCACATATAACCAAACTCACATATGATGAAGATGCAATATAGTGGCAGAGGTGCTTCATAACATGAGAACACACACTGCTTGTTAGCTGATGTGTGTTGGTGGGTGTCCATGCATTGTGAGTCCCCCCTCACACAACACCACAATACATAATTGTTGAGCGTATGTCACCCCTCCACAGTTTGGCACCCAACCCACATGAGAGTCACATAACAAAGGCATAGCAAAATAAAACAAAAACACATGAAAAGAGAGACAACTGTGTGATGAACAACGAGAAACTGTATTAACAATATATACACTTATCAAAAATCCCTATGGGGAAGGGGGAAATGTCCAAGGGAGAAAATGAACCAAAACAATAAACCACACAATCAACTATTTACATGGGCAGCGCTCTTAATAATGTGCCATTCTGTCCTCCAAGGCAGTCACATTCTTCATCCTCCACTTGGAGGCGTTCCACTTTTCCGTCCTGGATGTCTTGCAGGCAGTCCCTAAACTTCCTCTTCTCCTCCCCCATATCCCTGCAAACCTGCTCCAGAATTTCAACCCGCCTCAGTGTCCTTATTTCCACCACTTCTGCCCTGGCCCTAGCAACCCGTGTTTGCTAGCACGCTGCCTCTCCGCCATCAGCTGCATTCTCAAATTCATCCTGACACACACCATATGTCCGAATCCGCAGTGCTCCTCCTGCCAGTTGTCCAAACCTTGCTGTGTAGCTTGCCTCCCTGATGTGGGTGTTGCTTGGCCCGGGACAGTCCTATATTGCTGCTGCCTCGCCGAGCATACCCTGAACATGCACCCCGCCATCTGGATGTTGCACGACAGGGGGTACAGTACCAGCAATGTCCTGATGTGCCAGCTGCCCCACTGATGCCTGTGCGGGCCCGGTCTGGATGGAGGCATCCACGCCGGTGGCCACGGCTTCAGCAGACGGAGCAGCGACCGGAGGTTGGACAGCTCCCTCCATGGTGCACTGCACATCCTCCAGTCCCTGGCCCAGTGGTGCAGCCTAAACACCCTCCTGGATCTCCCCACTCGACTCTGTGTGCTGACCTTCATCTTCCTCCTTCTCCACCAACACCGCCTTCTCCCTGGATGACTCCAGAGAGCATTCCTCCCTAGATGGCCCCTCCGTCTCTGCACCCTGGCCCACAGCCACTGAGGTGTCCCCCTCTGCAACAACCTCCTGGGGTATACCCTCAGCAGCTCTGCCCGAGGGAACTAGGGCTCCCTCATCCAACTCACCCTCAGATGATGTAGACTCCAGCAGGGATTGGCTCGAGGTGTACGCTTATGCCTAGTGGCTTTGTCCCTACCCTTCCACTCCACCACAATGCCTCTGCCCTCTTTTCAAGCTGCAGTAACTGTAGGAAATTCCCCCAAAAATATTTATATCAGTAATCGTCATCAATGGATGTCTTGCATACACAAAATGAACAAGAGAAAGCATGCATCATGTCACAACCATGAACTGACACACACAAAATGCACATACACATGTATGTGCCCTGGCAAAATGCATTGAAAATGTGGCATGATTGTAGTGTGAAGACTCAATCACAGTCATGACCCATGCACATGTGAACAACACACATTGTACAGTGCCCAACAACACATCACGTACAACTGGCAACGCCACCATACCAATCAGCAACCAACACAAGAACGACCTGCAGCCATGGGTCATGGAGACAGCATCAGGGCACCTGCCCACACAAACACAGTCACCAATGTCCACATGCCACAGCATGACCTGCAAGCAAGCAACATTTACCGCCAGCCATGTCTGACATCAAGTTGTACAAGTCAGTTGGCCAACCTACTAATATTGCAAGTACACACATAGACTTGTCTTACAAATCCAGTTGAATGATATGTCACATCCCAGTCCCGGAGGCGTTAATGTATGAACCCCACACACACAGGCATCAAAGCATGTGTCACTATCATCAGATGTGTCTGCATGGATGCACTGTCAGTTGTGCCACACATAGACTCGGACATCATGCACGTCACTCACATGCCCACAACACAGCATGTCCACATCAGTCATGTCCAAGCACTTTCTCCATGCTCACACATTGCACGTGCACGACAGCAACAAGCTATGAATGCACAATCCGGCAATCCTCATGCAAATGGCAGCATACAATGTCAGATGCCACAAATGGCTTGCATTGGCATGAGTCAGCAATTGGCTGCATCTCACAACACACACGAGCCACAAACAGGATGTGGCATTTGCAAACATGCATGCTACACATACGCCATAGAGCATTGTCCCACATAGGTACTCACCAGCGGCATCCAGCCGACATTTCCATGCAAAGAGCCGTGAGTGTAGGTCCGGATAGAACCTCTCAAGTACCCGCAGCTGTATCTGAGCGAACCGGTGGCAGCCAGCATGGTATACCTCCACGGTGGGTTCCGTGGAGAGGGCTGCCAATGCTTTGGTATGACTGGTGGTCCCAGCATTTCCAGACTGCATCCCTGGGCCGGACTGCCACCACCGCTGCGTTGATGGCAGCCATGATGTCGACACATATCTTTTGCCTTGTGTTGGTGCCCAGCTGCGAAGGTGGGTTGAAGAGGGCATCATAGGCATCCAGGACCCGATCCACCAGGATGCCAAATATGGTGGTGGTGAAGTTGGCCACTCTCTGCCTCAATGTGGCGGTGCTGCCCTCGTAAGATGACGTGGAAGGGGCAGTCATGGCACATCCAAGACAGGAATGGGCTTTCTGGGTCCTGGATAGGTGTTGTGGAGATACGGTGGTGTTGGCAGAGGTGAATGTCCTGGAAAGTACAGAGGAAGTGCTCGCAGGGCCAACCCAGGTGTCCAGGCAAAAGTGGGGCAGCTGGCACACCAATACAGTGCAGGTTGCAGACAGGTACTCACTCTTGAGCAGGCAGCAGCACTATAAGACTGAATGAGGCAAAACAGGGCTAGAGGAGGCAAAATCAGCAGCAGTTTAGGCAGGAGAAACAGTGGTGTGTGTCTTGCATCTGCAGCAGCAGATAGCAGATTAAAGGCCCTTAACGCTTAAGTTATGTCCTGCGTGCGGTGATGCTGCGCACCTAAACGACACGCCAAATTGGCTCATGGCAATGACGCCGTAATATAAGTGAAGCAACGAGTATCACTAGTACGTGTGAAGGTTACAATCCAGAGGAGTTATGAAGTTGTATGTGTTTTTGCTACAAAATCATTACCTTCAAATATCGCATACTCATATTTCTTTGAGGGGGGTGTTTGCCTCTGCGCATACGCGCATTTATTTGTGTACTTTCTGAGCCATATGTTGTGTCGCGAATGCAATTTGTGTATATCTGGGTGCCTCTGTGTATCATGTACCACTATTTTTTACTTGACAGAAGCTTTCCGGGTACCGCATGCGCAAATTCTGTGTTTGGGGGAGCCACTGAGTATTGTGTACTACTTTTTCAGTCATTGGAAGCTTTCCGGGTACCACCTATGCATTTTATCTTTTTTCAGGGTGGCGCTGTGTATTGCAACCATTTATTCCCCCTTGTGGGGTACATTTGAGTCTGGCTGGACCCACACATTTACTTCGTAAATCACGTAGAATGCTTCCTGACTCAGCTTGGTGTGCCTCCCATTCATCCCTTACACCTGCAACATGAGTGGAAAGGCCCCAAGAGGGAAAGGGGGCCTACGGGGTTGAGTCATGGTGGTGAAACATCTGCCCCAGCCCTAGGGGGTCAAGGACGTGGTATGGAGACACCTGCCGCAGCCCCAGGGGGTTGGGGATGTGGTGTGGTGACATCCGCCCAAGCCCCAGGAGGACATAGCAGGCCGCAGTCCACAGGTGGCCTGGCACCTGGATGCCAACGTGGTTCCAGCCAGACAGGTGCAGCTCCAACACCCTGTGCCACTCGTTGCAGGAAGGGACGCCCTGTACAGCATGAACAGGCTCAACTCCAAGACATGGTGCACAGGGCACTGGCCTGTAGAGAAAGAAGAACTTCACTGATGAATAGCTACAGGTTGACTACATAACCAATCACCATCGTGACATGTTCCTGTATGTGGTGAGCACAAATACACCCGCACAACAGTTTGGTGCATTGGCAGTGTGTCACGGAACAGATAAACGCCTTAGGAGTGGAGAGGCGCAATGCTGAACAGGTTCGGAAGCGCAGGAATGATCGTACCCGGCACACCAAGCACAAGTTGAGTGTCAACCTGTCCTGTGCACTGACAACCAGAGGGTGTCCAGCAGAGAAGGAGCAGCTGACACTGCATGAGGAGGCCACAAGGCAATTCATCCTCCTTGAGCAGGTGCAAGGTGTGGGAGGCCTGAAGAATTATGAGGACACATCAGGTGAGTGCCCATCATGGCACTGTAATTCGTGTGTGAAATGCGAGCTAGAACAACATGGCATTGATGCGCAGCCATTTTGGACACTCATCTCCCATCATGGTAATAAAAGCCTGCGTCTTCGTGGGCCTCTCAGAATAAAGGAGCATTTCAGTAGTGAAAGCAGAGCAAGCTCACGTAACTACATAAATATTGTTGCTGAGTAGACTTGCTGTGGAGACTAGTTATGGTATTGTTCACTGAAGGACGAATACGGGAAGGGAGTCGGAGCTTCCTGCATGTGCATGAAAAGGGGTTCTGGGAATGAATGCGAGGAGAGGGGTGCTGGGTTTTCCACTTCTGACTGGTTTTTCCACTCTCTGCCCCCTCCACTTGTGAACTGCTCTTCGGCCAAGGGCAGACACAACTGAGAAGGGCAGGGACATGCCCCCCATAAAGTAGAGGGCATTCTGTGGAAAAGTTAGTTAGAACTTGGACCCGCAGGTGATGCAGTCTCGCTAAGAGGAAGGACGCTCCACCTCAGACCCCGTTAGCATGAGTGATCACTTTGCCTACCTGCTAAGGGAATAAGCAGTGTCGCAGTGGCCAAGATGAAGTTCTCTTCCGTGTCTTTGCTAATGGTGAAGCTTTTTATATCTATCTTTTTATATATCTGATTGTATGTTTGTGGATGCATGCTAAGTTCATATATACATATATTATGTGAATAAAGGGCCTATAACGAGCCATTTTCATTTTTACCATAACAATCTGTCTAAGTGTGATTTCTTGCTGTCTGAGTCCAATTACTTTTTTTGCCTGGGCCGGGGAAACGTAAGTGTAATTGTTCTCCTCATGTGGCCAAGCAAAAGCAAAACATTTTGGTGCTGTGAGCAGGGTCTTTGCGCAGATATTGATGCCAAAGGATCCTGCTAAACAACATTTTTTGAAGGTAAAGCTTTGGACTCGGTAATAAAGAAAAAAAAATAGAGGATTCTTTTTTCCCCCTTTTTTCTCTTTCTTCCTTTAGGGTGGTAAAAAGGGGAAAGAACGATTTATACGTGTTTGTCTAGGTGTCGAGTTTTCTTTTTTTATTAACGTAAGGGAGGTGTAACATTCATTTGATAAAATGAGTTCCCTGTTTAGGGAAAAAGGTAGCTCCGCTGGCGCAGACTGTCCTGAGGTAACTATCCCGGGATGGACTGAGAGTCCATATGATAAACTCGCACAAACCTGGGTGTCTGGAGCAGAATTGAGTAAGACCTGGGATACAAGTATAGGAAAAGCGAGCCCAGCCGAAATGATGAAATGCTTGCATCAAGTATCTATGGAGAAGGGTAAATAATGCTCGGCTCTAGGAAGGACGGGTTGTATTCTATTACATGCCTTTCGTAAAATGCATCAACAAAATGTGGAATTACAAGCAAAAGTTGAGAAATTGGAAACAGAATTTGCTGCAGTAAAACAAATTGAATTAATACAGCTGATTCAAATGAAGTTATATCATGATAAGACAGATAAATATCAGGCGGTTGCTGAGCGAGCAGCAGAATGGGTTGCTCGCTATAAATACTGGAAGAGACCAGGTAGGGTTAATTCCTGTTAGGTAGCAACGGTGATTGCTTCTGCTGGTGTGTATTGGGACCCTGATCGGTTGGATGGGGGTGTGTTTGATAGTACTACTACAGACAGTGGTTCCAAACCGGGGGTTGTATCCAAGCCAGAACCGGCTCGTAAAGAGGTGACCGTTAAACCCATGCTTCGCAGAAGGATAGGTCGTCATCTGATGAATCCGGGAGGAGGTGTGGTGGATATGACCGCACTGGAGGATATTTCACAGCATGAGGTCAGGGAGATTATTACTGACTGTAACAGAATGTGGGTGAATATTTGTTGGCCTGGATGGTTCGATTATTGGATGGAGGGGTGGCGGGTCTCTTAGTAGATGCAACAGATTCCGCTAGGTTTGTACCTTTAACGCAGAAAGCCCAGATTCAGGAGGAGAACCTACGGGCAGGCCCTCCTCAGGATGCTAATGGTGATGAGGGACAAATGTCTCTTTTACAGTTAGCGTCCCAAGGATGTAACCACAAGTACAAGATTACGTCAGATTGGCTGACGGATACTTAAAAATGGTACACCTTGAAGGAAACTATTAAAAAAGTTAAGGAACATGCTTTGAAGGAGGTCATTCATATGGAAACCCCGGAGCATATGGGGCTGGTAAACCTATCAGTTTCTGCTAGAAATTCCCTTATTTGAACTGCCCCTCCTGCATATAAAAACATCATGATGACGTTATTGGAAGGAATGACGTGCAAAATAACTGATGAAGTGGTAGATGCCATAAGACAATTGGCAGATCTAGGAGAATGGGAAAAGCCGGATGAACCACCTAGAGAAAGGGAGAGGGAGGGGCATAATAAGAAACGCACTTGTGGGAAGAGGTTCGACAGCCGTAACTCTCACGTGTCGAGAAAGGATATGTTCTGTTAAAAGATGGTGTGCCCCGAGAAGATATTGAAGGGATTGAAAAATGAGAAATGAATTTGTTGTATAAAAATTGAGGCCTAGATGGGAAGGAGTGATACAAGCAAGTGAGGCGACAGGAAGTACATAAGCCAAAAAAGGAGGAGGATCCTTTTGGTCCGTCTCCACAGGGGGTAGACGATGAGTCTTCCAACAAATCTGTGCCTTCCCAACCGACTTATGCAGATTTACGAAAGATGGTTAGTGCGATGGTGGAAAGGAAAGCTAAACACACGCACTCTAAATACGAATAGGATGAGGGTCAAGCTCTGGTAGCGACAGCCCATGTTAAGGTGGACAGACGGCCTCATGTGAAAGTGACATTGTTTTGGCATTCAGGAAATACACAGGAGGTTCGAGCCTTAATTGATACCGGGGCGTAGGCCTCATTGATACATGGCAATCCCTCCAGATTTAAGGGAAGACATTTTATGATTACGGGATTATGAGGTAAGGAAGCCTCAGCAGTCCAAACAGAAATTGACATGCAAATTGGTCAGTTGAAAGGAGACACATATCAGGTATTAATCGTCCCCCTTACTGAATATATTATTGGATTTGACATTTTAGAGGGATTGATCATTGGATTAGGGGGTTAAAGTTTACCAGTTTGGGGTGAGTGTGTTTACCTGTACACCCGTAGCGGTTGGACAATTGAAAATGCCCCAGGTGCAGGTTCTGATACCCACACAAGGAGTGTCTATGAAGCAATATTGGATTCCCGGTGGGCAGAAAGAAATGTGGGAAACCATGAAAGGGTACGTGGAAGCTGGTGTGTTGCGTTCTCTGACCACGGCTTGGAACAATCCTAACTGGCCTATTAAAAAAACGGACGGTACATACAGAATGACAGTTGTTTATCGTGAATTAAATAAATATACTCCTCCATTGGTACCGGCAGTTCCGGATACAGTAACTTTAATTGAAAAACTACAAAAAATTGAGGGTACTTGAAACGCAGTGTTGGATCTGGCTAACGCCTTCTTCACCGTACCGATTGCGGATGAATGCCAAGAGCAATTTGCATTTTCGTGGAGTAGGAGGCACTATACGTTTCAGCGTTTGCCAATGGGCTGTATGCATAGTCCAACAATCTGTCACCGGTTGGTGGCTGAACACTTAGACAAGATTCCATGTAAACCGGGTGTACAGATTGTGCATTATATTGATTCAAGGTAAGAATGAGCACAGTGTGCAAGTGCACTTGGATCTCATTAGTGAAGGGTTGCGCAAGGAAGGTTGGGAAATTAATGATGCTAAGACCCAGACTCCAAGTCTACAGCGGATGCCCATTATCATTGAGTCGACAGTAGCCCAATTCAATTTTCAAACAATTACTGAGGAAGCACTACAATAAATCATTCAAAAACTAAAACCTTCCAGTTGCAAAGGGGATGTCTGTACTTGTCTGATAATAAAAACTTGCCCCCGTTGCTTATTAAAGCTGAGTGAAGCTAAGGTCCCAGATGACCTGAAGCAAACAATGGTTACACCCATCCTTAAAAAAGTTAGTTTGTCTAGGGACAACCCTCTGAACTATCACCCCATATCCAATACTCCTTTCCTACTGAAAATGTTGGACAAGGCGGCGTATAGCCAGATATCGGAACATTTTAACAAGTACCCCATCTTGAACACGCACCAATCCGGTTTTGGGCAGAGTTTTGGCACCAAGACCTCACTTCTCAACCTAAAGTCAAAACTCTTAGATCGCCTGGACAAAGGTTCTCCCTCCCTATTAGTATCGCTTGACCAGTCGGCGGCCTTCGACTTGGTCGACCACTCTATACTGAAGTCTAGAATGTCTGAGGTAGCAAGTTTTTCACCGTTGGCTGTTTCATGGACTATGTCCTTCCTGGAGAATAGACACAGCAGATCATGCTCAGATACAGCAGAGGCCTCTCCCATCCCAGTTCTTTTTGGGGTCCCACAGGGGGCGAGCACATCCCCTTTTACATACAATCTATTTATGGTGCCGTTCTTCTCTAATCTAAAAGCAGAGGGGATTATGTTGTCAAATTACGCAGACAACACGCAATGTGTCGTTCCGCTCTCGGTTGTCATTCACGAGATGAAGCGGAGCTAAACAGAGTATTTGAAATAATTGAAACCTGGATGCTCAACAACAACCTATCGTTAAATAAAAGCAAAACTAAACTTATGATTATAGGAAGCTCAGTTGCTCTCAGCAAGTTGGACAGCAAATTTCTATCCTTCAGGCTTGTGTCTGACCATATTATTCCTGTCCCAAAACTTAAGATTCTAGGGGTGACACTAGATCAGTCGCTAACTTTGTGTCATCGTGTCACTAGCGTTATCTCGGCCGCTGCACAGTATGTTAAATTGCGTCATCACCTCAGACCGCTCATTACACAAGCAAGTGCAGAAACAATTGCCAGAGCCATTAATGGGGCCAAGATAGATTATTGTGGCAGTCTTTTAGTAGGTCTTAGCAAGAGAAACACCTATAGATTACAGATCATGCAGAACAGGGCTGTCAGAGTAGTGCTGGGGCTAAACCGGGAGAGATCATGTAACAGAGGCGGGGCGTTCACTTCAATGTCTTCCCGTTGAAGCATGTATCAAGTATAGGATCCTAATAATCATTTTCAAATGCAGACAGGGCGTCATGCCATCCTATCTGCAGGATGACATTAATGAAAACATGTATGGCAGAGAGCTGAGATCCTCCGGTCAGAACTTACTGATAACCCCCAGGAGCAGAACCTCGAAGGCCGAGAAGGGTGCTTTCCACTTGGTGGCCCCATAACTTTGGAATCAGCTCCCCCCTTAACTAAGACTCCAAATCTCCCTGCAGATTTTTAAGAAAGACCTGAAAACGTTCCTGTTTTCCTAAACCCAAGGCCCCTCAGCCATTCTTAGAGCATCCATTATGATGCTATTCTTGTTGTGTAATTTGTTTCTATCAACTGTCTGCTCCCCTATGCCCCAGGGTCCACAGTGCGCAAAATAAATACTGGAATAATAATAAAGACTCCAAATAACTCCTTTAAAACAGGGGCAGGCGTTGTAATGGCCACAAGGCATGTTGAAATGAAATCACCGGAGCTATGCACATCAGTCAAGCAGAAATGCAAAATGTTCAAAACTCGCTGGGCCAAATAGACCCACACGTCTGGCCAGGGCTGAATAACCATGATGTGAAAAGGACGTCGAAATCCCAGAAGGGGGTAAAAGCAAAGCATTATGTTGTTGCCCCGTCCGTTTCCGTAATGCGCCACGATAAGCTGCAATAGACACATCATCGGGCATAACACTGGTAGGAGCAACCTCAGTCTTCATCCATATCCCCCATTCCACTTGGAGAATAGAGACGTCTGCCACACCCCCTGACATGTTCCCAGGCCCTCCCTAATGGACTCCACCATGCCGCACACAGGCACTCAGCACACTCAGGATTTAAAACATCAGAATTCAGAAACAAGATATCAGTGGAGAACATCACTCGAGCAAATAACATTTGTCAGCCGTGATATGGGTCCATTTCCTTTTCCCTGTTTCCATAACCAGAACTATTTGATCTTCCCCAGCTGCTATCACATCTGCCTGAATGGGCGGACCAGTAGGTTTCTCGACCAATACTTTGGCACCTGGGATCATTGCATCTGATGAGCCAAAACCATTGTCCCCACAAACCGTTAAGACTGTGGATGGCTCCCCTTTCTTCACCATGGACAGTTTTACAGATACCAGTATTAATTGGGCCACTCAATCCCCTTTATGTATCGGTAGCATGTTCTCCCCATTGTTAATGAGAATCACCCTAATCACACCTTGGTAGTCTGCATCCACATTCCCACCCAACACTTGAATGCCTTTCAAAGCCAAACACGATGTTGGGGCAATTAATCCCAAATGTGCAGATGGAATCTGTACTCCAATCCCTGTGTCAATCACAGCAATACTCCTAGGTTCAAGCCGAATTTCTTCCCTTGCATGCAAATCCATGTCAAGTCTTGTCGTACCAACCCTTTCCAAACCCCGATCCTCCTCACCTGATTCTTCAGAGGATGACTTTCTTTTGTGTCCTTTCTTCTTCTGTGTCTTCTTTTTTTTGTGAAGAGGTGTGGCCTGTCCCGTATGCAAGCCACTCTGTCTCCCTAGTGGAACAGGGATTCAGGTCACCCCCTTCCGGAAGGACCGGAGAGAGGAAAAAAGCGTAAGCTTAAAAAAACCTCTCGTAGTGAAAGTCCAAGCTGATGTGGATCCGTGGTTGGTAATAGAAAGAGTTGCTGGTAGTGGGTAATCTGGTAGGTATCCCATGAAGAAATGTAGGTAAGTGTGAGAGTACTGGTCTCTTCAGTATGAAACCTCGGAAGGAGGGAGGAGCAATGATACACCGGAGCAGATGGAACAAAAGTAACGGGAAGAGACCCGTGGAAGAAGAGAGAGCGGAACAAGACCCTTGAAAGGAGGGAACCAGAAGGGACCCGGAGAAAGAGAAAGAGGGGGGAGCCTGAGAAGAGGGAACAAGCCGGAATGGAACCAGAGAGAGAGAGCAGGCGAGCCCGTGAAGGGAAAGGGAGCCGGAAGGGACCGGAAGAAGGAGAAAACGGGAGAGCCCGAAAAAGGAAAAACAATGCAAGCGAACCGGGACGAGACCCGAAGAAAAGAGAGAAAATGGGCAAGGCCCGAAGCGAAAGCCAAATTTACTGGAAGGCAAAGGAATGAAAGCAGCCGGCAGCGTCAGCACCAGAAGCAAAGCAAGGGGTTGCAACGCGCCGGGAAAGAGAAAGGGGCGGGTTTAAGAAACAGTAACCCAGCAGAGCAGAAAGACTAGACCGGTAACTGGGAAACAGGAAGGAAAGAATCAATGTCTGACCATACGCCATCGTTGCCACAAGCGCCAGCATGGCAAACGAGCAAGGCGCGTGACAATCCACCCCAGAAGACTCAGAAGTGGCACGATAAGAGACCAGTGTACCGGGGGATATTTCCCAATACAAAAGAGTTTCCACAGCTCGATTTGGTTTGATTTGCAAGGCTGGTGTCAACATGTGCATTAATGGAGTTTCACTGTTCACAATGGGACGTTTATTCAAAATTTGAACAGCTTCTAAGAGACGTTTTCGCCAACCTTTCAAAGTACCATCACCTGTTTGCGCAATTGTTCTTTCAATGACCCATTCATTCTCTCAATTAACCTAGAAGCCTCCGGGTGGTAAGGGACATGAAAAATCCATTCAATACCTTTTTCTTGACAGTAATCTAGGACCATTTTCCCTTTAGAATGAGATCCGTTATCACTTTAAATTTGCTAAGGGATGCCGTAGTATACGGCCACTTGGTCCAATAATTTTATTGTATTCAATTGGGTAGCTCTTTTACATGGCTGAACCAATGCAGTGGCAAGAACTGGCGGTGCTACAGCATTGAACCTTGACATTTCATGAATCACTATTCTCTGGCTGATGTATCTGTGTGATTAACGGGATAACATATGAAATGTTTGATGCATTCTTTAACTGCTATATGTATTTCCGTTTCATTCACAACTGTCTCCCTTTTTTTCACCCATTGGTATTCTCCCTTTTGACCTACCCGTGTTGCATCTCCAACTCTTCTTGCCTTCTGTTTTGATTTAATCATCTGTTTTGATTTAATCATCTGGTGCACTTGTGGAACTCGCACAAGAGAGCTTTTTAGTTGTTCTTTCACCGTTTCCCCTTCTTTCACTGCTCATTTCCTGGCATTACTTTCACTTCTTCACCTGTTGTCCTGATCACTCACCCCCTGCACCCACCACCTGGCCCAGGCACCTTGCCTCACAGCCCCCCCTGAGAGTCCACACCAGGACTCCTCCCCTTGCCTGCCCCGACACCAGCCTTGTCCTGTCCTCACATACACACCCACCGCTGAGTGACCAACGATTGGCCTCGCGCGCGCTTACCTTATTGCACGGGCCACGCCTTGGCCGGCTCTCCCCCAGCCATCTCACCCGATACATGGCCACCCCCCTCCAGCCCTAGCTCGGCAGCACACACACCCTCGCATATGTGTGTCCTGATTGGCCGCCCGCAACATAGACTTCCGCCTGGGCTGCCTATTGATAGGCCAACCTTCCACTGACAAGCCCGTGACGCGCCCACCGCCGATTGGCTTACGCGCCCATCACGGATGGTGCCCCGCCTCCATGCAGCGTCACACACGGCAGACATCTTTTGCTGCCGCTCAGTACACCCACATCCTTAGGACGGAGCAGACTGCAGTTTTCATGCGCTCGCCTCGATTGACTTTTCCCAGGTATGCGTATTTCTCTGCTCCCTTCAGCACCGCCCGACAACCATCCAGTCCTTTACAGCATCGCTTTCTTTGCAGGTTCGCTACTGGAGAGAGCTCTCTCACTGCTCCCAGTGCATTTCCTGGATAGCTCAGTCATCCTTTCCAGGTAGGTCCCCTCGCACACTCCACGGTCCGCCCCCTCCCATCCCCCACCGTGCCCCCCCTTTTTCCCTCACGTGCACAGGTCTTGCCACTTTCTTTCCCTCCACCATGGGGTTGACTTGTCTATGTTGTTTAGCCACCATTACAGTGGCGCTCTTTGCTCTGAATTGGCGAGCACCTTGTCTTTGGTAGCATTCATTTGCCTTGTAACAGGTTTTTTAGCTGCACTTTGGATGCACCACTGTTGCAATATTGCAGTTAGAGGCTTATTCATGCACTCTCTGCAATTATGTCTTTTGTGTCTCCTATTCCAGGATCCCTCTGCAGCCTGTTATTGCTGCCCTACTAAGAGGACAGTCGCTACTCAGCAGCATATGAAAATCGATCTTGTCCTGAAGAAGATGGTCGTTAATCACCCTTGAACCATCGAAACCGGTCGACCTCACCTGTTGTGGCCTCACCACAACATTTTATGATACCCCCAATACCAACAGGGGTTACTGCATGTAATTGAGAGAAAACCCCACAACAACATGGGTTTTCCCATCCCATAACAAGTGGGACAGTGCATTTTTTAGTGATATTTTGATATCACCTCACCCACCCTATGGGCAACCACCCTTTTGCAAGGAACTTTCCAGTTATCAATGCTAAAATAAAAATTACATGACTATTCCGATGCCTCAATCTCTGCACTTGTGACGGCTAGCTGCTTAGATTTAAGAATCCGAGATTTAATTCCCCTCTCGCACTCCCCCACATCATTGTGCTGGTTGCCCTCCCCTCCCTCCTTCCCTGCATCAGACCAGCTTTTCCACCTGTGCCTAAGTGAACAGGACCATGGTTAACAAAAATATCATTAGTTGTTTGGTCTTGCCCTCACCGGCAAGTTGATGAATCTTTTTCCCCAGAAAACCGTTCCCTGTGTATCAGCATTCCCTACGGTTTGGGAAGGCAATTGCCACTCTGGCTCTTCGAGCTTTAATTTACCCTGTTGTTTTTTTCTAGATTTTCGCACAACTGGACACAGTTGTTGGGTTTGATTTATTCAAGTAGCAGAAAGGCCGGATCACTTCCAGCCTTTCGACACATTTCTCACCTACTACCTCTAGACAAACCAACCTTTCACTCCCCCCCCCCCCTTCCTCCCCCCCTTTTTTTGCCCTCACATCTTCCACATCATGGCAGAAGGTCATTACCTAGCCTTTGCCGAAGAATTAGTTGACGATATCCTGGCCAATCCATCCCTGCTCGGGATTGACCTGGCACCCAACATCAACAGCAACACCGATGAATGGAATGAAATAGAAATTCTCAAGAAGAAGATCATCCGCTCCGAACTTCATGGAGCCCTCATGACAGAATACTTGAGGGCCCATGCTGCCCCAAATGGACTCATCATCCGTATAGAACCGCGGATTTTCCTAGATAATCTCCAGTTCAGAAAAGATTGGTCCTTCATTGCGAATAAGTGTACCCGTGATTGGTTGATTTTAATCATCAATACAGCTAAAACAGTTACAGACAAATTAATAGCAGAACTCACGATCAAGAGTAACACTCTCAAAACCAAAATTGCAATAGACATATACACAGCCAAACTTGCCCTTTTGGAAACATCCTTGAAAGAATTTAAAGACACCAATCTCAATAGAAAAATTTTGAAGCTGAAAAAGGACTTGCAGAACTTCACCCACGTTAAAGTCTATCCGTATGTTGCCGACGAATATTTCACAGATGAGGCACGACAGTCAAGAAGAGATGCAGCACAATTGCGCTTTCAGAACTCACAGAGAGGCCAAAACAGGTCATGGTCCAACTCCAGCTCTAACTCCAGTAATAGCTCTGGCAGCTATGGACGTCAAGGCCCAAGAGTCCATTATAACATCCCTGTACCACACAACACCCCTGCGGTACCTTTTTTAGGCCAGCGAGGCAGAGGGACACGCGGACCCAGATGGCGCGCACCACCACAGTCGATGGTTGTAACACGCAGCAGAGGACAGGCAACAACTTTCCCACCTCCCTTATTATGAACAAATCATCGCATCAATTGACTCGACCGGAGGAAGAGATCCTGCAGAAGGGCCTCTCATTTATACCTACAGCAAGATACGATCCTTTTCAAACCCGGATCGAATGTAATCAACTTCTACGGAAAATACATCTGCAGCAATTCTTTGAAGACAAATCTAATTCACAAAAGGACGCCACTGGCTTTAGACCCACCTCTCAGTTTTGTGTACCCTCCAGTGCCTACACGGCCGAATCTATCACGTTTGAACAAGCCCTCATGAAAAAACTCTCAGAAATCGAAGATAGCATTCCCTTCGTTCACAACAACTGCACTAAAATCCAACTTAATGCTCTCTCTGACCTTGCCAAAAATCAAGCCATAACCATCAAACCGGCAGACAAAGGAGGAGCTATAGTCATTCAGAATACCGACGACTACAACAACATGGTGGAAGCCTTGGTCTGCGACACCTCCAGTTACCAATTACTTCGCAGTGATCCAACGGCCTCTCTGCAGGCTCTAATCGCACCTATCATTGAAGAAGCAGAAGCAGAAGGATATGTCAGCCCAAGGGAAGCAGCCTTCCTGACGCCATTGCATCCAAGGACTCCAGCCATGTACGCCCTTCCAAAAATACATAAAACCACTCTGCCCATCCCGGGCCGTCCAATCGTTTCAGGGATCCAGTCTATCTTAGAACCTTTATCTCAATACGTAGACTTTTTCATCAAGGACGAAATTCCGAAAATGCAATCTTATGTTAAAGACTCTACAGCTATGCTCATTCTTCTTGACTCTGTGCAATTCAACCCAGAACTTGATTGGCTAGTCACCATTGACATCGAATCCTTGTACACCAAGATCCCGCAACAAGAAACTCTTACCATGCTCAAAGATCTCCTTGATTCAGGCATTGACCTCCATGAGGTGCCCTCCACCTTCATATCCACCTTGGCTGAAATAGCCCTCACGAAGAACTACTTCATGTTTAATGACCAATTTTACCAACAGATTTCGGGCACCGCCATGGGTGCTACCTTCGCACCAAGTCTGGCCAATCTCTATGTCAATTCCTTTGAGCTCCAGCATATATATCCTTCTACCAACCCTTTTTGTGACAAACTGCTCATTTGGCGTCGCTATATAGATGACATCTTTATCATATTCAGAGGCTCCAATGAAGAACTCTTGGCTTTCCATGAATGGCTCAATACACGCAATATCCATCTGCAGTTTACCATGGAACAAGACAGAAACAAGACCCATTTCCTTGATCTAGATATTATGGCCTCACAAGGCGGGCTCATTTCTAAAGTTTACCGCAAAAACACAGATAGGAATTCCCTCCTCACATACTCGAGCTATCATCCTCAATCCCTCAGAGACAACTTACCGTTTGGCCAATTTTTGCGGTACCGTCGGCTCTGCACTAGGACGGAAGATTACATTGCTCAGTCCAAGACTCTCAAAAAGCAACTCATTGAACGAGGCTACCCGCAGAGGATTGTCCGGAACACATACAGAAGGGCCAGAAGCATCCCACGCGCATGTACCCTTGAACAACATCAGAAGGACTCAGATGTCACAACCATTACGGCTGTATTAAGTTATTCTCCACTACTTAATAAAATCAAAAAGGAAATTAAGTCCCTATGGCCCATTCTCAACACTGGTGCGTCTAACATGCCCACGCCACGGTTTGCACTAAAAAGAAGACGCAACCTGAGAGACGCCCTTGTCAACACGGTGCGGCCAGACACAGACTTTGCCAAGAACACACAGGCCACCCTATGGAACCAGACCAACCCAGTGGGCCATAGCCCGTGTGGCCTTTGCTCAATGTGTACCCAGACAGTTCGGAGCACCAGTCTGGATATTGGCTGGACTACTCCCTGGACCCAGAAATTCTTCACCAACTGCAATACCAAAGGAGTAATTTATATGATCACCTGCCCGTGCCATTTGCGATACATTGGGATGACTGCCAGAGAAGTAAAGAAACGGATGATTGAACATAGATCCTGCATCCGCACTAAGAAACTTACAGCACCTATGGTTCCGCATTTTTTGGCGGAAGGACACACAGCAGAGTCTTTTCAATGGACCATTTTGGAAAAAATCAAGTACCCGAAGCGAGGAGGCAACTACCACGCTATACTCTTTACTCAAGAACAGAAGTGGATTTTCCGCTTAAATACCTGTAAACAAGGGTTGAACGAAGCAATGCAGTGGCAAGAACTGGCGGTGCTACAGCATTGAACCTTGACATTTCATGAATCACTATTCTCTGGCTGATGTATCTGTGTGATTAACGGGATAACATATGAAATGTTTGATGCATTCTTTAACTGCTATATGTATTTCCGTTTCATTCACAACTGTCTCCCTTTTTTTCACCCATTGGTATTCTCCCTTTTGACCTACCCGTGTTGCATCTCCAACTCTTCTTGCCTTCTGTTTTGATTTAATCATCTGTTTTGATTTAATCATCTGGTGCACTTGTGGAACTCGCACAAGAGAGCTTTTTAGTTGTTCTTTCACCGTTTCCCCTTCTTTCACTGCTCATTTCCTGGCATTACTTTCACTTCTTCACCTGTTGTCCTGATCACTCACCCCCTGCACCCACCACCTGGCCCAGGCACCTTGCCTCACAGCCCCCCCTGAGAGTCCACACCAGGACTCCTCCCCTTGCCTGCCCCGACACCAGCCTTGTCCTGTCCTCACATACACACCCACCGCTGAGTGACCAACGATTGGCCTCGCGCGCGCTTACCTTATTGCACGGGCCACGCCTTGGCCGGCTCTACCCCAGCCACTCACCCGATACATGGCCACCCCCCTCCAGCCCTAGCTCGGCAGCACACACACCCTCGCATATGTGTGTCCTGATTGGCCGCCCGCAACATAGACTTCCGCCTGGGCTGCCTATTGATAGGCCAACCTTCCACTGACAAGCCCGTGACGCGCCCACCGCCGATTGGCTTACGCGCCCATCACGGATGGTGCCCCGCCTCCATGCAGCGTCACACACGGCAGACATCTTTTGCTGCCGCTCAGTACACCCACATCCTTAGGACGGAGCAGACTGCAGTTTTCATGCGCTCGCCTCGATTGACTTTTCCCAGGTATGCGTATTTCTCTGCTCCCTTCAGCACCGCCCGACAACCATCCAGTCCTTTACAGCATCGCTTTCTTTGCAGGTTCGCTACTGGAGAGAGCTCTCTCACTGCTCCCAGTGCATTTCCTGGATAGCTCAGTCATCCTTTCCAGGTAGGTCCCCTCGCACACTCCACGGTCCGCCCCCATCTCATCCCCCACCGTGCCCCCCCTTTTTCCCTCACGTGCACAGGTCTTGCCACTTTCTTTCCCTCCACCATGGGGTTGACTTGTCTATGTTGTTTAGCCACCATTACAGTGGCGCTCTTTGCTCTGAATTGGCGAGCACCTTGTCTTTGGTAGCATTCATTTGCCTTGTAACAGGTTTTTTAGCTGCACTTTGGATGCACCACTGTTGCAATATTGCAGTTAGAGGCTTATTCATGCACTCTCTGCAATTATGTCTTTTGTGTCTCCTATTCCAGGATCCCTCTGCAGCCTGTTATTGCTGCCCTACTAAGAGGACAGTCGCTACTCAGCAGCATATGAAAATCGATCTTGTCCTGAAGAAGATGGTCGTTAATCACCCTTGAACCATCGAAACCGGTCGACCTCACCTGTTGTGGCCTCACCACAACATTTTATGATACCCCCAATACCAACAGGGGTTACTGCATGTAATTGAGAGAAAACCCCACAACAACATGGGTTTTCCCATCCCATAACAAGTGGGACAGTGCATTTTTTAGTGATATTTTGATATCACCTCACCCACCCTCTGGGCAACCACCCTTTTGCAAGGAACTTTCCAGTTATCAATGCTAAAATAAAAATTACATGACTATTCCGATGCCTCAATCTCTGCACTTGTGACGGCTAGCTGCTTAGATTTAAGAATCCGAGATTTAATTCCCCTCTCGCACTCCCCCACATCATTGTGCTGGTTGCCCTCCCCTCCCTCCTTCCCTGCATCAGACCAGCTTTTCCACCTGTGCCTAAGTGAACAGGACCATGGTTAACAAAAATATCATTAGTTGTTTGGTCTTGCCCTCACCGGCAAGTTGATGAATCTTTTTCCCCAGAAAACCGTTCCCTGTGTATCAGCATTCCCTACGGTTTGGGAAGGCAATTGCCACTCTGGCTCTTCGAGCTTTAATTTACCCTGTTGTTTTTTTCTAGATTTTCGCACAACTGGACACAGTTGTTGGGTTTGATTTATTCAAGTAGCAGAAAGGCCGGATCACTTCCAGCCTTTCGACACATTTCTCACCTACTACCTCTAGACAAACCAACCTTTCACTCCTCCCCCCCCCTTCCTCCCCCCCTTTTTTTGCCCTCACATCTTCCACATCATGGCAGAAGGTCATTACCTAGCCTTTGCCGAAGAATTAGTTGACGATATCCTGGCCAATCCATCCCTGCTCGGGATTGACCTGGCACCCAACATCAACAGCAACACCGATGAATGGAATGAAATAGAAATTCTCAAGAAGAAGATCATCCGCTCCGAACTTCATGGAGCCCTCATGACAGAATACTTGAGGGCCCATGCTGCCCCAAATGGACTCATCATCCGTATAGAACCGCGGATTTTCCTAGATAATCTCCAGTTCAGAAAAGATTGGTCCTTCATTGCGAATAAGTGTACCCGTGATTGGTTGATTTTAATCATCAATACAGCTAAAACAGTTACAGACAAATTAATAGCAGAACTCACGATCAAGAGTAACACTCTCAAAACCAAAATTGCAATAGACATATACACAGCCAAACTTGCCCTTTTGGAAACATCCTTGAAAGAATTTAAAGACGCCAATCTCAATAGAAAAATTTTGAAGCTGAAAAAGGACTTGCAGAACTTCACCCACGTTAAAGTCTATCCGTATGTTGCCGACGAATATTTCACAGATGAGGCACGACAGTCAAGAAGAGATGCAGCACAATTGCGCTTTCAGAACTCACAGAGAGGCCAAAACAGGTCATGGTCCAACTCCAGCTCTAACTCCAGTAATAGCTCTGGCAGCTATGGACGTCAAGGCCCAAGAGTCCATTATAACATCCCTGTACCACACAACACCCCTGCGGTACCTTTTTTAGGCCAGCGAGGCAGAGGGACACGCGGACCCAGATGGCGCGCACCACCACAGTCGATGGTTGTAACACGCAGCAGAGGACAGGCAACAACTTTCCCACCTCCCTTATTATGAACAAATCATCGCATCAATTGACTCGACCGGAGGAAGAGATCCTGCAGAAGGGCCTCTCATTTATACCTACAGCAAGATACGATCCTTTTCAAACCCGGATCGAATGTAATCAACTTCTACGGAAAATACATCTGCAGCAATTCTTTGAAGACAAATCTAATTCACAAAAGGACGCCACTGGCTTTAGACCCACCTCTCAGTTTTGTGTACCCTCCAGTGCCTACACGGCCGAATCTATCACGTTTGAACAAGCCCTCATGAAAAAACTCTCAGAAATCGAAGATAGCATTCCCTTCGTTCACAGCAACTGCACTAAAATCCAACTTAATGCTCTCTCTGACCTTGCCAAAAATCAAGCCATAACCATCAAACCGGCAGACAAAGGAGGAGCTATAGTCATTCAGAATACCGACGACTACAACAACATGGTGGAAGCCTTGGTCTGCGACACCTCCAGTTACCAATTACTTCGCAGTGATCCAACGGCCTCTCTGCAGGCTCTAATCGCACCTATCATTGAAGAAGCAGAAGCAGAAGGATATGTCAGCCCAAGGGAAGCAGCCTTCCTGACGCCATTGCATCCAAGGACTCCAGCCATGTACGCCCTTCCAAAAATACATAAAACCACTCTGCCCATCCCGGGCCGTCCAATCGTTTCAGGGATCCAGTCTATCTTAGAACCTTTATCTCAATACGTAGACTTTTTCATCAAGGACGAAATTCCGAAAATGCAATCTTATGTTAAAGACTCTACAGCTATGCTCATTCTTCTTGACTCTGTGCAATTCAACCCAGAACTTGATTGGCTAGTCACCATTGACATCGAATCCTTGTACACCAAGATCCCGCAACAAGAAACTCTTACCATGCTCAAAGATCTCCTTGATTCAGGCATTGACCTCCATGAGGTGCCCTCCACCTTCATATCCACCTTGGCTGAAATAGCCCTCACGAAGAACTACTTCATGTTTAATGACCAATTTTACCAACAGATTTCGGGCACCGCCATGGGTGCTACCTTCGCACCAAGTCTGGCCAATCTCTATGTCAATTCCTTTGAGCTCCAGCATATATATCCTTCTACCAACCCTTTTTGTGACAAACTGCTCATTTGGCGTCGCTATATAGATGACATCTTTATCATATTCAGAGGCTCCAATGAAGAACTCTTGGCTTTCCATGAATGGCTCAATACACGCAATATCCATCTGCAGTTTACCATGGAACAAGACAGAAACAAGACCCATTTCCTTGATCTAGATATTATGGCCTCACAAGGCGGGCTCATTTCTAAAGTTTACCGCAAAAACACAGATAGGAATTCCCTCCTCACATACTCGAGCTATCATCCTCAATCCCTCAGAGACAACTTACCGTTTGGCCAATTTTTGCGGTACCGTCGGCTCTGCACTAGGACGGAAGATTACATTGCTCAGTCCAAGACTCTCAAAAAGCAACTCATTGAACGAGGCTACCCGCAGAGGATTGTCCGGAACACATACAGAAGGGCCAGAAGCATCCCACGCGCATGTACCCTTGAACAACATCAGAAGGACTCAGATGTCACAACCATTACGGCTGTATTAAGTTATTCTCCACTACTTAATAAAATCAAAAAGGAAATTAAGTCCCTATGGCCCATTCTCAACACTGGTGCGTCTAACATGCCCACGCCACGGTTTGCACTAAAAAGAAGACGCAACCTGAGAGACGCCCTTGTCAACACGGTGCGGCCAGACACAGACTTTGCCAAGAACACACAGGCCACCCTATGGAACCAGACCAACCCAGTGGGCCATAGCCCGTGTGGCCTTTGCTCAATGTGTACCCAGACAGTTCGGAGCACCAGTCTGGATATTGGCTGGACTACTCCCTGGACCCAGAAATTCTTCACCAACTGCAATACCAAAGGAGTAATTTATATGATCACCTGCCCGTGCCATTTGCGATACATTGGGATGACTGCCAGAGAAGTAAAGAAACGGATGATTGAACATAGATCCTGCATCCGCACTAAGAAACTTACAGCACCTATGGTTCCGCATTTTTTGGCGGAAGGACACACAGCAGAGTCTTTTCAATGGACCATTTTGGAAAAAATCAAGTACCCGAAGCGAGGAGGCAACTACCACGCTATACTCTTTACTCAAGAACAGAAGTGGATTTTCCGCTTAAATACCTGTAAACAAGGGTTGAACGAAGCAATGCAGTGGCAAGAACTGGCGGTGCTACAGCATTGAACCTTGACATTTCATGAATCACTATTCTCTGGCTGATGTATCTGTGTGATTAACGGGATAACATATGAAATGTTTGATGCATTCTTTAACTGCTATATGTATTTCCGTTTCATTCACAACTGTCTCCCTTTTTTTCACCCATTGGTATTCTCCCTTTTGACCTACACGTGTTGCATCTCCAACTCTTCTTGCCTTCTGTTTTGATTTAATCATCTGTTTTGATTTAATCATCTGGTGCACTTGTGGAACTCGCACAAGAGAGCTTTTTAGTTGTTCTTTCACCGTTTCCCCTTCTTTCACTGCTCATTTCCTGGCATTACTTTCACTTCTTCACCTGTTGTCCTGATCACTCACCCCCTGCACCCACCACCTGGCCCAGGCACCTTGCCTCACAGCCCCCCCTGAGAGTCCACACCAGGACTCCTCCCCTTGCCTGCCCCGACACCAGCCTTGTCCTGTCCTCACATACACACCCACCGCTGAGTGACCAACGATTGGCCTCGCGCGCGCTTACCTTATTGCACGGGCCACGCCTTGGCCGGCTCTCCCCCAGCCATCTCACCCGATACATGGCCACCCCCCTCCAGCCCTAGCTCGGCAGCACACACACCCTCGCATATGTGTGTCCTGATTGGCCGCCCGCAACATAGACTTCCGCCTGGGCTGCCTATTGATAGGCCAACCTTCCACTGACAAGCCCGTGACGCGCCCACCGCCGATTGGCTTACGCGCCCATCACGGATGGTGCCCCGCCTCCATGCAGCGTCACACACGGCAGACATCTTTTGCTGCCGCTCAGTACACCCACATCCTTAGGACGGAGCAGACTGCAGTTTTCATGCGCTCGCCTCGATTGACTTTTCCCAGGTATGCGTATTTCTCTGCTCCCTTCAGCACCGCCCGACAACCATCCAGTCCTTTACAGCATCGCTTTCTTTGCAGGTTCGCTACTGGAGAGAGCTCTCTCACTGCTCCCAGTGCATTTCCTGGATAGCTCAGTCATCCTTTCCAGGTAGGTCCCCTCGCACACTCCACGGTCCGCCCCCTCCCATCCCCCACCGTGCCCCCCCTTTTTCCCTCACGTGCACAGGTCTTGCCACTTTCTTTCCCTCCACCATGGGGTTGACTTGTCTATGTTGTTTAGCCACCATTACAGTGGCGCTCTTTGCTCTGAATTGGCGAGCACCTTGTCTTTGGTAGCATTCATTTGCCTTGTAACAGGTTTTTTAGCTGCACTTTGGATGCACCACTGTTGCAATATTGCAGTTAGAGGCTTATTCATGCACTCTCTGCAATTATGTCTTTTGTGTCTCCTATTCCAGGATCCCTCTGCAGCCTGTTATTGCTGCCCTACTAAGAGGACAGTCGCTACTCAGCAGCATATGAAAATCGATCTTGTCCTGAAGAAGATGGTCGTTAATCACCCTTGAACCATCGAAACCGGTCGACCTCACCTGTTGTGGCCTCACCACAACATTTTATGATACCCCCAATACCAACAGGGGTTACTGCATGTAATTGAGAGAAAACCCCACAACAACATGGGTTTTCCCATCCCATAACAAGTGGGACAGTGCATTTTTTAGTGATATTTTGATATCACCTCACCCACCCTCTGGGCAACCACCCTTTTGCAAGGAACTTTCCAGTTATCAATGCTAAAATAAAAATTACATGACTATTCCGATGCCTCAATCTCTGCACTTGTGACGGCTAGCTGCTTAGATTTAAGAATCCGAGATTTAATTCCCCTCTCGCACTCCCCCACATCATTGTGCTGGTTGCCCTCCCCTCCCTCCTTCCCTGCATCAGACCAGCTTTTCCACCTGTGCCTAAGTGAACAGGACCATGGTTAACAAAAATATCATTAGTTGTTTGGTCTTGCCCTCACCGGCAAGTTGATGAATCTTTTTCCCCAGAAAACCGTTCCCTGTGTATCAGCATTCCCTACGGTTTGGGAAGGCAATTGCCACTCTGGCTCTTCGAGCTTTAATTTACCCTGTTGTTTTTTTCTAGATTTTCGCACAACTGGACACAGTTGTTGGGTTTGATTTATTCAAGTAGCAGAAAGGCCGGATCACTTCCAGCCTTTCGACACATTTCTCACCTACTACCTCCAGACAAACCAACCTTTCACTCCTCCCCCCCCCTTCCTCCCCCCCTTTTTTTGCCCTCACATCTTCCACATCATGGCAGAAGGTCATTACCTAGCCTGTGCCGAAGAATTAGTTGACGATATCCTGGCCAATCCATCCCTGCTCGGGATTGACCTGGCACCCAACATCAACAGCAACACCGATGAATGGAATGAAATAGAAATTCTCAAGAAGAAGATCATCCGCTCCGAACTTCATGGAGCCCTCATGACAGAATACTTGAGGGCCCATGCTGCCCCAAATGGACTCATCATCCGTATAGAACCGCGGATTTTCCTAGATAATCTCCAGTTCAGAAAAGATTGGTCCTTCATTGCGAATAAGTGTACCCGTAATTGGTTGATTTTAATCATCAATACAGCTAAAACAGTTACAGACAAATTAATAGCAGAACTCACGATCAAGAGTAACACTCTCAAAACCAAAATTGCAATAGACATATACACAGCCAAACTTGCCCTTTTGGAAACATCCTTGAAAGAATTTAAAGACACCAATCTCAATAGAAAAATTTTGAAGCTGAAAAAGGACTTGCAGAACTTCACCCACGTTAAAGTCTATCCGTATGTTGCCGACGAATATTTCACAGATGAGGCACGACAGTCAAGAAGAGATGCAGCACAATTGCGCTTTCAGAACTCACAGAGAGGCCAAAACAGGTCATGGTCCAACTCCAGCTCTAACTCCAGTAATAGCTCTGGCAGCTATGGACGTCAAGGCCCAAGAGTCCATTATAACATCCCTGTACCACACAACACCCCTGCGGTACCTTTTTTAGGCCAGCGAGGCAGAGGGACACGCGGACCCAGATGGCGCGCACCACCACAGTCGATGGTTGTAACACGCAGCAGAGGACAGGCAACAACTTTCCCACCTCCCTTATTATGAACAAATCATCGCATCAATTGACTCGACCGGAGGAAGAGATCCTGCAGAAGGGCCTCTCATTTATACCTACAGCAAGATACGATCCTTTTCAAACCCGGATCGAATGTAATCAACTTCTACGGAAAATACATCTGCAGCAATTCTTTGAAGACAAATCTAATTCACAAAAGGACGCCACTGGCTTTAGACCCACCTCTCAGTTTTGTGTACCCTCCAGTGCCTACACGGCCGAATCTATCACGTTTGAACAAGCCCTCATGAAAAAACTCTCAGAAATCGAAGATAGCATTCCCTTCGTTCACAACAACTGCACTAAAATCCAACTTAATGCTCTCTCTGACCTTGCCAAAAATCAAGCCATAACCATCAAACCGGCAGACAAAGGAGGAGCTATAGTCATTCAGAATACCGACGACTACAACAACATGGTGGAAGCCTTGGTCTGCGACACCTCCAGTTACCAATTACTTCGCAGTGATCCAACGGCCTCTCTGCAGGCTCTAATCGCACCTATCATTGAAGAAGCAGAAGCAGAAGGATATGTCAGCCCAAGGGAAGCAGCCTTCCTGACGCCATTGCATCCAAGGACTCCAGCCATGTACGCCCTTCCAAAAATACATAAAACCACTCTGCCCATCCCGGGCCGTCCAATCGTTTCAGGGATCCAGTCTATCTTAGAACCTTTATCTCAATACGTAGACTTTTTCATCAAGGACGAAATTCCGAAAATGCAATCTTATGTTAAAGACTCTACAGCTATGCTCATTCTTCTTGACTCTGTGCAATTCAACCCAGAACTTGATTGGCTAGTCACCATTGACATCGAATCCTTGTACACCAAGATCCCGCAACAAGAAACTCTTACCATGCTCAAAGATCTCCTTGATTCAGGCATTGACCTCCATGAGGTGCCCTCCACCTTCATATCCACCTTGGCTGAAATAGCCCTCACGAAGAACTACTTCATGTTTAATGACCAATTTTACCAACAGATTTCGGGCACCGCCATGGGTGCTACCTTCGCACCAAGTCTGGCCAATCTCTATGTCAATTCCTTTGAGCTCCAGCATATATATCCTTCTACCAACCCTTTTTGTGACAAACTGCTCATTTGGCGTCGCTATATAGATGACATCTTTATCATATTCAGAGGCTCCAATGAAGAACTCTTGGCTTTCCATGAATGGCTCAATACACGCAATATCCATCTGCAGTTTACCATGGAACAAGACAGAAACAAGACCCATTTCCTTGATCTAGATATTATGGCCTCACAAGGCGGGCTCATTTCTAAAGTTTACCGCAAAAACACAGATAGGAATTCCCTCCTCACATACTCGAGCTATCATCCTCAATCCCTCAGAGACAACTTACCGTTTGGCCAATTTTAGCGGTACCGTCGGCTCTGCACTAGGACGGAAGATTACATTGCTCAGTCCAAGACTCTCAAAAAGCAACTCATTGAACGAGGCTACCCGCAGAGGATTGTCCGGAACACATACAGAAGGGCCAGAAGCATCCCACGCGCATGTACCCTTGAACAACATCAGAAGGACTCAGATGTCACAACCATTACGGCTGTATTAAGTTATTCTCCACTACTTAATAAAATCAAAAAGGAAATTAAGTCCCTATGGCCCATTCTCAACACTGGTGCGTCTAACATGCCCACGCCACGGTTTGCACTAAAAAGAAGACGCAACCTGAGAGATGCCCTTGTCAACACGGTGCGGCCAGACACAGACTTTGCCAAGAACACACAGGCCACCCTATGGAACCAGACCAACCCAGTGGGCCATAGCCCGTGTGGCCTTTGCTCAATGTGTACCCAGACAGTTCGGAGCACCAGTCTGGATATTGGCTGGACTACTCCCTGGACCCAGAAATTCTTCACCAACTGCAATACCAAAGGAGTAATTTATATGATCACCTGCCCGTGCCATTTGCGATACATTGGGATGACTGCCAGAGAAGTAAAGAAACGGATGATTGAACATAGATCCTGCATCCGCACTAAGAAACTTACAGCACCTATGGTTCCGCATTTTTTGGCGGAAGGACACACAGCAGAGTCTTTTCAATGGACCATTTTGGAAAAAATCAAGTACCCGAAGCGAGGAGGCAACTACCACGCTATACTCTTTACTCAAGAACAGAAGTGGATTTTCCGCTTAAATACCTGTAAACAAGGGTTGAACGAAGCAATGCAGTGGCAAGAACTGGCGGTGCTACAGCATTGAACCTTGACATTTCATGAATCACTATTCTCTGGCTGATGTATCTGTGTGATTAATGGGATAACATATGAAATGTTTGATGCATTCTTTAACTGCTATATGTATTTCCGTTTCATTCACAACTGTCTCCCTTTTTTTCACCCATTGGTATTCTCCCTTTTGACCTACCCGTGTTGCATCTCCAACTCTTCTTGCCTTCTGTTTTGATTTAATCATCTGTTTTGATTTAATCATCTGGTGCACTTGTGGAACTCGCACAAGAGAGCTTTTTAGTTGTTCTTTCACCGTTTCCCCTTCTTTCACTGCTCATTTCCTGGCATTACTTTCACTTCTTCACCTGTTGTCCTGATCACTCACCCCCTGCACCCACCACCTGGCCCAGGCACCTTGCCTCACAGCCCCCCCTGAGAGTCCACACCAGGACTCCTCCCCTTGCCTGCCCCGACACCAGCCTTGTCCTGTCCTCACATACACACCCACCGCTGAGTGACCAACGATTGGCCTCGCGCGCGCTTACCTTATTGCACGGGCCACGCCTTGGCCGGCTCTCCCCCAGCCATCTCACCCGATACATGGCCACCCCCCTCCAGCCCTAGCTCGGCAGCACACACACCCTCGCATATGTGTGTCCTGATTGGCCGCCCGCAACATAGACTTCCGCCTGGGCTGCCTATTGATAGGCCAACCTTCCACTGACAAGCCCGTGACGCGCCCACCGCCGATTGGCTTACGCGCCCATCACGGATGGTGCCCCGCCTCCATGCAGCGTCACACACGGCAGACATCTTTTGCTGCCGCTCAGTACACCCACATCCTTAGGACGGAGCAGACTGCAGTTTTCATGCGCTCGCCTCGATTGACTTTTCCCAGGTATGCGTATTTCTCTGCTCCCTTCAGCACCGCCCGACAACCATCCAGTCCTTTACAGCATCGCTTTCTTTGCAGGTTCGCTACTGGAGAGAGCTCTCTCACTGCTCCCAGTGCATTTCCTGGATAGCTCAGTCATCCTTTCCAGGTAGGTCCCCTCGCACACTCCACGGTCCGCCCCCTCCGATCCCCCACCGTGCCCCCCCTTTTTCCCTCACGTGCACAGGTCTTGCCACTTTCTTTCCCTCCACCATGGGGTTGACTTGTCTATGTTGTTTAGCCACCATTACAGTGGCGCTCTTTGCTCTGAATTGGCGAGCACCTTGTCTTTGGTAGCATTCATTTGCCTTGTAACAGGTTTTTTAGCTGCACTTTGGATGCACCACTGTTGCAATATTGCAGTTAGAGGCTTATTCATGCACTCTCTGCAATTATGTCTTTTGTGTCTCCTATTCCAGGATCCCTCTGCAGCCTGTTATTGCTGCCCTACTAAGAGGACAGTCGCTACTCAGCAGCATATGAAAATCGATCTTGTCCTGAAGAAGATGGTCGTTAATCACCCTTGAACCATCGAAACCGGTCGACCTCACCTGTTGTGGCCTCACCACAACATTTTATGATACCCCCAATACCAACAGGGGTTACTGCATGTCATTGAGAGAAAACCCCACAACAACATGGGTTTTCCCATCCCATAACAAGTGGGACAGTGCATTTTTTAGTGATATTTTGATATCACCTCACCCACCCTCTGGGCAACCACCCTTTTGCAAGGAACTTTCCAGTTATCAATGCTAAAATAAAAATTACATGACTATTCCGATGCCTCAATCTCTGCACTTGTGACGGCTAGCTGCTTAGATTTAAGAATCCGAGATTTAATTCCCCTCTCGCACTCCCCCATATCATTGTGCTGGTTGCCCTCCCCTCCCTCCTTCCCTGCATCAGACCAGCTTTTCCACCTGTGCCTAAGTGAACAGGACCATGGTTAACAAAAATATCATTAGTTGTTTGGTCTTGCCCTCACCGGCAAGTTGATGAATCTTTTTCCCCAGAAAACCGTTCCCTGTGTATCAGCATTCCCTACGGTTTGGGAAGGCAATTGCCACTCTGGCTCTTCGAGCTTTAATTTACCCTGTTGTTTTTTTCCTGAACCATGAGGTAACCAGTATACGTGTCCACAATTGCATTAGCATCTCGGCAATGTCTTGCCCCAATTCCTTTCCCCACACCTCTTTCGCATAAATTTTCCATCCATTCTTTTTCCAAGTCGGCAACCATACTACCAACCCGTTTGCCACTGACCATGAATCAGTATAAATACAACAACTTCCAGGAGTTTCCTGCTTCAAAGCCTGATACACAGCATATCATTCCGCGAAGTGACTACTCTTCCCTTTCTCTGAGGTGGTCAGCACCTTTTTCAATTTGGGATTGTATGCCACTGCTTTCCAGTGTCGTTCAAACCCCACATATTTGGCTGCACCATCTGTAAACCATGCATGCTCGACTTGTTCATCCAATAATTTTACAGACGGGATCCCTCATGTAACTGGAGACTCATCAACAAGCAAATCTCCTACCGGTTCAATATCTATGACTGGAACTCCCGCCACTTGCTCATGCAATTTTGCCACGCCAACTTTACCAGGCTTGGCACGATCTTGAATGTACCATTTCCACTTTATGATACTAGCCTCTTTTGCATGACCTATTCGGTGTGCTTTAGGGGAGCTCAGTACCCATTGCATGATTGGAATTTCCAGTCGAATCAATAAATCATGACCCACTGTCATTTGTTCCGTATCCACGAGTGCCAAGAAACATACCAGTAACTGTTTCTCAACGGGAGTATATCTGTCGCCTGCATCGGGTAACTTTCTACTCCAGAATCCTAAAGGCACCCATTTCCTGTCCTGTTTCTGCCATAGGCTCCAGTTGGCATAGGAAACTTGTATTGATACATTCATTCCACCTCACCATCCCTCAATGGCCATAAGTCAAGCCCCTTCTGAATCGTCTCCTTGGCCAATTGGAACGCATTTTCCTGTTTATAACCCCATTCGAAATAAAAAAAATGATGCGTCACTTTGTAAAGAGGCGCTAAAATCTGCCCCAAATGTGGTATGTGCTATCTACAGTCCAATGAGCTGTTGTGCTTGTTTCTTGGTTTTAGAGGTTACAAACGCCAAGATTTTTTGTTTCGCCTTCGGCACCATTTCGCGGTGCTCATTATGCCATTGTATACCCAGAAAAGCCACAGGCTCTGCTGGACCCTGGGTCTTAGCATCATTAATTTCCCAACCTTCCTTGCACAACCCTTGCCTAATGAGATCCAAGTGCACTTGCACACTGTGCTCATTCTTACCTTGTATCAATATGTCATCATGCACAATCTGTACACCCGGTTTACATGGAATCTTGTCCAAGTGTTCCACCACCAGCCGGTGACAGATTGTTGGACTATGCATATAGCCCATTGGCAAACGCTGAAACGTATACTGCCTCCCACTCCACAAAAATGTGAATTGCTCTTGGCATTCATCTGCAATCGGTACGGTGAAGAATCCAACACTGCGTACCAGGTACCCTCACATTTTTTTCCGTTTTCAATAAAAGTTACTGCATCCGGAACTGCCGGTACCAATGGAGGAGTATATATATTCAATTCACGATAATCAACTGTCATTCTGTATGTACCGTCCATTTTTCTAATAGGCCAGTTAGGATTGTTCCAAGCCGTGGTCAGAGAACGCAACACACCAGCTTCCGCATACCCGTTGATGGTTTCCGACATTTCTTTCTGCCCACCGGGAATCTGATATTGTTTCATAGACACTCCTTTTGTGGCTATCAGAACCTGCACCTGGGGCATTTTCAATTGTCCAACCGCTACGGGTGTACAGGTAAACACACTCACCCCAAACTGGTACATTTTACCCCCTAATCCAAGGGTCAATCCCTCTAAAATGTCAAATCCTATAATATATTCAGTAAGGGGGACAATTAAAACCTGATATGTGTCTCCTTTCAACTGACCGATTTGCATGTCAATTTCTGTTTGGACTGCTGAGTTTTCCTTACCTCCCAATCCCGTAATCATAAAATGTCTTCCCTTAAATCTGGAAGGATTCCATGTATCATTGAGGCCTCCGCCCCGGTATCAATTAAGGCTTGAACCTCCTGTGCATTTCCTGAATGCCAAAACAATGTCACTTTCACATGAGGCCGTCTGTCCACCTTAACATGGGCTGTTGCTACCAGAGCTTGACCCTCATCCTATTTGTATTTAGAGCGAGTGTGTTTAGCTTGCCTTTCCACCATCGCACTCACCATCTTTCGTAAGTCTGTATAAATCGGTTGGAAGGCACAGATTTGTCGGAAGACTCATCGTGTCCCCCCTCCGGAGACAGACCAAAAGGATGCTCCTCCTTTTTTGGTTTATGTACTTCCTGTTGCCTCACTTGCTTGTATCGCTCCTTCCCATCTCGGCCTTGTTTTTTATACAACAAATACATTTCTCATCTTTCAATCCTTTCAATATCTTCTTGGGGCACACCATCTTTTAACAGGGCCAGAAACATATCCTTTCTCAACACGTGAGAGTAACGGCTGTCGAACCTCTTCCCGCGAGTGCGTTTCTCATTACGCCCCTCCGTCTCCCTTTCTCTAGGTGGTTCATCCCGCTTTTCCCATTCTCCTAGATCTGCCAATTGTCTTATGGCAGCTACCACTTCATCAGTTATTTTGCATGTCATTCCTACCAATAACGTCATCATGGTGTTTTTATATGCTGGAGGGGCAGTTGAAATAAGGGCATTTGTAGCAGAAACTGATAGGTTTACCAGCCTCATATGCTCCAGGGTTTCTATATGAATGACCTCCTTCAAAGGATGTTCCCTAACTTTTTGAACAGTTTCCTTCAAGGTGTACAATTTTTTAGTATCCGTCGGCCAATCCGACTTAATCGTGTACTTGTGGTTACATCCTTGGGATGCTAACCGTAAAAGAGACATTTGTCCCTCATTACCGTTAGCATCCTGAGGAGGGCCTGCCCGTACCTTCTCCTGAATCTGGGCTTTCTGTGTTAAAGGTACAAACCTAGAAGAATCCGTCGTATCTACTAAGAGACCCGCCACCCCTCCATCCAATAATCAAACCATCCAGGCCAACAAAGAATCACCCACCCTCTGTTACAGACGGTTAATAATCTCCCCGACCTCATGATGTGAAATATCCTCCAGTGCGGTCATATCCACCACACCTCCCGGATTCATCAAATGACTACCCATCCTTCTGCGAAGCACAGGTTTAACCGTCACCTCTTTACGAGCCGGTTGCGGCTTGAATACAACCCCCGGTTCGGAAGCACTGTCTGTAGTAGTACTATCAAACACATCCCCATCCAACAGATCGGGGTCCTAATTCACACCTGCAGAAGCAATCACTGTTGCTACCTTACGGGAATTAACCCTAGCTCGTCTCTTCCAGTATTTATAGCGAGCAACCCACACTGCTGCTCGTTTAGCAACCGACTGATATTTATCTGCCTTATCATGATATACTTTAGTTTGAATCTGCTGCATTAATTCAATTTGTTTTTCTGCAGCTAATTCCTTTACCAATTTCTCAACGTTTGCTTGTAATTACACACAACCCCGCCTGCCTAGAGCCGAGCATTATTTACCCCTTTCCATAGATACTTGATGCAAGCATTTCATCATTTCGGCAGGGCTCGCTTTTCCTATACTTGTATCCCAGGTCTTACTCAATTCTGCTCCACACACCCAAGTTTGTGCGAGTTTATCATATGGACTCTCAGTCCAACCCAGGATAGTTACCTCAGGACAGTCTGCGCCAGCGGAGCTACCTTTTTTCCTAAACAGGGAACTCATTTTATCAAATGAATGTTACACCTCTCTTACGTTAATAAAAAAAAGAAAACCCGACACCTAGACAAACACGTATAAATCGCTTTCCCTTCTTTTCCCTTTTTACCACCCTAAAGGAAGAAAGACAAAAAGGGAGGAAAAAAGAATTCTCTCTTTTTTATTTCTTTATCACCGTTCCAAGTGCAAAACTTAACTTTCAAAAAATGTTGTTTAGCATGATCCTTTGGCATCAATATCCGCACAAAGACCCTGCTCACAGCGCCAAAATGCTTTGTGTTTGCTTTGCCATGTGAGGAGAACACTTAGACTTACGTTTCCCCGGCCCCAGGCAAAACAAGTTATTGGACTCAGACAGCATGAAATCACACTTAGGCAGATCGTTATGGTGAAAATGAAAATGGCTCGGTATAGGCCCTTTATTCACATAATATATGTATATATGAAATTAGCATGCATCCACAAAAATACAATCAGATACATAAAAAGAGTGATATAAAATGTTTCACCGTTAGCAAAGACACAGAAGACACCTTCATCTTGGCCACTGCGACACTGCTTAGTCCCTTAGCAGATAGGCAACGTGATCACTCGTGCTAACGGGTTCTGAGGCGGAGCGTCCTCCTTCTCAGCGAGACTGCATCACCTGGGGGTCCAAGTTCTAACTAACTTTTCCACAGAATGCCCTCTACTTTATGGGGGGCATGCCCCTCTCCCCCTTGGCAGTTGTGTCTGCCCTTGGCCGAAGAGCAGCTCACAAGTGGAGGGGGCAGAGAGTGGAAAAACCTGACAGGAGTGGAAAAACCCAGCACCCCTCTCCTCGTATTCATTTCCAGAACCCCTTAGCTCCGACTCCCTTCCCGTATTTGTCCTTCAGTGAACAATACCATAACTAGTCTCCACAGCAAGTCTACTCAGCAACAATATTTATGTAGTTATGTGAGCTTGCTCTGCTTTCGCTACTGAAATGCTTGTTTATTCTGAGAATCCCACAAAGCCGCAGGCTTTTATTACCATGATGGGATATGAGTGTCCAAAATGGCTGCCCACCAATGCCATGTTGTTCTAGCTCGTATTTCGCACAAGCATTACAGTGCCATGATGGGCACTCACCTGATGTGTCCTCATAATTCTTCAGGCCTCCCACGCCTTGTACCTGCTCAAGGAGGATGAATTAGCTTGTGGCCTCCTCATGCAGTGTCAGCTACTCCTTCTCTGCTGGACACCGTCTGGTTGTCAGTGCACAGGACAGGTTGACACTCAACTTGTGCTTGGTGCGCCCAGTGCTTAATTTGTAAAAAAATAAGTGCCAGTGTCCACAAAATATTGGCCCCATAATGCCGGGCGCGGTGCTGGCGCCACCCCGCAGTGCGGACACGTGCCTGAGCCAGTTCAGTGGTAGACCTACCTAGATCGGCCCACGAGCAGCCCATTACTCTGCTGCTGCTCCATGTCACATGCTTGGCGCTGCAGCAACTGCTGGCACAGGCTAGTAGTGGGATGGATGGGGAAGGGTACACATGGGTTGAGAAAGTATAATGCTTTAAAGTATGCTGCCACGTGAACCGTTTTTATTATAGTATCATTGCTGGCATTGTATGTTTGTAGCCAGCATGTATGGTTTATATTGTATGTATCTCTGAAGATGGATTTTGCCATGATATGCTCTTGTACTCGAACCCAGGTCCTGGCACAATTGTCATCTTGCGCCATCATGTAAACCATTAGCATGTATTGCCATCAAACCAATGGGTACTCATGCCATTGCAGGTAGTGGCAATCAACCCCACGTACTGTTGGCACTTATTTACATGCAAAGGCCAGGTGCTCCATTGCCACATGCCAGGCGCTGACAGCATTGGTAGGGTAAACAGACCACATGGCATGTTATGCCATATACTCCGCTACCCACACCAAGTGAGGCCCACTGAGAATATTATGGAATGGTTAACACTTTACAGAAATCGAATGCAATACAATGAATACATCATGGCCATTTTGTCTGCATGCTAGCAGCAATCAAGGCCACATTCCAACACAGGGTGCTTGCACATTATGCTCAATTCCATGTCTACTGAGTTACCACTGCATGAGCATATACTAGGCCCAGAGTGACCAGGCTTCATAAGGCCATGATGTCACTGCAAGGTCAGTTGTGAAAGGCCTTTAGAAGGGGCCCCTCACACGCTGAAAAGTCTGATTGCATTATGCCCAGTTAGCACCAGGCCTCTGATGTCATTCAGGGCCTCAACCAATCAGGGGTTTACTCCCTGGTCTTGCTGCCTTTCGAATAACCAAACACTGAAGACTCCATTTTACCTCCCTCCCTTCCTTCCCCATGCCCCAAATCTCTGTGCGCACACTCTCCTTCTCCCCATTCTGCTTCCACAGATCATGGCAAGCCCCCCCCACCCCCACCACTCCCCTACTAACATCTGCCCATGCCACTGTTGCCTCTGACCCCTGTCCACCTACCCATCCTTTCTGCAGCGGTCAACATGGAAACAGAGAAATCGTGGCCATCTTCCTGTGCAGCACCGTTCCACAACATAACCAAAAGGGCTATTACCGCGTGCTGGGGTGGCAGTATCTCTAATGCCCCCGATTGGCAGAAATACAGCTTGGTAATTGCGTGGAGGCCTGTACATTAGGAAACGGGTCATTAACAAGTGATGATGTCACCCACCTCAGTGTTATTGCTCAACTTTCGCATCGTGGCAAGTTTTTTGATGCCAGATAATCCCAGGAAAGCCTGGACCTGTTATGGCCCTACTGCAAGGTCTCTGATTCCCTTATGGACTGATTCCATTGTGGCACAATGTGTACAGTGCCACGCTGTCGGGCCTCCTGAGCTCATCCAGTGGGGGGCAGCACTAGTGTCAGGACACGGTCACCCATTGTACACTGGCAGTGTGCCTTGGGTGACCGTGTCCTCATTTGACGCAGGTAAGTAGGCCGCCTTGGTCGTCCGAGTCCAACCAAGGCTGCCACGGGGGCGGGGAGCTTTCTGCACTACACGCTCAGGCCGCGGGGCTGGGCAGCGGCCGCACTGGCTATGGGATTGCATCTGCATCATTGATGCATGCATGCAGATTATCCCATTAGCCAGTGCCGCCGCCTGCCCGCTCGCATTGCCGTGGCCCGGGCCGCGGCCTGCTGCTGAGTTGGCCTCGGGCCAGCCAGCCAGCCCAGCCCGGTGGCTGCGGAGCAGGCACGGCAACCACGGGGCTGCGGGCGGCAGTGTGGCACTGCACACACACTGCTGCAAATGCAATGCGGCCGCATGGTGGACCGTGGTAAAAGTTGGGGGTGCAGTGCGGGGGTCGCATTGCACTCGCAGTCGGGCCGATGGCACATGGTGGCATTTCGAGCACGGCACGCCGCCCGCCGCCGTGGATGTCATGATGTCAAATAATTGACTTGTGCATGTACATTTCACAGTGGCGGGTGGACGCAGCAGGCCGCGGGCCTGTACAAACAACAGAAAGTGTAAAAAAAAAAGACAACAGTAAAAGTTTCACTTCACTTACCTTTTTCTTTACGGCGCCGCGTTGTTCAGCAAGCGCGGCCTGCCCGCCCCTGAGGAACTCAAGTAGGCCGGGCCGTGGAGCACACAGAAGAACGGAACACAAGTCTGATCAACCTGGCCTCACCTCACGCCACGCCTTAACAAGTGAATCCTGCCTCTGCTCAACAACAGAGACCCACGTGACACACCCACCCCCACACACTTACGTCATCATGTAATTTCACTGGCTGGAGCCTGGAGTCAACAAGTTAACAACACAGCCAATGAAAACTGTACATTCTGTGTTACTATACAGAATGTATCAGATACTGCATAGTAACAACAGAATGTTGGTTTTCATTGGCTGTTGATTGTTGTTGAACTCTGTATGCCCAGCCAGCCAGGAGCCAGCCATGTCTCTCCAAGGAGATGGATGAAGGGCAGGCTTGGACTGGCCTATAGGGCAATAGGGCGATGACTGCACCAAAAATGCAAAATGCTAGTGTAGGCCAGTAAAAATGGGCCCATTTATTTGGCCAATGTGGGACAGTTTGAGGTGTTACTTCACTATGCAACTAGTAGTTTTGAACATTGTTGCTGAATAAATATTCTTTAAATATCACCATTTGTTTACATTTGAACAAAAAACAACCCCTTGGGTACTATTCAAACAGTCTGTGACTAAACACTGAATATCCATTTGCAACTGCTGGCCATTTTTTTCACTGGTGCCTAAAACCGTTTTATGGCCCAGTCTGACCATGTGAGCTGCCCCTTCCCATTTCTTCCAATCTAAAAAAAAAAAAAGTAAACATTTTTGTTTTTTTTAACATTTCTTGCTGGGCTCTGGCGCCCCCACTGGGATGCGGCCATGCCCCCCTGGGGGGCGCGCCCCACAGTTTGAAGATCTCTGGCATACAGGCACATGTCACGATGGTGATCGTTATGTAGTCAAACTGTAGCTGCTCAGCGGTGAAGTTCTTCTTCCTCTACGGGCAAGTGCCCTGTACACCGTGTCTTGGAGTTGAGCATGCTCATGCTGTACAGGGCGTCCCTTCCTGCAATGATTGGCACAGGGTGTTGGGGCTGCACCTGTCTGGCTGGAACCACGTTGGCATCCAGGTGCCGGGCCACCTGTGGACTGGGGCCTGCCATGTCCTCCTGGGGTTTGGGCGGATGTCACCACACCACATCCCCAACACCCTGGGGCTGGAGAAGGTGTCTCCATACCACGTCCTTGACCCCCTAGGGCTGGGGCAGATGTTTCACCACCATTGCTCAACCCCGTATGCCCCCTTTCCCTCTTGTGGCCTTTCCACTCATGTCGCAGGTGTAAGGGATGAATGGAAGGCACACCAAGCTGAGTCAGGGATCAGTGTACGTGATTTACGACGTAGATGTGTGGGTCCAGCAAGGCTCAAATGTACCCCAAAAGGCGAAATAATTGTCGCAATACACAGGGGCACCCTGAAAAAATAGAAAATGCGTAGGTGGTACCCGGAAAGCTTCTGATGACTGAAAAAGCAGTACACAGAGTGGCTCCCCCAAACACATAAATTGCGTATGCGGTACCGGAAAGCTTCCGTCAAGTAAAAATAGTGGTATATGATACACAGAGGCACCCAGATATACACAAATTGCATACGCGACACACACACCGTATGGCTCAGAAAGTACACAAATATATGCGCGTATTCGCAGAGGCAAACACCCCCGCCCCATAGAAAAATGGGTATGTGTTACGCTCACCTGGTATCCACAGGGACGCCCTTAGGCCCTGGTTGCCGGATTCACTCTGGACCCTTCCCGATTCCGGATGGTGCCTTCTATGGAGGTCGGGCCTGAAAACACAGGAGGACTGGACTTAGGAACAGATTTTGTTTTCTTCCCCCCGCTCCCTGGATTCGATCTGATGGACTACTCCTCACTTGTTGTGATGTCTGGCGTTCCCTCCGTCCTGCCTTCTGTGCTGGGGTGTGTAGTTTTCTGCGGGTTTGAGCGACCGAGTAAACTTCACTGGTGCTAACCCATTCAAGTGTCTTTAAGGTGGTAAGTCTGGTTAAAGCAATCTTAAAATGTCCTTGCTTTCCTTTCTTGCTATTAATTTCTTTTACTTATTTATTCCGCCTTAGGTGTACGGAGGTTCGGTGGATGCGCAGCTTGGATCGGGCTCCTATACGGATGTTGGACGCAGGAGCGTGTGATGGATGGTAGGTAAAGCGCGAAGTGCGGCGCGGTAATGTCTTCTTTTGCTAACCTGTGTTCTTTATTCCTTTTCAGGTCACAATGGTTTTTCTGGGCGTGTGAAGATTTCCGGAGCAGAGCCGGACAAGAAATGCCCAGCCAGGTGAGGTTCTCGTGATTACTGCCGTAAATACCATTAGTAACCTGTTTTAACGTTGTCCTTCTTTCTCTCTCCCTCCAGGTGCTTTGTTCTGGTGCGTGCGTGAAGTCCCGGTGATGCTGCCGACTGGAAGAAAGACCGCGAGCTGCAGGAAAACATATACTCGACGGATTGGAAGCTGCAGGTAAGCAGAGACTGCTAATGATTTTCTTTTGTCTCCTCTGCAGGTCCACTGTTCAAGGATTGCCGGATTCTGGTCTCTGGACACGATGAGCGTCATGCTGCTGACTGCAGAATAACGTGAAGCACGTTCTGTAACTTTGGTGTGGTTTATATAGCCCTCTAGTAAAGTAGTCCAGGTAAAGTAGTCCGGGCAACCACACCCAAAACACTGCACCGCACAGTCTAGTTCTAGGAACTAGGCTGTGTGGGTGCCTCCATGTTGGCTGCAGGCCTCCAATGAAAAGTAGTCCCTTCAAGACTGTGTCCCAATCTGAAAATTAGCCTGGCGCCAAAGGCGTGAGGACTGACTCCAGGAGAGTCCATGAGGATAGTGCAAGGCCCTTGGGGCCCTAAATGAACACTGAGTCTTAACCCTACCTGGCATGTGACCATGCCAGTGGGGTTTTGGGTCACGGGTCGTGACAGCACTCCCCCCAAGGCCCCTCCTAAGGTGATTCTCCTGCCTGGTCCTGGTTTGGCTGGAAAGTTTCGATGAAATAGTCTAATCAAACGCGGTGCATGAATGTTCTTACTAGGTTTCCAAGATCTGTCCTGAGGGCCGTAACCCTTCCAATCGACTAGATAGTATAGTTTGGATCTGGTATGTTTGGAATCCAGGATTTCTTTCACTTCGAATTCGGGTTCTCCATCGACCATAATGGGTTCAGGTGGTGGCTTAACTCGTGTACCGGGTTGTACTGGTTTTAGAAGTGAAATGTGGAATACTGGGTGAATTTGCATGTTGGCTGCTAATGCTAGTTTCACAGCTGCTGGATTTATGATGGCTTGAACAGAATAAGGTCCCAAATACTGAGGACGAAAAGTCTGGGTTCCTTTTAGAGGTATATATTTTGGGGCTAGCCAAACCTTGTCTCCTACCTGATAGTCAGGGGCCTTTTTCCGATGTTGGTCAGCAAACCTTTTTTGCTTGTTTTTGGCTTGGATTAACTGTTCTGTTGCCTTTTAAAAGGCCTGAGTGATGTTTGCATGAAGAGTCTTTAATGCCGGCATTTCTAGACTGGGATGGCTGTCTAGTTCGGAAGTACGTGGATGTCTGCCGTAGAGGGTGTAGAAAGGGTTTTGACCAGTACTGGAATGCAATGAATTGTTGTAAGCATATTCGGCCATCCATAATAGATCTTTCCAGGTTCCTTCGACTTGGTGCAGTATGCACCGTAGGTATTGTTCGAGAGTCTGGTTGGTCCTCTCTGTTTGACCATCCGTTTGGGGGTGATGGCTGGTGGCTAGTCGGATGTCGATTTGAGCCATAGAGCAGCACTTTTTCCAGAAGGTAGATACAAATTGGCTGCCTCGATCAGAGACCAGGACTGAAGGGAATCCATGCAGTTTGATAATGTTTTCCAGGAATACTTTTGCTAGATGGGATGCATCCGGAAGTCCTTTGAAAAGGATAAAGTGTGCCATTTTTTCGAAAATAAGTCTACTACTACTAAGATGGGATTGAACCCTTGGCTGGGAGGCAAATCGGTAATAAAGTCGAGAGATAGTGTGTGCCATGGTGCAGGAGGAATTTCTAATGGTTGCAGGAGGCCAGCTGGTTTTTGTTTTAGTGACTTGTTTTGTGCACACACTCCACAAGATTGAACTTATTGGATGACGTCTCGCCGCCAAGTAGGCCACCAATAATTGCACTTCACTTTAGCTAGGGTTTTAACAATTCCGGCATGACCTTCTATCAGAGAGTCGTGATAGTCTGAAATGATTAGTTGCTGTAGTTCTGCTTGGGCACATACAGGCGTTCATCTCAATATAGCAGTTGATCTTTAACGGTGTATTGTTTTCCTTTGGTATGCCATTCCAGTAGTTCGTTAGGTGTTATTTCACGTTGGATCACGTTTTTAAGCTCAGTTTGTGTTAAAGCTGTGGTGAGGCCTAAGAGCTTGTCCTCAGGAATAATGGCTACTGGATCTGGGGTTGCATATACTTCCTCGTCGATGCCCATGCGGGATAGTGCGTCTGCTTTTCCGTTTCTTACGCCTGGCCGATAAGTTATCACGTAGTCCTACTCGGCGAAGAAAAGGGCCCATCGTAATTGGCGTGAGGATTGTGCTTTTGCTGTTTTCAAATATTGTAGGTTCCGATGATCTGTGATTACCGTGACTGTATACCTGGCTCCCAAGAGGTAATGTGGCCATGCCTTGAAGGTGGATTTTATAGCAAGCAGTTCCTTATCGGTGATGGCATAATTGAGTGCAGGGGGTGTGAATTTTCATGACCAGAAGGCCACAGGGGGCAATTGGTCAGTTTCAGGGTCCCTCTGAGAAAGAACCGCCCCCATAGCCATACTGGAGGCATCCGTTTCCACGATGTAAGGAAGATCCGGATGAGGATGTCGCAAAATCGGGGCTCAGGTGAACTTTTCCTTAAGTTCTTGAAAGGCCTTTTCGTCGTCTTCTGTCCACATTAATTTTTTATTGTTTTTTCGTAGAAGTAACGTGATCGGATGCACAATCTGAGAGAAGTCCGGAATGAACCGACGGTAGAAGTTTGCAAAGCCCAGCATGCTCTGGACCGCTTTTAACGAGGTCGGAGAAGGCCATTTAAGAATGGCATCCACCTTGTGTACATCCATTCGATGCCTTTCGGAGCAAGAATGAAACCCAGAAATTCTACTTCCGTTACGTGGAAAAAACATTTTTCAAGTTTTGCATATAATCGATGTTGGCGGAGTTTGGCAAGGACAGCACGGACATGGTTGACATGGTCTTGTGTCGAGGTTGAATACACAAGAATGTCGTCTATGTAGACCAGGGTGCAAACATCGATCAATTCCTTTCGGACATTGTTCATAAAGTATTGGAACGCCGCCAGGGAATTACAAAGTCCGAAAGGCATTACCTGGTACTCAAACAACCCATATTTGGTACGGAAGGCCGTTTTCCATTCATCTCCTTTTTTAACTCAGACCAGTTGGTACGCTCCTCTGAGGTCTAACTTAGTATAAATCTGGGCATCTTTGACTAGATCCAGCATCTCAGGAATAAGTGGTAGGGGGGTAACAGTTCTTCACAGTGATCTGGTTCAATGCGCGATAGTCCATACAGGTTCTCAAGTCCCCTTCCTTCTTTGGTACGAAGAATAGGGGACTGGCTGCCGGTGATTTAGATGGGCGAATGAACCCATTTGCCAAGTACTGGTCCAGATAGGATTTTAGATAGTATTAGGTTAATCTGACAGTCATAAGACCTGTGCAGCCATAGTGTATTAGCTTGTTCCTTCTGTAACACATCCTGGAAATCCTGGTATTCTTCAGGGAGAGTGCTAGTTGCGCCAAGTGTAGATATGCCGATTCTAGGACTCATAGGAACATTGAAACTGGATTTGTTTTCTTGGAAATAACAGGTGGAAGCGCAATCACGAGGAAAAGTCAATCTTCTTGCACGCCAATCTATCCGAGGGTTATGAGCAACTAACCATGGCATCCCAAATATAAGCTGAAACTGAGGTGCCTTGATGAGATCAAAGGAAATCGTTTCCCGGTGTCCATCCTGGCACAGCAGGGTTATTCCTGCTGTACATTGGGTTACTGGTCCGCAAGCAATTTCTGTCCCATCCACTGTGGTTACCTTTTCTGTGTTCGGCTTAAAACATAAGGGAAGCCCCATCCGTGCGGCCAGATCTCGATCAATGTAATTCCCAGCTGCTCCGCTGTCTATGTAAGCTTCAACGGTATGCATCCTTGATGGTTGTTGGTGATTGATTAGGATCACTGGTATTGCAAAATGTGAGGTCGGTGGCTCATTCTTCTCACTCGACAAACTGACCTCTACTTTTCTCGAGCTAGGCAGTTTTCCGACTCCTTACTCTCATCCTTTTCTGTAGCTCTCACAATTTGCTTTGGGGGTTTTATCAGACAGTCTTTTAGGAAGTGCCCTGATTGTTCACAGTACAAACATAACTGCTGTTGCCTTCTCTTGTCTCTTTTAGCTTTTGTTAACGGTGGTCGTATGCCTCCGATTTGCATTGGCTCTGTGGTATTCTCTGACATGCGTGGAGTTGCATCCTTGGTTCGAAGATACACAGCCCGTGTATCTGATCTGGACCGATCTGCTTTCCGATCCTGTAGTCGATGATCTAGTTGCACCACCAGGTTGATAAATTCACTACAGTCCCCAGGTGGATCAACCACCTGAGCCAAGACGTCCTTTAATTCCCCTGGAAGGCCTCAGTGAAACAATGTGGTTCTCTTGTCTTCAGGCCACCTGGTTTCAGCTACTAATCTATTAAAGGTTGCTATGTATGTTAGTCTTGATTCCATTGCCGGAGTGACAAGAGTTAATTGTCTACAGCTTGTTCATGGGTGTGTCGAGCAAAGAGGTTTTCCATTTCCCTCTGAAAACCCCCAAAGTCACGTAGTAACGGATCATCATAGCTCACAAGCGGCACTGAACAGTCTGCTTCACTAACGCTCAGATAAGACAAAATAAATGCTACTCGTGCCTGATCGTTAGGGAATGCGCCCGGTCTGCAGAAGAAATGAAGACGACATTGATTCGTAAACGCAGCATACTTTCTTGGGTCACCTGAAAAACGTTCTGACGGTGCTAACGGTATTGCCCCGGGTAAGGTGATTTGTACTGGAGTGGCAGATGATGTGGTGGCCTGCGCCGGTGGATTATTCCCAGGTAATGGAGCTTGTTCGGCCTGTGATTGCAATAATTGCCTGCTGATTTCCTCTGTGCGATCCTTGGTGACGACAAGATCCCTTCGCAGGGTATTAGTCTCTTGCCTAGCCGAATGCACTTCGGCACGTAATTATCCTAATAACTGGGCCAGTTGGTCCATTTCAGAAGTCTCCATGGCGCCCAGGTGGATAATGTTATAGAGGCTTCGCGTTCTGTTACGCTCACCTGGTATCCCTAATGCCCTGGTTGCCGGATTCACCCTTGACCCTTCCCGATTCTGGATTCTATGAAGGTCAGGCCTGAAAACACAGGAGGACTGGATGAAATCTGTTCCTAAGTCCAGTCCTCCAGTCCAGGCCTGAAAACACAAGAGGACTGGACTTAGGAACAGATTTCATTTCTTCCAGCCGCTCCCTGGATTCGATCTGATCGCCCACTCCTCACCTTGTTGTGATGTCTGGCGTGCCCTCTGTCCTGCCTTCTGTGCAGGGCGCGTAGTTTTCTGCGGGTTTGAGCGACCGAATTAACTTCACTGGTGCTAACCCAATTCAAGTGTTTTTTAAGGAGGTAAGTCTGGTTATAGCAATCTTAAAATGTCCTTGCTTTCCTTTCTTGCTATTAATGTCTTTTCCTTATTTATTCCCCCTTAAGTGCGCAGCGGTTCGGTGGATGCGCAGCTTGGATCGGGCTCCTACCCGGATGATGGACGCAGGAGCGTGTGCTGGATGGTAGGTTAAGCGTGAAGTGCGGCGCGGTGATGTCTTCTTTTGCTAACCTGTGTTCTTTATTCCTTTTCAGGTTGCAATGGCCTTTCTGGGCGTGTGAACATTTCCGGAGCGGAGCTGGCCAAGAAATGCCCAGCCAGGTGAGGTTCTCGTGATTACTGCCGTAAATGCTGTGAGTATCCTGTTTTAACATTGTCCTTCTTTCTCTCTCCCTCCAGGTGCTTCGTTCTGGTGCGTGCGTGATGTCCCGGTGATGCTGCTAACTGGATGAAAGACTGCGAGCTGCAGGAAGACGGATACTCGACAGATTGGAAGCTGCAGGTAAGCAGAGACTGCTAATGATGTTCTTTTGTCTCTTCTGCAGGTCTGCTGTTGAAGTATCGCTGGATTCTGGTCTCTGGACATGATGAGCGTCACGCTGCTGACTGCAGAATAACACGAAGCACGTTCTGTAACTTGGGTGTGGTTTATATAGCCCTCTAGTAAAGTAGTCCAGGTAAAGTAGTCCGGGCTACCACACCCAAAACACTGCACCGCACAGTCTAGTTCTAGGAACTAAGCTTTGTGGGTGCCTCCATGTTGGCTGCAGGCCTCCAATCAAAAGTAGTCCCTTCAAGACTGTGTCCCAATCTGAAAATTAGCCTGGCGCCAAAGGCGCCAGGACTGACTCCAGGAGAGTCCATGAGGATAGTGCAAGGCCCTTGGGGCCCTAAATGAACCCTGAGTCTTAACCCTACCTGGCATGTGACCATGCCAGTGGGGTTTTGGGTCACGGGTCGTGACAGTATGCGATATTTGAAGGTAATGATTTCGTAGCAAAAACACATATGACTTCATAACTCCTCCGGATTGTAACCTTCACACGCACTAGTGGTATGCGTTGCTTGACTTATATTACGGTGTCATTGCCATGAGCCATATTGGCATGTCATGTAGGTGCGCAGCATCACCGCACGCAGGACATAACTTAAGCGTTAAGGGCCTTTAGTCTGCTATCGGTTGCTGCGGATGCAAGACGCACACCACTGTTTCTCCTTAGAGGGTAACTGCTTCTTTCTTTCAAGTATCCCTGTTCTTATTCCCAAAAGTTTGTTTTGCATACCGTCTTGTATGTGCTGGCACCAGGTGGAATCCCTTGTCTCAAGTTGATCCTCTGGCGGGGGGACTACTTCCTGTTCTGTTAAAATTTTAAAATGTTTTTGACATCCGATGTGGCATTGGCAATTCGTAGATTATGGAAATTCTGCTTTGCATCCAAAACTGCTCATTTATAGTCCCTTACTAGAGTCTTATATGATTGAAGAAACGATGGGGATGGTACAGATTTCCAGGAGTAAAATGCCTTAAGCGTTGCAGCTTTATGCTTTCTTAGCTCCTCCGTAAACCAGGGTTGACTTTTGAAATCTGAATATTTTGGTTTCTTAGGTTTTAGTGGGTCTAAGATATTAGAAATGCTAGCCATATTGCTAGCCAAGCGAGAGTACATGTTATTGAGGGAAGTTTCTGAGGAGAAACCAATATTATTATCCAGTACTGGTGCAATATTGTTAAGGGTAAGGCGTTTTAAGTTGAGAGACAAAACGTGGCCCTTGGAGTGATTCCTTTGTTTCACCGGGAATAGTACCACTATAGAAAAATGTATTAAAACGTGATCAGACCATGGCCACAGTGTAGTAGAAACGTCCAAGCAGAGGGTATTGAGAGTTGCTACCCGGTCTAGAGTGCGTCTGAGTACATGGGTGTGTACAGTCACTTGCGGAATGAAACCCAAATCAGAGAGAGAGTGCTCTAGCTCAATGGCATGAATATCTTCAATGTCACCTAAGCAATGATTAATATCTCCCAAAATTATAAAGCGGGTAAGGGGTTTTAACCAGGGAGTCTTGCATAATGATTCTTTGGTGGAGCCATCAGACATTCACAATTCTTTTTCGGTGTATGAATACTGTAAATTCTGTGCTGACACTATCCACAAATGGAGAAACATAACCCGCATCTGAACCCATGACATCGCTCCTGCTGATGTCTGTTATCAAATGACTTGTGATCCATCCTACATTGGGAAGTGTCAGCAGCTAAAGCTTAATGTGAATGGAAAAGTGACTGCTTTTGAGCAACGATTATGTACAAGATCTATAAGTGTTTATGTTGATGTTTCAAACAATATGGTATGAACTTTTACTGTTTTCACTGCTGGCCACCTGAACCATGTGAAAATTTCCCCACATACTCATATATTCCGGCTACTATTTAAGGTGGCCCATGCGCATTGACACGACTTGGTTTATTGATGTATGCTTTAAAACCTACAGTTAGGCGTTCTATACGTGCTGCGCCATATACTCCCTTAACGCCAGACTGCAATTCTGAAGTGCATTTACTCTCTGAATCGAGGAATTAGCGTTAGCCATTTCCATTAACGGGACTTGGGGCTTGGCGGCTAGGGGATATAAAACCATGATTAAATTAGCCTGTCTGGTTGTTAAAGGGCTTAATGAAACCTCACAAGCTTTAACTGAATTGCTGCTGGATAACAAACATTTAGGAAAGCTATCTTACAAAATAGAGCAGCTATAGATTATTTGTTTTTGAAGCATAATTTGGGTTGTGAAACGATGGAAGGGATGTGTTGTTTCGACCTGGGAGATCACTCACGATCTATTGAAAAACATATTCAAGGCATAAAGGATCTGGTTGCTCGAGTAACACAAGATCAGGATGGGGATTGGTGGGAACACTTATTTGTATGGATTCCTGAAGCACCATTGATTTGGATGTTTGGAATGACTGTGGTAGTGATTTGTTTTTGTTGTTGTGCTTCATGTATTCCTAATTTGTGGAGAATGTTCAGATTATTTTAGGTGTCCCCTGAATGCCCGTCGGGTTATGGTGGCTGAGTGTCCAAGGGGTGGAGTTTAATGCTTTTGCGAAATGCGAGCTAGAACAATATTGCGTCGGTGCGCAGCCATTTTGGACACTCATCTCCCATCACAGTAATAAAAGCCTGCGCCTTCGCGGGCCTCGCAGAATAAATAGCATTTCAGTAGCGAAAGCAGAGCCAGGTCACTAAACTACATAAATATTGTTGCTGAGTAGACTTGCTGTGGAGAATAGTTATGGTATTGTCCACTGAAGGAAGGATATGGGAAGGGAGTCAGAGCGTCCTGCAGGTGCATGATAAGGGGTTCTGTGAATGAATACGAGGAGAGGGGTGCTGGGTTTTTCCACTTCAGACTGGTTTTTTCCACTCTCTGCCCCCTCCACTAGTGAACTGCTCTTCGGCCGAGGGCAGACACAACTGAGAATGGCGGGGACATGCCCCCGATAAAGAAAAGGGTATTCTGTGGAAAAGTTAGTTAGAACTTGGACCCCCGGGTAATGCAGTCTCGCTGAGAGGGAGGACACTCCACCTCACACCCCGTTAGCATGAGTGATCTCTTCACCTACCTGCTAAGGGACTAAGCAGTGTTGCAGTGGCCAAGATGAAGGTGATATGATATGATATGATGTGATAGTTTATTTATATAGCGCCTATACACAGTGTGTTTCAAAGCGCTTCAAGGCAAGGGAGGGAACAAGGGAAAATACAATGACATTCTTACAGGCCATGAACAATAAGGATGTGAAATTAACTATCATACTCGGCCTGACGACATTTCATATAGTGCAAGAGCTAAGACATAGCTAAGGAAGGGAGGGGGAGAGTAGGAAGGAAATGGAAAAAGACAGGTTACTACCGTACTAGGCCTGACAACATTTCTGGTAAAGCCGGAGAAAAACAAGAGGTGAGGGAGAGGGGTGCAGAAAGGTAGGGGAGGAACAAAACAAGCAGCTATCATACTAGGCCTGACGACATTTCAGATAGTGCTGGAGAGGGGTTGGGGAGGAGACAGACGAGGTTGCTATCATACTAGGTCCAGGGACAATTCTGATGGAGTAAGTGCATAGAAGAAAGTAAGGGGAAGAGATAGGAAAAGAGAGAAGGGAAAGGAGGAGAGAACAGAGAGTTAGCAGTCAAAAGAGTGGAGAAGCAAGAAGGAAGAGTGAATACAATTGCAGAAGTCAGTAGTAACACATACTGTTGCATCCCAGGATACAAGATGAAGATGGGAACAGCATGATTCAGGGCCACCATGAGTACAAGATGCAAAGGAAGTCTAGCATGATAGTTGAGAAAGGGTGACGCACCGTGAATGAATGAAGTCCATAAAAGTCAAATCCAGCATTGGCCACAAGACGGTGATGGGGAAGGAGGGAGGGGGAGCAGGGTAGAAGAAACAAGCAAAACAAGAATCAAGAAGGTGTCTTCCATGTCTTTGCTAACGGTGAAGCAATTTATATCTATATTTCTATGTATCTAAGTGTATGTTTGTTTATGTGTGCTAAGTTCATATAAATCTATATTGTGTGAATAAAGGGCTTATAATGAGCCATTTTCATTTTACTACAATAGTTAGTCTATGTGTGATTTCTTGCCTGTCCGAGTCCAATAACTTGTTTTGCCTGGGGCTGGGGAAACATAAGTCTAAGTGTTCTCCTCACGTGGCTAAGCAAAAGCAAAACAGGCACCTCCTATTTTTTGCCAGTCGTGCATCACCCACATAATTTGTGTATTGGCACATCTGGCTGTATTTGTATGACAGCCCTGAGTAAAGCATGTCCTGTGTCGTACAGACTCATATCATATGGCCATCATACTGGGAGGAACCCGTGTGGCTGCCATTTGTGGCACATGTCTGTGTGACAGCACACATCCCCCACAGGGTACTCACACCTACATGTACTGTTGAGTGGTACATTTTTGTTGCGATTCCCTCTGCACTGCTCGACAGGTGCATGCAGACAATGTTTACCTTTCACGCCATGTCATGCAGAGTTGCATGTTCCATTTGTCACCTGCTCCCATGGGTTTACTTGTTAGGATGCATATCACAGCTGTCTGTCAACGCACCTTATGGTGTTCCCAGAGTGAAGTTGTACATGTTTCCACAGACAACATCCACAGTGACTCAATTCCTGTGACACAGAGAGCCAACTCATTGTGATGCCTGTTTGTTTTGTTTGTTTGTTTATTTAATTTGTATAGCGCTCCTGACCCAGAGGTATATGGGCGCTTAAGCATCAGGTTACAGGCAAAGGTGGGAACATTTGTACAATTGTTCAGCATAAGTATAGTTACAAAATCAGGTATGAAAGCAGTTATAGTAGAATTAGTGACATACATACATACAGTGCTAGTTAATTGTTAAGTAACCAGGTGATGATCTTAGTTCTGAAAGGTTGAAATGTAGGGGTAGATTTGATGTCCAATGGAATAGTGTTCCATAATTGAGAGGCTAGAACTGGGAAACTGGATCCACCGGCTCTTTTGAGGGAGTATTTGGGCACTGTCAGTTGTAGTGTATTAGAGGATCTGGTGGTTCTAATATTCTGTCTTAAGATGAATTTATCGGTTAAATAAGGTGGGGCCAGGTGGTTAAGAGCTTTGTAGGTGAGGCAAATAGTTTTTAGGTCTATTTTGTGTTGGATGGAGAGCCATTTGCATTTGATTCTTGTGGCTGAGATATGTTCTCTTCTGGGAATATTAAGGGCGGCACGGAGTGCATTGTTTTGTAGAACTTGCAGTTTATTGACAACCGTTTTATTGGCACCTACATACAGGCTGTTGCAATAATCCAGTTTGGATTGTATTAGTGCTCTGGCTACAGTAAGGCAATTGTTGGGGGATATCAAAGGTCTGCAGGCTCTGATTAGTTTCCCAGTGTAAGCAGTGGCTGAGGCGGTCATATTAATTTGTTTGGCGAGGTTGGTGTTAGTGTCGAGATAGAAACCAAGAGTTTTTACACTTTTGGCAGTGGGAATGGTGTTGCCGTCAATGATGAAGCTAGAGTAGCTCGGGCTGAGATTCCGGATAGTGTTGGGTGAGCCGACAAGGAGCAGTTCAGTCTTGTCATCGTTCAGGCAGAGGCCATGTGTGGCCATCCATGCCTGAACGATGGAGAAGACTTCACCGATCCTGTTGGCGTCCGCGTTGTAGTTGCCTGATAAAGTGAGGAGTATCTGGGTGTCATCTGCGTAGTTGGTGTAGGTGACACCCAGATGGTCCAGTTTATCGAATAGGGGCTTTGTAAATATATTATACAAAGTGGGTGAAACACACGATCCTTGTGGGACACCGCAGGTAATGGGAATAGGGTCGGCTGCTGCTATGGGTGAGAAGACTCGCATGGTCCTATTGTCCAGGAAGGATTGGATCCATGTGACCGCCGAGTGGGAGAAGTGTGCTGCCGATGATAAGTGGTTGCACAAGATTTTGTGGTCAACCAGGTCAAAGGCAGCGGAGAGGTCGAGGAGAAGCAGGATGGCAGCCCTCCCTTTATCTTTGATTTCGTCTATCTGGCTCTTGAGATCAACAAGGGCCGTTTCCGTCCCATGTTGGGGATGAAAGCCAGATTGGCGAGTACCTAGTAATAGGTTAGTTTCAAGGTAATCCTGAATTTGTAAATAGGCCACTCTGTCAAGAATCTTTAGTAAAAATGGGACAGTGGTAATGGGTCTATAATTAGTGGGTATGTCTGGGTCGAGGGTCTGTTTTTTTAGCAAGGGTAGGACCCAAGATTGTTTCAGATTACTTGGGACCATGTTGTTAGAAAAAGACAAGTTTATTAATTTGGTGATGAAGGGGGAGAGATCCCTGGCAGCATCCTTGATAATCTGTGCTGGGCAACTGTCCCCCTTGCAGTTCGAGGGTTTCAAGGATGCTATAATTTTTTGTACTTCAAGTGTGGTAACCTTTTTGAAGGTGAAGCTTGAGCTAGTGGCGGTGAGTGGGGGATGGGTGGGTCTGGAGGAGGGGTCATGAGTGAGCTGTTGCCGTTTGTTTTCAATTTTAGTTTGGAGCCCTGAGATTTTGTTGGCAAGGGCGTTCTGGATCCCTGTGCACCAAGGTTTATCCTTTGTGCAGGTATCTTCGGGAGGAGTGGGGTTTTCTAGTTCCTTTAAGATGTTAAAGAGCTCTTTTGTGCTGGAGCCTGCCTGTGAAATCCTGGAATTAAGAGATTCTTTCTTAGCACGTGTGATCTCATTTTTGTAGTGGGTGGAGAAGTTGGTGAGGTTAGTTCTATTGTCTGCTGAAGGCACCGATTTCCATAGTGATTCAAGTTTGCTTTTTTGTAGTCGGAGAAGTTTGAGCTCTGGGGTGTACCATGTATTCAGGTGCGCTTTAGGTTTCCCTTTACGCATTTTTAGTGGGGCAATGGTGTCGATAGCTTTAGCCATGGAGTCATTATAGGCGTTGACCATCGAGTTTAAGTCAGTTGTGGTTGGTAGGGCGTTCAGAATGGGGGTCACCAGAGGCATTAAGGCTTCAGCTGTGATGTTGCTCTTTTTCCTAGTTTGGCAGGCCGGAGCAATAATAGGCTTTTTGTGCACTAGGTTGTTGATATTAATGTCAAGGGGGAGGAAGTGGTGATACGTCCAGATGAGCTGTACAGGGTCCTTTAGGGTAATGTTGCAATTGAGGGCGGTAACCCAGTCAAGGATTCTGCCTTTCGAGTGGGTGGGTTTGGAGCAGAGTTGAAGGAGGCCATACTCCTCTAATGCCGTGGCCAGGGCAATGGCAGGGGTGTCAAGAGGGTCATTAAACCCGAGATTGAAGTCTCCCAGTATAATCATTTGTGCTGAAGGTTTGGAGCTTTCGGCAACTAGGGAGGTGATATCTTCCTCAAAAGAGCCAGGTGGACCCGGGGGTCTGTAGATTAGGTGCATAGTGATAGTACTCTTCGGGGAGGTTTGTAGTTTAACTGTGAGGTGTTCACATGATTTGAGTAGAGGAGAGGAGCCTAGTCTGATATCGAGTGAGGACTTAAAGATGAGGGCTACACCACCTCCTCGAGCGTTAGGTCTGTCTACTCTGAGGATAGTATAGTTGTCAGGGATGGCTAGGGTAAGGGATGGTCCCGCAGCCTCATGTAGCCAAGTTTCTGTCATAGCAAGGAAGTCTAGGTTGTTAGTCAGAATGATGTCGGCGACTTCTGTGGAATGGGCGACAAGTGATCTAACATTTAGAAGAGCTCCTTTTAGTGTATAGAGGGTAGAGTTGATGGGGGTTATAGTGTACTTGTTAGTTTTGTTGAGTAGTTTAGCTGGGCGTTTGCTAGTTTTGTGGTGGATTCTGGCACCAAGTCTATTGTTGCGATCGGTAGGGATAAGGGTGGTTGTTTGAGAGACAGTAAGGTCAGTCATGTGGAGGGGCTGTGATGATGGGTGGGGCAGGGTGCACTAGTGTCGGTAGGGTTCTGCTTGGATCTATCTGCACTCTTATTGTCTAGGACATCGTAATGTTGTGCGTGGTCATGGGTAGGATGGGCAGATTGTGAGACCGGGAGGAAGGCTGGAGTAGTGGGCAGGAATGGTGTGGGGCAGACGATAGGGTAATGTCTTGGGCAGGCGGGTCTAGCTAGTCCATTTTTATGGGTTATGTAGCTGTTACCATTGCAGAGTATATTGCTTTGCATGACACAGAAGGGGAACATGATCACGGTAAGGCAAAGTAGCATAATGTGTGTGCTAGGGGCGATGCGCCGTGCAGAGGATTGGCGGATGAAGGACATCGGTGCGGCCATAAGGCACAACACAATAGTGTGGTCTAAATACGACCATAGGGCACAACACAGTAGTGTGGTCTAAATACGACCATAAGGCACACCATAATAGCGTGGTCACTATGCGACCATAAGGCACAACACAGTAGCGTGGTCACTATGCAACCATAAGGCACAACACAGCGTGGTCACTATGCGACCATAAGGCACAACACAGTAGTGTGGTCTAAATACGACCATAGGGCACAACACAGTAGTGCGGTCTAAATACGACCATAGGCACAACACAATAGCGTGGTCACTATGCGACCATAAGGCACAACACAATAGCGTGGTCACTATGCGACCATAAGGCACAACACAGTAGCGTGGTCACTATGCGACCATAAGGCACAACACAGTAGTGTGGTCTAAATACGACCATAGGGCACAACACAGTAGTGTGGTCTAAATACGACCATAAGGCACAACACAGTAGTATGGTCTACTCTTAGACGCCCACGTTCTGGGACCACTCCATTGGGCTACTCCCCTCACACTCTTTTGGCTCAGTGGACCTTGTTTACATCACCCAATCCACTCTCCGTCTCTCTGCAGTTCACTGACCTTGACTATAAGGAAAGCACACTTTTGGCTGTACCTACTCATGGGCTTTTTCCCTTTCCACACCTTCCTGCAGATCCTCATTGTATCCAGTTCCGTGTCCCAGACCTGATTAGTGTGTCATGTGTTGAATGTCGTGTTGTCCGTGGATATGGAATGGATGTCTGGCTGTTGCCATGTGATGCCATTGAACATTTAAATATCACATATGCATTACTTTTCTCTGCTATGTGTGGTGAATTGACAGTTGAATGGCCCCTCATTGTGCGTTTACGCCACTATTGAATATCAATGTGTCCAATTCTGGCATGGACATGATGGGTAGGAAAGGGGGTGGGAGGAGGACATTTGTCAGCAAATGTAATGCATCTCTTGCTTACTGAACAAAATGTGTGAATGCACAATGTCTGATGAGTGCGGGTCCTGCCATTTGTTGTTAGAGTGCACCTTGAAGCATATGTGTATTGTTGTCACTTTGAACATGTCTCAATATGTCTTTCTCTGTACATGTGCAGGTGAGAATGCACCAGATGCAAAGGAGGAGGAAGAGTTCATGGTGCGTCAGCCTACCACTGGTAGGCGTAGTGGGGTAGGCCGTGAGAACCCACTGGTGCTCCAGACCATCCTGAATCGTGCTGCATACTCTGAGGCGTGAGATGTAGACCATGAGAACTGCCATCCATGAAGAGCTCTCAGCCACAAGGACATTGATCTACGAGGAGATGGATGCCTTCAGACATACTCCCTGAATAACTCAATGCATCACGGATGAGCATGCATACAGACTCTGCAGCCATCCGTGATGAAATGCATGGAGACATCACCAACCTCACTGTGTTGGTGCATTCAACCATGTCACGACTGGCCGTGGCCACTGAAGACCAGGCTGCAGCACTACGTGGTAAGGTGCCAACACCACAGCCACGTGCAGATCAAATGCAGGATGGGGGTCCCAGCACATACCAGCCTCCTCGTCCACCGTTGCCGTGAGGTCCATGAGCCCATGGAGGGAAATATTTTTTTCTGTGTCCATTCATGTGGATGTTGACATACACCCTACCCCTCACCACTCCTGTGTGGACTCCTCCCCACACCTCAGTCCATGATGAACAATTTATTTAAGCTGTTTTTTTTGTCCTTTGCTAGTGTTGTTATTGCTTTTCCTTTTGGTCCCCTTGATTTGCCAAGGACACTGTTTGTTGGTATTCCCCTGGCCCAGATGTTGGCAGATGTTTTTGTTTTGCACTTTCAAAGGTGTATTTTTTAAAAGGTTTTTTGGACCTTGTAATGTGCAATTGCACTCTCAGGGGCATGATGAATGCAGTTGTGGATAAGCAGCCAAGCACAGTGACGTCAACTGGCATGGTTGTATTGTGATCATCTGGAGGGCATGTGCAGGTAACATTGGGTTTAGTGAATCTTTGTGCATGTGTGCTGTATGCATGATTATGAAATACGGCTGCTGTAATGCATTGTCCCATGTTTTTGTAGTGCTACAGAATCATCCAGTGACTGCACTCCATGGGAGGGCCTCCCTGCACACTTTCACATCCCTCGTCCCCATGCCCTCTGCCAGGCACTGCCCCTCCTCTCACGCATTTGGAGGCACAGTTCCTGGTGGAGGTGATGAGGGAATTACATCATGCCAGCTCAGTAAGCAGGTAAGCATGTGCACTGTCTCGCATGTTATGTCAGTGTTATTGGTCACCGTGGTATTTACATGCAGTGCACATCTTGCGATACTGGTAGGTTAACCCTGTGTCACAGGGAATGTCTGGGCAGATGTGTGTCTGTACACATGCAAGTGTGAGTATGTGCAGTTACACTTCGATACATGTGCATTGTTTGGATGGATGCACTTAGTTGAGTGACACCATGATTGGAAGTGATTGGACCGCACTATACACACTTTTCCCATTGGCAGAGTTTCATTCAGTCTGAATGTACGTATTGATTGATGCCATGCATTCACTGTGCATCTGCATAACCAACAGTGATGTGTCCTTACTGCCACCCTTCAACTCCCCTTGTCCCCATGTTTCCTACAGTGCCTGCATGTGTACTCCCTGTGCACACTTCTCTTTGACCGTTGCCACTTCACAATCCAATCCCTTCTCCACTTACATGACGTCCCAGACATGCCACTGTTCAACATGTGCCACGCACATTGATTCTCATGTATCTTCATCCTCTGCTGCACCACTTCATGATGTTGCCTATGGAGAATCATTCTGGCCTTTGTGTGAATTGACTCCACATTACATGTTTGTCACACTTTAAGCATGTCGGGTTGGCCAAATATTGGGTGAGCATGTGTTCCTGTGACTGACTACTTCTGTGTTACACAATGATGAGACTTTTGTTACAGTGTTTAATTATGTTGGTTATCTGCACCAGGGTGTGTTACATGTTCTTTGGTTTGGATACCTTCTATATGTCATCTGCCAATGTCAGTGAATGAACATTGCGTGCCCACATTCGGGACCCATGCATTTGTGAGATTGTCCACTCCCCACAGATTGTCTTCGTCTGCTCTCCCCGTGTGAGTTGCGAGTGCACCCTGGAAGCCATGCACACCTACTGGGAGAGTCTCACAATCAGGGTGTGTGGTGTGTTGTGGGGTGAATGAACAGCAGCATGTTGTCTGTAGGTCCATTTGCAGTGTTGTGCACAGGGGTGAATGTTTGTTGTATGGTCTGGGTATATGTTTAGAGTTCCTTCTTAGCAGGAATGTGGCGTACATGGGTCTTTTTGTGATTTGCATGCCATACTGCATGTTGTCCGTGTTGTTTCTGATGTAGAGCTGACGATTGACCTTTCACATATGCACATTCTTTGCCGTTCTGATCATCAGCTTCACCCTCTGCTTTCCTTCATGGACCACTAAATGTGGTGTTCATGTCTCCATATTCATCCCGAGGTTGACTTATCTATGAAATCACTCACTGTGGTGTCGGAAATGTCCATCCTCATCTCCTCCTTCAAATGCTTTTATCCTATCCCTCTCTCTCTCCTGCTCCACTTCACTGTTAGTCAATCGTCACTCTGTGTCCTGTCTACCTCTTGCACTCTGTGATACAAGTACACTGGGTGTTACAAGCTAAATTTCCTGTTCACTACATGATTTATCAGGGATGTCCAGCATCTTTTGATTGTTGCAATGCATGTCTTTGCAATTTGTAAATGTATTTCCAGGTGTGATGCAGTTGTTGCAAGTCAGGTGGGTACCCTGCGCAGGTAGTTGAAGGGAACTCAGGGTGTCACTTGTCTTGTGGTTTGTGGCAGGTAGCCTGGCACTGTGTGTGGCCGGTTTTCTTTTACTTTTTTTTGTGGGTAGGGGACCAGCATCATGGGTGCATATCACACATGGTGTTATTGGGCTGGTGTGTATTTGCATGAGGTTTTGGACACAGATTGATGGTGGTTTAGGTTGCAGGATTGTCACAGGTTTCCCCCCTTCTCACCTGTCTATGTTGTTTACTGGAGTTGTTCGATGGAGTCTTCTTCCGCACAGTTTGTGTCTTGTACAACCCAGTGCGTAGGTCCTCGGATTCCAGCGTGCGTTTTGCGTCCCGTATCCAGGAAACGTTTGGATGTCCTGGGAAGTTCCAGGAAACAGCAAGGAGTGCACTCGGAGGACGAGTGCAAAGGAGTTCCGGGAAGCAACTGAGGACAAGAAAGAAAAGGATGAAGGAGGAGGAATTTAGGGGACCGGGAACCAGGAATCAAAGGACTTCGTTGTACGAACTATGGCAGCACACGTCTGGCTACTGCAAGCGGTAGCGTTGAGACGCGCCAGGCCGCGGGGGCGTGTCAGCTTTGTAGAACGTAGTGCGTACGACGCGGAGACTGGTAAACAGCGTTCCACGTTCGGTGGCCATGTTGGGAGTACTGTCGAGTGCAGGCCCCTATGGGTCAGGGACCATGAAGTCCAGAAAGAAAGCGTCCGATGGTTCATGATATCATGCCTCCTCCGAAAGCCTTTTCCTCTGGGTTTGCCTGGGTGTATAAGGTGGTACCTTCGGAGTAGTCTGGGGGGATTTAGGTTTGAGACTGGTTCCCGGGTGCGTTCACTGGGAGGGTACCCTTTCCACTCGACCAGCTACTGTAGCTGACCACATCTGTACCTGGAGTCACATATTCTGGACACTTCATATTCTAATTGATCATTGACAACCACAGGGGTAGATCTTGGAGCAGTCAAACTAGGTGGATTCTTTTCCAGGAGTCTGGTAGTTTGAGTCGGAAGACCACAGGGTTAATGATTTCCTTTATGGAAAAAGGACCAAAGTATCGGGGAGCCAACTTATTTGGTCGTAAGTGTCGAGGCAGTAGTTTCGAGGACGGCCAGACCTTATCATCCACTGCATAGGAAGGCCCTGGTCTTCTTTTGGAGTCCGTGCTTGTTCGGCCTTTTTGAGGTGTTCTTTGGCGTCCTTGTGTACGTTGATGAGGGTTTCAATCCAGGAATTGACTGTAGGAACTGGTGTAGGATGTGGAAGAATGGATGGTAGAACCGAATGGTGGAATCCTTGGCTGCAGAAGAAGGGGCTGGTTTTGACAGCCGAGTGATCCGAATTGTTGTAGGTGATTTCAGCCACAGGTATTAAAATTGACCAATCGTCCTGGACCTTGGTGGTGAAACAGCGAAGATACTGCTCCATGCTTTGGTTCACACGTTCAGTAGCTCTGTTGGTCTGTGGATGATAACCTGAGGAGAGGGCACGTTGGATTCCTAGTATACGGCATAAGTGTTTCCAAAACTGAGATATGTATTGAGGTCCTCTGTCTGATATGATCTTGGAAGGGAGTCCATGAAGTCGGAATATGTGTTCCAGGGAGATTCCAGCGAGTTCTGAGGAAGATGGTAGATTATATAAGGGTGTAAAATGAGACATGTGAGTGAATAAATCAATGGTAACCATGATAGTTGTGTATCCCCTGGAAAGTGGTAATTCCACAATAAAGTCTGTAGCAATGAATTCCCAAGGTCTTGTTGGTAGCGTTGGTTGGAGTAGGAGACCCGCCGGTTTCTTGTTATCATGCTTGTTTTGGGTGCAGACTGCAGTGGCTTGGATGTACTGCTGGATGTCAACTCTCATTCTTGGCCACCAAAACTGTCTTTGTATTAAACCGAGAGTGCTGGTGATACCACGAAGTCCTGAATGAAGGGTATCATGACAGAGGCTTGTAATCCTTTGTCACAATCTCTGCGTGGGGATGACCAGGCCATTATCCTTGAATAAATACCATCCTTTGTTTTAAGGTTCCATCGATTCTTCCCGGTAAACTCTTTCCAGATCTCAGAGGATTGGGTTTGAATCCGAATGTCTTCCAGGAGACTGATTGCTTGGGCTACAAATATTGTGTGGGGAAACATCTTTGGGAAGGATCGGTCTTCAAGAGTTTCGTAGTCGGGACGTCGGGATAAGGTGTCAGCAATTATATTGTGTGTTCCAGGAACATGATTGATTTGGAACTGGTACTGGGTAAAGACGAAGGCCCAACGGGCTTGGCGACTATTCCTACATTCCAGGGATTGTAAAACTTGAAGTTTCCGATGGTCCGTGCGGACCTGAACAGGATGTTTTGCTGTCAGCAGTAGATGACGCCACTCTGTGAAGGCTTGACGGATGACTAATAGTTCCTTTTCCAGAATAGAATAATGAGTCTCGCTAGGAGTCAGGGTTCGCGAGAGATAAGCAATGGGGTGTTCTAATTTGTCTTCAAATTCCTGTTTTAGGACTGCTACGATGGCGTAGTTGGAGGCATCCATCTCTACCAGGAAAGGTCGATCGATGTCTGGTTGAGCCAAGATGGGGGCTTGTGTGAACTCCGACTTCAATCGTTGGAACGCTTCATCTTGGGCTGCTGTCCAGAGAAAGGGAGTATCCTTCTTCAACAATGTAATGATCGGTTGTACTATCTCTGAAAAGGAAGGTATGAATTTTTGGTAGAAGTTGGCAAGCCCCAGGAAGGATTGAATCTGTTTCACAGTAGTTGGAACAGGCCAGGATAGAATGGAGTTTACTTTTGAGTGGTCCATTCCAATTCCTTCTGGACTAAGGACAAACCAGAGAACAGTAGAGACATGGAAAAGGCATTTCTCGGGTTTAGCCAGGAGCTTATGTTCACGTAGCTGCTGTAAGACTGCTTTTACATGTTCTTCATGCTTAAGATGGTCCTTGGAGTATATCAGTATATCGTCCAGGTAAACTATGACGAAGAGGAACAGCATATCGGAGAACACCCGGTCCATAAAACGTTGGAAGACCGCTGGGGCATTGGCGAGTCCGAAGGGCATAACCAGGTATTCAAAGTGAACAAAGGGTGTTCTAAAGGCTGTTTTCCATTTGTCACCCTCCTTTATACGGATCAGATGGTAGGCACCTCTGAGATCCAATTTAGTGAAGACTACAGCTCCTCTCACTGCTTCCAGGAAATCCGAGATTAAGGGCAATGGGTAGCGGTCCTTGAGGGTGCATTGATTAAGACCACGATAATCAAGGCAAAGCCTAAGCTCATTAGTATCTTTCTTGGGAACAAAAAACAACGAAGCTCCCTCCGGGGATTTGGATGGTCGTATAATGCCATTTTTCCAGGATAGTATCCAAGTATTCTCTGAGGGCCCTTTTCTCAGGTTCTGATAGAATGAACATCCTTCCAAAGGGAATCACTGCTGAGGGTTCAGTATCAATAGCGCAGTCTTCAGGTCTGTGAGGGGGTAGGGCCTGAACTATGGCGGTTGAAAACACATCAGTGTAATCCTGATAGGCCCTGGGAACCTGGATAATATTTGAGATCGTGAATGGGCCTTGCTGGTCTGTTAGCGTACCTTCAGAGGATTTTGTCGAGGAATCCAGGGATAGACAGTGAGACATACAATGTTCTGAACCAAGAAACAAGGATCCTGCCGCCCAGTTGATGTATGGGTTGTGCTTCTGTAACCATGGCATACCCAGTACCATTGGATAATGGGCAGATTTTATGATGTCAAATTTGAGCACCTCTTGATGATGATTTATCGAGAGCTGGATCTCTTTGGTTTGCAGGGTTATGGGTCCTGAAGAGAGAGGCCTTCCATCGATGGCCTCTACAGGTTGCATGATGTCTCGTGTTTCATATGGAATGTGGTGGGTAGTGACCCAATCATGGTCTATAAATATCCCCATGGCCCCACAATCCACTAATGCCAGAATGGGATAAGCTTCTTTCTTGGACGGCGATAGAAAGGCCGGCAAGCCCACAAGGTTGTTTTGTCCAGGAGAGTTCAAGGATGGAATAGATGTGGAGCAAACATCTCTCTCCCAAAGCTGTGCTCCATCTAGGATAGGGAGCTGGTGTTTCCCGAACGCCGTGTAGGGGCTAAAGGACATTCTCTCACAAGGTGTTTATCAGAGGCACAGTACATACACAGCCCAGTGTGAATCCGTCGCATCCTTTCTTGCGGAGATGTGGGTCCATGGAAGGCCCCTAGTTGCATGGGTTCTGGGTCTGTGGTTGGGGCAGGAGCGTGCTCAGGTCTAGAGGAAGGTTCTGTAGAGGTCTTTTGGTAAGGGACTTTGGTCTCTTTCTTTTCCGCCTTCCTTTCCTGGATAGGAAAGTCTATTTGTAAAGAGAGGTCCATGAGAGCCTGGAAGGAACCTGGGCGAGCTACCCTGGCTAACTCGTCTTTTACCTCTTCGTTCAGTCCTCTACGAAAAAGGGTAAAGCAGGCCTCCGAGGATCAATCTGCTTCCTTGGCCAGTTGCTTAAAGCTTGTTACATAGGTAAGCATATCTTGGGACCCTTGTTGGAAATCCAGTAGGCGTTCTTGGGCACTGTAAACCTGTTCTGGGCAGTCAAACATGGCCTTTAGAGCCCGTACAAATCCATCATAATCATCCAGGAGGGCATCTCCAGAATTAACTAAGGGTGTAGCCCAAGTTAATGCATTCCCGGAAAGATGTGAAATCATAAAGCCCACCTTGGCCCTGGGGGTAGAGAAGTAGTAGGGCTTAAAGGTAAAGTGTACCAAACACGAATCGAGGAAGCCTCGAAAGTTCTTTGATGAGCCATCATATTTATCCACCACTCCGCCCAGCAATACAGTTTCCTTGGTTGCGGAATCACGTGACAGGACTAGTTGCTTTAATGCGACATTCTCGGCTTTGAGATTCTGAACTTCTGTTGTTAACTCCTGCATGCCTCGCATGAGGTCTTGGACTGCAGCCTCCATGTCCGTATCTGTATCAGTTTGTTGGCATCTCAATCTGTCACAGGTTTCCCCCCTTCTCACCTGTCTATGCTGTTTACTGGAGTTCTTCGATGGAGTCTTCTTTCGCACAGTTCGGGTCTTGTACAACCCAGTGCGTAGGTCCTCAGGTTCCAGCGTGCGTTCTGCGTCCCGTCTCCAGGAAACGTTCAGATATCCGGGGAAATTCCAGGAAACAGCAAGGAGTGCACTCGGAGGACGAGTGCAAAGGAGATCCGGGAAGGACAAGAAAGAAAAGGATGAAGGAGGAGGAATTTAGGGGACCGGGAACCAGGAATCAAAGGAATTCGCTGTACAAATTACGGCAGCACACGTCTTGCTACTGCAAGCGGTAGCGTTGAAACGCGCCAGGCTGCGGGGGCGTGTCAGCTTTGTAGAACGTAGTGCGTACGATGCAGAGACTGGTAAACAGCGTTCCGCATTCGGTGGCCATGTTGGGAGTACTGTCGAGTACAGGCCCCTATGGGTCAGGGACCATGAAGTCCAGAAAGGACGCGTCCGATGGTTCATGACAAGGATCCTATTGGGGGTTAGGGAGTGGCTATCACTGTAGGACCTTTGTTGGTGAGTTGTCATGGGGGTGCCATGCCCGGCTGGTTGAGTGCTGTGACACGTGTTTAAGGTTGGGGTTGGGTGTGTTTACTTACACTTTCTTGTTGCCTGCTCCATTTTGTGTGTGTTTGTCCTTGGCCTCTGGTTATCATTGTTTTGTCATGTCTGTGTGTGTCTTTCAGGCCAATTGACTTGGTGCCCTGCCTTCCAGTCTGACAGCTGCCTATGTGAAGTGCTGCCTTCTGCAAGATCCTGTCTGTGCAATTGGTGATATTTTTGTTTCACTTCTTATTGGGCTTTTCATCATCGCCTACCCTGACAGTGTTTGCTGCATTGTCCCACTGCCACATTAATGAGGGTATGGCATTTCATGGCATTGAGAATACTATGAAGGTATTCCTGGGTTTCCTTCCTCCACGTGGTCTCATTTTGGGGGGGCTTTCAGTGTCATGCTGGATAAGTGTGACATGGCCCTTCACTGCATGGCACTCGGGTGGTTGACAGTGTAAGTGTTGTGGGTGGGTAAGGAGTTCCTGTGGGGATGGGTGGGTAAGGTGTCATTGTGTGGATGGGTGTGTAAGGTGTCACTGTGGGGATGGTAATTGTTTCATTGGCGTGAGGTGGGTGGATGTGGCTGCGTGTGTGCCAGGACACATGGTGATTGGTGGCTGGTGAGGTATTGTAATCATTTTTTGCAGGTCACTCAGGGGGCACATGTGCATGGATGTGTTGCCTTCCCTCACATTGATTTATATTTCTCTACAGAACAATTATCCATGGAATGATGGATGCAGCGATTGGTGGAGTGAGTTCATGCTGGATGCGTACACAGGACACAGCAATTGTGTTGGTTTAATGTAGGAGGACTGCACAGTCCATGCTGCTGGCTCATATGGGATGAGGCAAGATGTGCATTTTTTAAGATTCAACATGAATGCTTTGATGTGACTGTGTATTGTGAGCATAGTGCTTGTCAGGGTTGTCAGGGAATGGGTTGGCCAATTAACAGGTTCATTGTTGTGTAATACACATTGTGGGACCAGGGCTGTCCTCGCCTGAGTTTTTTAGCATCTATATTGTACTATTTTTTATTTATTGTTTATTTATATAGCGCTTATATACACGTGAAGTGCTTCAAAGCGCTACAAGGCAGGAAGGTAACAAGGGAATACAGTAATAATTCTTAGGCCTTCAAGATTCTGAATGATCTAAACAGAAAAACTAGCATACTAGCCCTGACAACATTTCTACTAGTGCAAGTCCATGAAGTGGTACAGTTGAGATCAAGCTCAGGAGGAGGGTCGCAAAACGGTGGGGGGATGGGGCGTAGGAACAGACAAACTAATGGGTACTAGTACATTTAGGTCATGCATGCATACAGACGGAGGTGCAGGGACGGGCGGGAGGGTGGGGGGAACATAGGATTTGGTCCAGCAGGGCCATGGGTTAAGTGCAGAGAGGATGTCCCATTCAAGGAGCATAAGCTGAAGTGCAGTAATGATGAACAAAGTGAAGTGGCCGAGAGGCAAGTGCAAAAGACTTGTGGGGGGGGGCTGGGACCGGTAGGCTCTGGAGGTGAACCAGGCAACCAGTCCGCAAAATCTGAATCTGTGTTTGGGAGTAGAAGGTGGGTGGAGCAGGGGAGCAGGAGAGAGAAGGAGGGTGGAGTGAAAAGAAAGCAGGTTAGCAGGGGAGCAGGAGAGAGAAGGGGGAAGAGAAAAGGAAGGTCTTGAGGAGTTTCCGGAACTTAAGGTGCTCAGGCTCAAGACAGAAAGAGGCAGGGTCTATGACTTCCTACTTCTGGTTTCATGTGTGTGGTTTGGTGTCTACATGCAGTACAGTTGTTGTTGTCCATGTGACGGTGGTCAGCGACTTTGTTGCTTGTGGTGTGTGCTTTTGGGTGCACTACATGAACGCTGTTGGTGCAAGTTGCTATGCCTGTGTTCATTTCAGCATTGCCAAACATATTGAGCCATGAGTCACAGGCTGTTGTCATGTGTGATTACACCATTATTTTACGCTTCTGTAAATGTGGCCTTTCGGGTGTAAAAAACACTTTTGTTTACTTACAAATTGTGTCTTATTCAGTGGTTGTTTTGATATGGGAGACAATGTATACATATAGCCAATATGTAGGTCACATGTGCAATCATGCACCCTTTCTTTCACTCTCACAGCTACATGTATATGTTTGTGCCTGTAGTGTACATGGTCACCAAGGTCTTTAATCAGATTGTTTTTTGATTCTGTGAATTGGTGTTATTGTTTGTTTGGTGGGCATGAATGGTTGGGTGCTAATATCTGATTGTTGCCTAGTTCATGTATTTTTCATTCCGAACATATTTTTAATTGTTCTTATATGTTTGGCATTTGTACAGTTGTTGAGCCTCCAGAATGATTTCACTTCACACAGTGGTAGTGGCATACTCCCAATTACAAGTTTTTGTCTGGGGCCTCTGCTTGTGCATGTTATTTTATGTCTAATGGACACACACATTTATGCACTCCCAGTGACACAGTCTCAGGATGTTCTTGTGGGCATGGAGGATAGGCCCCAATTCATCATGGAATGGCACCTGGAAGGTGGCTTCACTGTGTGTACTCCACACGGGCTGGTATTTATGTGAAGTATGATTGTACCAGCTGTGTGTGTGCAGCCTCTTCATATGCCCTTTGGCCAGGCATGGGCAAGGGAGGTGCCTTTGTGTAAGGCCGGTGCCCCACATGCATGTCCACTGGTACACCGTGCTGAGTAGCTACATTGTGCCGGACACATGCAGCCACAATGATTCTACAGACTACTGGTGGTGCATATAGCAACACCCCCCCCCAGAGTGGTCAAGGGAGCCATACTGTGACCTTAGTACTCCGAATGTGCGCTGCACTATGCCCCTAGTGGCTACATGTGCAGTAGTGTACCTCACCTGAGCTGGTGTTGTGGTGGTCCGGATGGGTGTCATCATAAAGGTAGTTGGTGGGTAGTCACTGTCCCCTGTAAATGTGTAAAGGGTTGGCATTGTCATTTATTGGCAGGGTCTGTTGTTCAGTGTGTGACGTGCATACATGTGTATGAGCATTCATACTCACCAATGAGCTATGCGTTGCCATGTTTTTCAGATACCAGGGCCCTGTGCAGAGGTGACATGCGGAAGATGTAGTTGTCCTGTGTGCAACCCAGGTAATTATTATAGACTTCCATGATGATTCCCTTGGCATCACACCCTACCTGCACATTGATGGAGTGCCTGTGCTTTCTGTTCCAGTAGATGTTCTCTGTCAATCGGGGTGGCCGTAGTGCAACATAGGGGCAGTCTATTGCACCTAGTACACAGGGAAGCATGCCACTGCATAGAAATCCTGCATGACTGTCTGCCTTTCCGCCAGTGTTCGGGGCATATATATATGTGCCTGTGCACACATGTGCGTGCTGTTATAGAAGATAGCACCTGGTGTAAACAGTATGACTGGGTGGCCTGTGATATCCCACCAAATACTGCAGTGGCCCTCTAGAAAGACCCAGTGGCAAGGAAAAGGAATGCAGTCAGGACTTTTTCTGGCACGGTAAGGACCTGGGAGAAGATTGTGGGTGATGTTAGGCAATCTTCCAACTCCCTGACATGGTCTAGGGATATATGAGGGGGGCATGTATCTGCCATAGACCTGACCATCCCAAAAAGTGTGGTGCATGTTGTGAAGATCCAGGCCCTGGGCATCCTGCTCCTCATGTGGTGTCCGTGCACAGTGGCTCAGAGTACTACTGGATTCATCATGGCCAGGGGTGTTGTTAGGTCTGGAAAAGATCAGAGGCTAAGCTAATTTCGGGACTGGCGAGATTTGGGGCTAGCTATAGCCTTTTGGTTGTAGTCCCTAAGCTTCTATCCCGGGCTACAGCCAAAAGACCCGGGGCTATAGCCCCCTCAGCCACTCCCTAGCAACGCCTCTGATCATGACAGTAGACGTTTGTTTGGTGTGTATTGCTTGCTTTATGCGTATTTGTTGCTATGAACATTGAATGCGCATTGATGTTTATGCCTGCTATCATGTGACTTAAGGGTTCATGAATTTGCATCTACTTTTTCGCAACCAGTTCAAATCCATGAATACGGTTATATTTGAGCGGCAATGGGCATGCGTTTGCTTGGCCATGTACCGTCCCTCAACATGCCCACACTTTCATGTGTTCTTCCTCATTCTGCATGTTCCACCCCCTATTTTGGTCGATGCACAGTCCTGGCCCTCACTGTCTCACGCAAGGCGCTCGTTCACTCGCACAGACGTGCCGGGCCTGCACAAACTCCACACAAGAGTCGACATACGTGGATTTGCACGCAGTTTGGCGCAAAACTTCCGTATTGTCAGCACAAATAATTCCATTAATCGTGCCCAATGTGCTTTACACTGGGCCAAACCAACAAAGAAGCAGATGTCCTCAATTACATGTGAAGTAAAGAAGTAAACAATTAAATTCGTAAAGAAATGAAATGTGTATTTGAAGTGAAAAATTATGCAGATAGCTTATTTTTACATAGGGGCTATGGGGAAATCATGATTGTTGATTATCCTGGGGACTATAATGTGCACAATAACGGCTCAAATATCATTACAAAGCTTATAAGAACATCCATCTGTTGGGATAACTTTGATAGACCTTGGGAACTGAAGTTATAAGCTGAAATGTGAAAGCAGTTTTTCAGAAAATGTCACAAAGCAGAGATTTGGGGAGATTATAGCTTATTAAATTAAATATATGTATAGAAATGTATGTGTGATAACTGTTATCATTTTTTGAATAATTCGAGAAAATCTGTCATTCTAACCTGCAACCTCATGTCGAAATGAGACACATTTCATTAGGTCCGGCATGGTCAGAACATTTAAAAAGAAATATATACAGATATATCTATAATTGCAAAGGAAGGAGGAGCCACCGCAATGGCATGGACTGTACTCTGAGTCAGCAAAATTCCCCACACATCATGGAAAAACAAGCAATGATACTTGAGGTCAAATGACTACAAGTTATTTTCCTAGTAAACAAAAACACAAAAAAAACAAAAGAACAACATTCAGCAGAGGCAAGACACCAATGAAATATGTCCTGATAGACGTGTTTCACGCTTCGCATAGCGCTTGTTCACATACAGGGGACCGCACAGGAAGGGTAATTATGATGCTTATCTATAAATGAAAAAGAAATTGAAAAATTATCATTTTTAAGCTCATAAATGAAGTGCTCAAAATGCAATTTCAAAGGGCTAGTGTCATGACTCTCAAGGGATGATGCCCAGTAACTAAAAGGGACTAATCATAGGAAAGTGGAGGACAGTAGCGGTCCAATCTAGATCAAGAGCCAATAAGCCTGCACCTGATAATTAAGATAATTTGGGGAGTGGTTAAAGATTAATCAGGAGACGCACAATGAAAAAAAAGGGAGAACTGCCTGATATGATCTGAGTGGAAACTACTAGGAAAAATTGCCAGAGATTGCCTGGGAGGTGGAAGAAAACCAGGGAAATACAGAAGCTGTGCCCCATACATGGAGAGGGAAATAAGGGGATGGATTCATGAGGTATCCATGATTGAACCTGGGAGATGCCATATAAACAAATCCCTATGATGCCATGAGTGATTCAGGAGCCCTGATGTATTTTCCTGGGCACAAACCCCCGAGATATTCTATGTAATTAAACCTGCTCTACCAAACCAATTCTTGTGGGAATCTGTTTGATTTAATATCTTCCCATTATTGATTGGGTGAGCAGATCAAGTATATCCTTAGCATTTTGTTTGTTGTGCTATAACTCTGCCAGCATTGCCAAGAAAACAGGGAGATTAAAATAAAGAGCACAGCGCATGTCAAATTTATTTTTATCAATAGAAAGGTGTTGCATAAACCATGAAGTTAAATTGTTCTGTCATGTCCAGGGTGCTGAGCAATTCGGTACTTTAAGGGCCCGATTCATGTAATTATTTGTGCAGAAAATAGGGACCTATCGTGCCAAAATGTGTGTGTAGTCCCATTCGTAGATTCACAGAATTGAATGTGTGGGATTTTCCTTGGACTTGCATGGATTTCATGGCGGCCCGACACACCCCTGCGAGTGGCTGAGTGCCTTGCGCGAGACACTACGCAGAGCGTGGCCGTGGCTTGTGCAGAGGGCTGGGAAGGGGGCAGAACACAGAAAATGGGGACGAAAATGTGAAAAAGTGGGCGTTACGAGGGACCGGCCGCAGGCAGTCGATCGCACGTCCACAATTGCGTGAAACGACACTTATTCATGGGCCCACCAGTGCAGCCACTTGGCAGGGAAATTGACACGCAAAGCCCTCATGGCATCCAACATACAAAGGCAGGCCTAGAGGCACTTGCGCATAGGAATCATTGTGCAGAGATGGGTTTGCATGTCGGATTTGGGGGTGCGTGTACACAGCCGGGGTTCCGATCTAAGTTAGGGGTGAGCATACGCAGTGTAGCAGGGTGCATGAACGGATCAAGGGGGTTCGCACACAGATTTTCTGAGTTTTACCCAAGTTACGAAAAATCCTACGCATGTTGTTGGGGTGCAGTTGACAGTTGTGGGGACACTGCGCTGGGTCCCAGAGGTGCAGGCCAGGGCGGGGGACCCCATGCACTGTTTACAGGATGCTTGTAAGCACGCCCTGGAAGCACGCAAAGGTAGCTGTTTTTGGCTGTTTTGGATTTGCGTAGAGGCGGATTGTGATCATAACAGCCGCAACTTGCGTATACGGTTTATTTGCATGGACAATTCCGTGAATACGTGGAATGTGCAGAAAAACCTCTGCGCATAGTCTCGCTCAGAGTCGTTCTTGGAGCGCAGGCTTTGTGGGATAAATGCACACTTTTCCATTAATCGGGCCCTAAGTGTATTGTGAGTGACCACATCATTTGAAGTGCTTATTCGACATGTGTGTGTTTTTTACATGGGAGCAGGATTGAAAATACACATGTGGAGTTTGGATATTTGCGGATTTTATTATCAAAAAGTGAATAGTGCTGAACTGCTATGTATTGAAGTTTGTGCCACGGAGAAGGTGGCGTGTCTTGTGATTTTGTGGAAATACAAATTTTCTTAGTCATTAATAAATATATATTTTTTCTACACACCGGACTGATTCTTGGTTTATCATTTGCGCAGGGGCGAAGGCCGATGGTGGTTTGATATGGTTCATAGACAGGGCTAGAGTGAATTCCATAACAGGCATATTTGTGTGGCACTCTTGATTGGGGATGGACAGAATTCCCAGCGTTGATTGTTGCTGCATAAACATCTCCTACACCTGCCAGCGTGGCTCGGAGCCTGTGATTTATGAACAAAATGAGTGACGAGGCGCTCCAAAAGAATGGCAGTAGTGCACCCCACCTCTCCCGCTTGGCTCTGACTACTTGGGAGCTAAGCAATTGCCAGCCCACAACAGGCGAGGGGGCTCTACTTAGGGGGCATGGCCCAAGCATGGGTTAGTGGGGTGTCCTCCGCACCACCCCACTGACACATACACAAGCCACGCCCTTTAACTAGAGCATGCCTCCATCCTGCCTCCCACGTAAATCTCTGGGTGCACCTGAGTACTAATCCTCAGACTCTATACTACCAGCACTGGGGTTCAACAAATGGCCATAGAGCGATGCCAATGATCAGTCAACTAGGCAATTCCATTGTATTCTTGAAAAAAATCCCAGTTGTTTCCCCTGTTCAGTTTTTGGCAGTTTATACACTTCCGCTCAGGTTGGGAATGGCTTATAGGGCAATAAGTCCATGGCCGAGCCAAAAAACGTAAAATGCTTGTGTGGGCCAGTATTTTGGATCAAAGTGGGGCACTTTTTGTGACCAAAATGGGCCAGTTTGATGAATTACTTCACTATGGAGCTAATAGTATTGACTGACCAGTGTTGCTGAGTAAATATTCTTTAAAATGTACAATTTGCATCACATTGTATCAAAAATCTCCCCATTGTGTACTTTTCAAACAGCGTCACAAAAGGAATGAATTCCCATTTGCAACTGTGGGCCACTTTTTCGTTGGTGCCCGAGACACTTTTATGCACCTGTCCGACCATGCTTCCGAATGTCGATTGCTTCTAATTAGGCTACCCAGTGTGAAATTACATTGCAAGGAGGCGCACCGATGAGCAGTCTGGGGTAGTGTCATGCAAATTCTTGATGGTCAAGGGATATCCAAGCCTCCGAAGGGGGCGCTCCAGGGACATCCCACATAGCGTGACGCCCCTGTGGCCGCACCCTCCCCTCGTTAGGATCTCACACCCCTCCTCCAAGAGGAATGGGTGTCTCCAGGATGGGAGCCTTCGGCGTGCACTGGGGACAGCATCTAAGGCAGGGGGACTGGAGCTCAGTCTCCTTCCAGTCCCCCCCCACCTTATATGCTGTCCCCAGGGTGCGCCGGATGCTCCCGCCCTGGGGACGCCCCTTCCTCTTGGAGGAGGGGTGGGAGATTCTAACGAGGGGAGGGGGCAGGCAGAGGGGCGTCCTGCTATGTCAGATGTCCTATTATTGGGGGTAATAAGGGTATGGTCTATGGTCTGATCCCCCACCCCGGAAATGGGAGGGAGGCCAGTGGGAGCTGACACAGCTAAGGGGATATCCAAGCCCCCAAAGGGGGTGTTGAGGGACAGCTCGCATAGCAGGATGCCCCTCCGGCACCCCCTCCCCTCTGTAGGCATTTCTCGCCTTTCCTCCTGGAGGAAGGGGCGTCCCCAGGGCTGGATATCCGGCGCACCCTAGGGACGGTTTATAAGGAGGGGGGACTGGAGGACAGTCTCTTTCCAGTCCCCCCCCAACAGGGATACAATCCCAGCCCTAAACACATCATGGTTCACAACCATACTTTTAAAAGAGTGGCCCAAAAGCAGGGCAATGTTATAGTTCTGAATGTTCACAGTGCTCCCTTGCTGCCCACGGCTTTCGCAAGGCACCGGACATACACTCCAGATTTGTACTGCACAGAGTACTTCCTCCTCGGGCCACTGAATCTTGCAGGTGAGGAATCTCAAGTGTCCCTAAAAGACACAGTGCCCATCGTCCGAGTTTACTTCGAGTGCTTCCATCGGGAAACCTGCCCACGGTTCAAGCTGCGGCGTTACTCTCCTCCCCGGCTACGACTGCCCCCTTGTTGTTATGCTCCAATAAATTGTGACCTTTTGTTTCCAAAATGTAGAACTATTGTCTGTCTATTATTGGGTTAGTAAGGGTATGGTCCTGGGTCTGTTACCCCCCTGCCCTCCACGGAAGAGGGGTGGCGGGCTAATGGGTGCTGACACCGCTATGTAAGTGGATGTTTCAGGCTGCGCTTTCCTCTCGCTGCAAATAGGAATGGTGCGCATTCTCAAGCCACGCAACTAAGAGAAACCCCCAGAGGGAGACACAAGGGAAGCACAATTACACCAATTCTCAGAAAACTGGATTTCACCAGGCCATGTACACTGGCCTTCTGCCAAAAACGAGTCCAACAAATATAACTGGTCTAGCCGGGCCAGCCAATGAAATCCTGGGCTTGGGGAAATGTGTAACCGCAAGCAACCTGCTCACTCCTTAGGCACATCCGCCGACTGACCCCACGCCGCGTCTAGCACCTGCAGCGAAACTTATATCTTTAGTCATCAGTAATTTGTCTGTCACAACCTTAACGCCTATACTTATAATGGGAAAATGAAAATACAAATTCGAGAATGCAATTGATTTTCTAGAGAAAGGAAGCAATAACTGAATGAAAGTGTCCCAGGTGCCACTGAGCCAATTACTGTGGTATGCTGAGGGTCTCATTAACCTGTGAAAAATGCTTTTAGCCAAAGCATACATTCTAATAACGCATATCAGTACCATCAAGCGCTGGTTGGATATGTGGTCTAGTGCCCTAATTGCATGCTGGGATTAAATCTCGGCTTCTGCACTTAAACGCATTGTGTGATGCTGGGCAATCATTTGATCTCACTGTGCATTATCTGTCAAAAGGTGGAGTCCCTAGAAGTGACTCACAGTAACCTATTAAACAAGCCCCCTCATTGTTTACTAGACTGTAGTATCACATTGTAAAAGCCAACAGTTATGACCAGGGGCGTTGCTAGGGGGGGGCTAAGGGGGCTATAGCCCCTGATCTTTTGGTTGTAGCCCCGGATAGAATCTCAGGAGCTACATCCAAAAGACTAGCTAGCCCCCAGTCCCAACAGTTCCCACATCAGTTTAGACCCGGGTCTTTTCCAGACCTAGCAACTCCCCTGGTTATGACCGATTGATAGTGTAAATGTTTTCTTTGTTAAAGCATATACACTTGATGTCTGTTATTGTTAGTCCCCCCCCCCCCCAATATTAAAAAATCTCTAGCAACTGGTTTAAACTATTTGATAGGCGTATACCTGGCTCACTTTGTATTAATCCTCATTACATCCTGTTTCTCCTAGTTGGTCATCCTCTACTATTCTTGGCATATGATGTCTGTATTTTCTCTGTTTATTTTTATGCCTTGTATACCTAATTTTATCCAATAAAATCTTTAAAAGAAAAAAAACTAAAAACCAAAAAACTAAAAAATGCATAAACACTACAAAGAAACGTGTGTTTCCAAATGTGTGGGTCGTCTTGAAGACCTAGGTTCCCGTTGCTGATAACTGAGAGGCATTCCAGCAAATGGACGCTTGGACAAGGCCAGGCGCCGTAAAACCATTGCGATGGGCACAGTATAACTGATGGATAAAATCACATACATGCGTCAAAAACATATTCACAGTTTCTATTGGTTGCAGATGGGCTGTTGGCTCTAATTGTATCTTCAATTGGGGGCAAAGGCATCACAAAATAGATTACACAATATGCAGCAACATCAGCCGTTTTAGCGGATGAAAAATCTCGCACTTTCTAGCACTTTCACTAAGGACATGTATTCGAGAAAATGAAAGTGCTTATATTGTTGTCTGCATATTTTTAAGCACAGGGTAATAACATTTGCTTTTACTTATATTGCGCTGATTTTCTAATGTTGGTGCAGTGCTTCCATGTGGGGTTTGCCGCACCGGCGTGCATTCAACTGTTTCGCCTTGGGGTCTATACTATCCAGAAACTACCCCGGAATGAGGGGACACAGTGAGTCAGGGGGCAGGCAACGTGCTCTGTTTAAGACATAATGCTCTGATTACTTACCGGCAAACTTCATTACTCCTAGTCCTAATCTTCCTCGTCACAGTACTTACCTCATGAGGCCCCTGCCTCCAACAAAGGACCTTCTTCTATTTCTTTTTTTTATTTTTATTTTTTTTTATTTTATTTCATTTAGTTTTTACATTCTTTTGAAAAAGAATGAAATAGAATCCTTTATAATTTCTACCTAATACATACATAATTCTCTTCTCCCTAAAAAAAAAAAAGTCTTTAACTTTCCATTCACATAAACCACAAGTTTCTTTTTATAACTTCACTTGCGTGCTGTCATTCAATTGTTCCATCAGGGTGGCTACACCTTGGGTTCTTCGTCTCTTTTATCCATCATTTTTTCTAGCTGTTGGAGAAACAAAGCAAGTGCTAGAGACAGTTTTTTGTGTGTACTGCAGTGCAGACGTGTCCACCAGTCTTCAGTACTGTATGTTGTAACCAGATTTCTTTCTTGAAGCAAATATTTGGATCGTACATCTTTGAGCCCGGGGCAGTTCACTACCAAGTGTTTCAAGGTTTCGATGTCGGCTTGGCAAAACCGACATCTCACATCTTTGCCTGCCCAATTTCTTCTGTTACTGAGCACATCTCGTGTTTCGTATAGGTTCCATCTGAATCTCAGATAATACCTCCTTAGAATTTTACACGGAAACAATTCCATGTATTGGAGTGTCTGATTCACGCCCTTTGCTTCGACTGGGCTGTTAGCCATGCAATTATGAGCACTTCTTTTTTCTATTGTCTTGATCCAATTGTACTCAAAGAGTTTCTTCTTCACCGCATTTGGGTTGGTTATCAGCATTTTGACGTCAGCTCCTACATCTTGCAGGATTTTCTTGCAGTTCACTCTCCATTGTTCAAGAATCGGCTGTGTCCGCACTGATTCTTGTTCTGCCAGTAACTCATATTGTGGACCAACTGGTTCTATTGACTTGCTATATAGTGAGAGCATGTTCCATGTGATTCTGGCATTCAAGGTCACCCCTCCTACTTCATACAGGACACATGCCATTGCAGAACTTACTGGAATTTGTAAGATCTTTTTCCAGATCATGCCCTCACAGCGAGGCCAAATTTCACATGGACAACCGAACATACTCTCTACGCCAAAGATTAGTGCTGGGACAACTTTGCTCTTGTAAAAGTTCATCACGGGTCTATACGAGAATTTCCAGTATTTGTTGTGAACTGCCAGCGCTTGTGCTGTTAATTGCTTACGTGCTTATTATTTTCTGTGCCATAGGTTCGTCACATAAGCTCGAGTTGATGTATACTCCTAGGTATCTACTGCATTTAACTTTTTTCAGTTCTGCCTTTCCCAGTGTCCAGCGAAATGTTTGTTTTTTCGAGGAGGCTCCTTTTAGATTTTGAAGGATTAGGATCTCTGATTTAGCAGTATTTACTTCTAGGCCCATTTTCACTGTATAGGCTTTTAGGGCTGAGAGTTTCCGTTGCAGACCTATCGGTGTAAGATCTAATAATACAATATCGTCTGCGTATAGGAGCCAGCTAATATGAGTGCCATTCAGGGTGGGGGGAGTATTTCTTACTCCCTCAAACACTTTTCCCA